>NC_063014.1:4051487-4363139 GCF_020509005.1 Fulvia fulva | reverse complement strand
GCAAAGTGGCTTCCGGGACTACGAGGCTAACGACCTTAAGAACGGGAAGCGAGGAGAGAGGCGGTATGTTTTATATTAGAGTCGAGGCGCTAGTAGGTCTCGAGGAGCTTACGGAAGCTTATAGTACCGACGTCCTTATCCTCGAGGGCTCGAAGAAGCTCTACTAATAAGCTACGGCGGAGAGTACTCTTCTTAGTCTCTTCGTTATAGCCGGTAAACCTAATATCGCGGTTAAAGGCCGCGAGGTACTCTACGAAGCTCTTGTTCTTCTAGAGGAGGTTATAGATAGCGTTCTAGGCGGTAGCTCTACGGTCTAGATTACTAAGGGCAGCACGGAGGTCCTATATTAAGGTAAGGACGTCCGGGCAGCCGATAGTCTACGTAGCGTTATTAATATAGTATTATACCTAAGCCGCGGCGTCTCCCCGAAGGAGGGAGAAGACGTACGTAACCTTGTCCTTCTCTTACGGAAAGTAGTCGGCATTAGCTAATAGCTTGATAGTAAGCTATGTCTTAAATGCCTTAAACTTACTCTTATTACCGTCGAACTCGTCTAGGTCGTTAACCTTCTTAGAGAAGTACTAGCGGCGGTTATCGTCGGCGTACGGGACGAGGTTCTAGAAGGTGTTTATAATACCTTAAAGGTATATTACTTAGTTGTTTACTTACTCGACCTACTAGGCGGTCTCGCGGAAAGAGGAGACGGTACAGTTAATAAGAGCGTAGGCGGTATCGGGGTTAGCGTTTACCTAAGTACTAAAGGTAGCGGCGTTCGAGAAGGGGATATTAGCCTACTTACTAAAGTGGAATAGAGTGTCTTAGTTATCGAGGTTAACACCTCTATCGGTAGCGTAGTTATCTATAAGGATAACTCGAGTAGTTAACTGTTTGTTAGTCTTTCGTAATGCTAGGGCGAGAGCCTAGCCTATAAGATATAAGAATAAAAGCGAGAATATAGGTACGAAGTATAGATATAGAGGGTATATTATAATTGCTATACAAAACGAAAGACGAAGAAAGTAAGAGAGGCCTAGGGAAGGCTAGATATTTATACGCGACCCTCGCGAGCGCGTATCCCCGTATTAATAGGGCTAACCTATACGAAGCCGCGCTTAGTAGCTTTACTTAAAACCTTATTCTAACCTGCCCTACGTTCCGAGTCTTCTACGAGCTTCTTCTAGGGTCTAGCGTAGTTGCGGGTACTCGCGGGAGTACCGTAAGTCATATAGTTACGAGCCGAAGTAAATCTGTCAAGGTTTAGTAGAGTAGTAAATTTAGAGGGCTAGGTCCCGTAGTGAATATTACGGGGTATATAATTCTTGGCGCTTATATACTAAGCTAGACTTTTACTTCTTAACGACTTCTAAGCACTCTAAGGCTCTTCTGTCCCTACCTTCTATTTACTCTATAGGGAGACTATAACACTAAGTTAATAAGAACAATCGCACCTTTATTAATAAGATACTAGCTAAGAGTATAGGCGGTAGGTACTCCCTACTTACTAGTCGCCCTAAGATCCGCCGCGAGTCGCTTATATTTAATAGTAGCTAGACTTAAGGTCACTAAACCTAACCCTAATAGCTAACTAACGAGCAAACGAATAGGTAAGCCTCGAGGATATATAGGACGAGTTAGACGACAACTTCGGTAAGAATCCTCGAGATATTAAGCTTAAGGCTAGACGCGACCTATACTAGCTAAAGTAGAAGTACAGCTAGGAGTTTAGTAAATATATCGTTAAATACCGCCGCTTTAGCGCTAAGACCGGCAAGCCTATAGTGTCGTACGAGCTATAGATTAGCCTAAACGAGTTCTAGATAAAGAAGATAGAGGACTACTAGCTTATAGACCCCGTTAGCTAGTTTCTTCGTATCGCTAAAGATAAAGAAGAGGTATATAATACCGTAAAGAGTATATATAGTAAGAGGGATAAGGATAATGACACCTAGTAAGGCGGTAACGGGCGTTATAGTAGTTAAAGATAAGGCTAATAGGGCTTTAGATAATAGAGCGCTAGTATAGTACTACGAGCCGCGCCGTATACTATAAATAATACGCTTACGGTCTCTACGCGTACCTAGAACGCTAGCCCGGCCGTACGCCTTATCCCCTAGCGTTATACTTATTACGGGCCTAGGCGGACGTCTAGTAAATAGCAGTCGATTACGTAACTTAGTACGGGCCGGCCCGTATACCTCGGCTTATATATTAACTTTCCGTACCTCGTACTCCTCTTAGATAGCCTATCTAATAACTTCGTTATTTGCCCTATATTAAGAACGGCTCCCTTATACTTTGTTAGACCTCCTTTACTAACCGTAGAATACGTACTACAAAGGACCTATAAAGTAATAGGTTAAAGATATAGAAACTACGCTTATCGCGAGTTTTCTATACTAATCGCGCGATAAACGTAATAGGTCTAAGTCAATAAGAACAATCGTACCTTTATTAATGTTAAACAGGTACGAGTTACGCAGTAGTAGAAGACGGCGGATCACATAAAAGACGAAGAAGGACCCAATGGGATAGCGTGTATCTACATATAGTATCGCCGGTGTTAGTGTAGGTAGATGCTAGGTGTCCGGATGTTTGCCAGCCTATAGGGGCTGGCAAACCCTAGTCACGTGATCTATCACATGACACACCCACACCTATATGCTTGTCCTGCGGCCTGTATGTTCTCAACAATTAATAAGATACTAGCTAAGAGTATAGGTAGTAGGCACTCTCTACTTACTAGTCGCCCTAAACTCCGTTACGAGTCGCTTATATTTAATAGTAGCTAGACTTAAGGTTACTAAACCTAACTCTAATAGCTAACTAACGAGCAAATATAGTAGCGTATTAAGTAACTAATATAACTAGTTACCGAACCGCCTAAGACGATCAACCTCTCCGACTATATCCGGAACGACGAAGTGAAAGAATATACGACTAAAAAGGAGATCGAGCTTGATTATAACGGTAATATAGTAATAGATAAAGGAGAAGGAGAACAATAGGTAGCTAAGACTTTCCGCTAAAATCTAGAGGAGCTAAAGAACCTAGATATAACCGAGTTCTAAGCCCTTATAGCTAGTATACCTAAAGTACTATCTTCGATCTATTACCTACTTCGACGCGCCTAAGCCGACGACTATAATATAACCGAGTTGTTAAAGATATTCGGCTAGACGTATAATAAGCTTTAGGATAAGAGAGTAGTAGTTAGGATAGCCTAGTATAAGCTAAAGCAGGATATGGCCGAGTTTAAGTAGAAGAAGTTAGACATATAGATATTATAGTAGAAGGTAGCTAAGTAGGTTAAGCATCTTACGAATAAGGTCGTTAAGTATAAGAGGAACGAGCCGGATATCGCTAAAGTAAAGGACGATCTAAAGGCAATTATAGCCGATCGTAATAACATCTAGAAGAGCTTAGATAATACGACTAAGGAACGTAATACCGCCGTAAAGAATCGCGACTAGCTAATAGTAGCCCGTAATCTACTCTTATAGTAGGTCGACGATTTTAAGAAACTACCGCCTACGCCGGATATAGCTAGGAACCGTAAATATATACTTAACGCTATGTCGTAGATTTAAGATAAGAACGTAGAGCTCTCTAAGCTTAACGCCTAGATCGTAGAGTACGTTAATTGTATCTAGGACCTCGAGAACTAATAGAGCGACGTCGATAATAAGCTCTCTAACTATAAGTCTACCGCTAAGGACTATAACCGTAAGATCGAGTATATTAAGAAGACTAAGGACGACGAAATTATAGACCTAAAGAAGCGACTTACCGAGAAGCCTAAGTAAGGACGTCGCGGCCGCGGACCGCGTAAGGATAGTACCTAAGACGACAACCTATCTAATACCTCCGATAGCTTAAGCTTGTCCGACTCTAATTCTAACTCCGAGCCTAGCGACGATAAAGATCGCCGTAAGTACCGTAAGAAGAAGTCTAAGAAGAGTAAGCGTAAGAGTAAGGACGAGGAGCCCGAGGCGGACTAGGATATAATACTTAATATCAACCTAGACCTTAACGTTATGTTTAAGACAGATAAGACGGAGGTGAAGAAGTTTAGCGGTAATAGGAATAAGGATAATACGCCTATCGGGCTAACGTTCGAGGTGTAGTAGAATATATTAGAAACTAACCTATAGAACACTACGTTCCGTACCTCGAAGGCTACGTTAAAGTTAGTATATAACTATACTAAGGGTAGCGCGTTCTAATTAATCGGACCTCAAATCCCGTCCCTTACTAGCGTAAAGGGCGACCGTATATATAAGATACTTAATAAGCTTATAAAGGACGTACGTAAGAGCTATAGTAAGCGTAATATAAAGGCTCGCGTACGCGACGATATAGCCGCCTTAAAGTAAGTAAATAGACGTAACGACTCCTTTACCGAGTTTAACGTCTTACTCAGAAAGAGTACGAATATTATATAGCTTTACCGCGATAAAGAGGACTATATCGATATACTTAAGCGTAAGCTAAATTACCGGTACCTCTAGAAGTTTATCTCTAAGGACCTATAGACGATTAAAGCTATAGAAGATTACTTATATCGAGCTAAGGAGGATTTCCGCCTAGTCGATTTACTATACCTAAGAAAGTAGCCTACTAAGAAGGATAACAAGAAGGATAGTAAGAAGGACGAGAAGACCGACCTACCTACCGCCGGTTCTAGTAATAATAACGGAGGTAGTAGCGGTAGCGGAGGACGCTCTTAACGTACCCGTAAGGCGTAGGCGGATCGTAGCGAAGTTAGTATATAGGCCGCTAATATCGGTCCTCTTAATAACGCTAAGAACACTCGATATATAAACGAAGGCCGCTATAAGAAGTGTCGTAAGACCGGACACCGCCTTACTAATTAAGTATATAAGCTCTTCGACTACGAGATACTACCCCGTCTACCTACTCTATAATAGCGAGGAAATAGTTAGGCCAGTACTTAAGCGTAGTAAGTATTAGGCCTCTTAGAGGTCTAAAAGAACTAGAGCTACTACCGCTACTAGGTAAAGGGCTAAGAATATCTTCGCGTTCCTTAAGAACAATTCGAAAGGAACAAGAATAGTAACCTAAGGTAGTAATATACTTAGTAATGCCTAGTATAGCGAATAGTATTAAATCTTAGTCGTTCTTTAATATCGGTACTAACTCTAAGTTTATAGACCGAATATATATATATATAATAACAATTTTAAGGTTTATTCGTTACTAGAGCCTCTACTCCTTACGCTAGCGAATAGCTCTACCTTAGAAGTAGAGATTACGGAATAGATAACAATAGAACTAGACCTAAATAGGTATAAGGAAGTTATAAGTACGTAGCTCGCCGACCTCGAATATAATATAGTCCTTAGTAGGCCTTAGAGTATAGTATATTAGCTAGGTGTCTATTATAAATCTAGGACGCTTACCCTCGACTCGGAGCGCTATAAGGAGCTATGCCTATAGGACGGCAAGCTAGTATAGGTATAGTCAGTTTATAATAAAGGCAAGTAGCCTATATAGACGTATTAAACCTTCCGTCCGGTAGTAACTATAGAGGAAAAACCGGAGCCCCGTCTCTATACTAGACTACCCTTACTAGTAGACGGAAGAGACACTATTAAGAAGCTCTATAGGCGCTCCTTAGGGAAGGACCGGAGAACGCCGGTAGAAGTAACCGTAACTATAATACCGGATAATTCGTTACTAGACATCCTAGAAGTAGGAGTAGGAGCTTTTATAATATATAAGATAAAGAGGTACTTAAGTCTACCTTATATATATTCGAGAAAAGGATGAACTACTAGGATCGAAGTAAAGTACCGATTCTCTATACTTATACGCGATATTAACCGCTTAGCTAAGCTTATACTCTATACGGCGTATAATAGGCAATTATAGTATAGTAGTAGACGATAAGACTACGTAACGACTAGACGCTCGAGCCGTAGCCTTTATACTAGTAGTAGAAAGATCCGGGCCCTCGTTACGGGCGTATAAAATGTACGCGTAAGTAGATATTAACCGGTTCTACAAATTGCTTAATAAGGACAATATTATAGACCCGGTAGATCACCTACTAGCCGAGTACCGTAAGTACGCCCAAAACTTCTCGGCTTAGGCGGTATATAAGCTACTACTATACCGACTAGGCATTAATTATAAGATTAACCTTAAGGAAGGAAGCAAGCTACCTATTAAGTATCTATTCCGTATACCGCCTTAGGAGGATAAAGTAATTAAGCGTTAGACGGATAGCTACCTAGCCGACTAGAAGCTTCGAAGGTACGTAGGACGAGCGGATATAGCTTCGCCCGTACTTATAGTACGTAACCCTAGTAGTAGACTTCGGGTGTATATAGACTATCGCGGCCTAAACGCTATTACGTTAAAGTCTAGATACCCTATCCCCTTAATATATATAGTATTCATTAAGCTATTGTGGTGCCTCCTAGCCGATATAGCTATTCTACGTACTTCTGTCTTTCGAAGGGGAAACCGCTCGCGGTAAAAACCCCTCTCCTCTCCTATACTACTATTGTTCGTTATTTGCCTTCCTACTTTCCTTATAGAGGGTACACTAGTATTATAGGCCTACCCTAATAACTACCTCGTCTACATCCCCTTAGTCTCCCTCCTCTTGTCTATCTACTCCTCCGTCTCGTTAGCTAGTTTAAACTAGGTAAGGTATCCTTATCTTAGGACCTAACGTACTATCCTCTATATGTCGCTCTTGTTCGTAACGATCGACTAGTAGTCGCGTCTAGCTACTCTTACTCTCTATATACTCCGCCCTTCTACCTACTATAGGTACCGTTCGACTATATGTTCCGGGTTCTACGACGGGTAGCTATACTTATACGCTAGGTTTTCTATATCTAGGACGTTCCTCCTATATAAGTAAGCCCGAAGCCCGATATATTCGGACCGGATTTAAATTGTTACGCTTGCTTCTGCCCTTATAAAGTCGCGGTATAGGAGGTAGTTATGTCTCTAGAAGGTTCGTAGGGCTAGGGGACCTATTCTCGCTAGCGGGTTACTATTCCATTCCTGTTCCTATAGGTAGCCGGCTACCTACTCTACGAGGCTCTAGGACTTTCCCTTACTCCCCTTCCTTTCCCGGGTTCTTCGTTCCTCCTCCTCCCTCGCTAGCTACTCCGGCGTTCCTTATACTTTCCTAAAAACCCGTAAGTCGTCCCGCTTCTAACTCCTCCTTACGTACGGTCCTATATATAGCCGGCTATATCTCTATACGATTTATACTATCTTATCGTAGATAGTTTACTATACTAGGTACCCTATCGTCTTCGCCGTATATTAGATCCTTATCCCTTAGATATAGTAACGGATAGGTAGTGTCCCGGTCTCTATCTCGGCTACTCTCGTCGGTATAGTCTTAAACGCTCCGAGAATTCTCCTTAAGTTGCCTACTTAGGTTCGATTAAGAGGCTGTTCGATCCGTCGCGGTACTAGCTTATCGACTCCCCCCGTACCCTAGATTTATACCCCGTAAAGTATCGCTAGTCGAACGATTACTTTATATATTATTCTTACTTGGTCGAAGGTCGCTCCCTACGTTGACTTAGTAAGACGTGTTATTAATGCCTCGTTTACTTATACGCTATTCTAGGCCTTCTTAATCTATAGGTTCTAGCTTAGCTTCGGGTCTAGCTAGATTCCTAGTACTCGGAGTTCGGGGGAGGGCTTCGTCTTATATCCCTAGATTATTATAGTTGCCTATATATTGTGGTAGGTCCTCGCTTTACTAAAGTGGATTAGCTAGTATTTCTTTAGGGTAAAACGGACGCCGTAGCGTCTAGCCTAGTCCTCGTATACTCTATATCTCTCCGTAAGTAGTCTATAGTTTTCCTCTATTATCGCGGACTAGGCTAGGATGTTTATGTCGTCTACGAAGCCTAACGTTAAAGTCTAAGGGGACGTAAGTAAGGGGATAAGGTCGGCTATAAAGATTAGGAATAGGATCGGGGATAGCGTAGATCCTTAGGGGATTCCGGTCTCTACGTATACCCTTTCGGATTTATACCTCCCGAGGACTATTCTCGTAGTCCTCTCTTTAAGGAAGGAGTATATAAATTTCCTAGCCTATACGGGGACTCCCTTCTATTAGAGTATATAGAGTAGTCTTTTATAAGAGACGTTATCGAATGCTCCGGAGATATCTAGAGAGAGTAGCGATACTATTCTATTCCGTCTATAGTACTAGAGGGTTTAGATCTATTCGGTTATTAGTTCTATTACCGTAAGGGTTAAGCGGTTACTTCTCCCTCCTATCCTTATCTCCGGGAGGATATTGTTCTCCTCGACTAGTTTTGTAAGTCTCTAGGCTACTACCTTCTCTAGAATCTTCCCTACTATATTCAGGAGCGTAATCGGTCTATATAACTTAAGCCTATTATAGTCTTCCTTCTATAGCTTCCGGATAACTACTATTAGGGAGTCTCTATACGGCTTTAGATATTAGCCTTTCCGTAGATAAGTAGTAAAGAGCTTAGCTAGGCTCGGGGCGATTTCCTCTTTATATTCCTTTAGTAGGAGATTTAGGATTTTGTCGGGCCCTAGGGCCTTTCTTCCCTTAAGCTGTCCTATTACGGCCTTAACTTCGCCTAGCTAGACTGTCTAGTATATGTCTAGTAGTTCCGGGTACGACGTGCCTACTATATCCGTTAGGTCCGCGTCGACTTATATTAAGAAGAAGTAGTCCGTAAACGCCTTCGCTTTTACCTCCGGCGTTAACCTTAGCGTCTCCGTTATATCGACTATAGGCGGGAAGTAAGACGTCTTCTCTGTCTCTCTAGCTCTCGCCTACCTCGCTAGTCGCTATATCTAGTTAGGATTCTCTATTACGAGCCCGACCGTTGTTCTCTAGTCTAGCTATTTATCCCGACGTATCTAGGCTTTCTTAGCTTAGCTAGCCCTTTAGTATACGTCCTATATTACTTATATATACTCCTTCGTCTACTCTCGTCTAGCCCTCCTCGCCTCCTTTACCCTTTCCGCGTACGCCGGGGTCTAGAATAGCTTCTGTCTTTAAGAAGGTCGAATATAGGGTATATACTAACGAGCTACTTCCTATACGACTATCGTTATCCGTTCGGCTTCTTTGTCGAGCTCGGCTTCTTATTATACGTCTATTCCCGCTTCTAGTCCCGTATTTGCTCTATTATCGTGTAGTCGTACCGCTAGTTTATCTCGGATTTCCTCCTACGGGGCCTTCTTCTAGTTTAGGCATAGCTCCGCTATAGGTTCCTCCTCGACTCCTACCTCGATTGTTATCTAGATCGGGATATAGTCTAATCCTACTTCGAGTAAGAGGTTCGGGCGGTACTTGTCTAGTCTCGTTACTAGCTCTCTCGAGAGGAAGTATAGGTTAATCGTACTTACGCTAAATCTCGCCTTCTACGTCTCTATACCCTTTAGGGTCGCTAGTTCTATGTCGCGGCTCGCGGTGATTTCTAGTAACTTGCCTCCTAGGTATACGTATAGGGGGGTGAAGTCTAGACCCTATTACGGGTAGTAAAGGTTAAAGTCGCCTACTAGGACTTAGTATATATCCCCTTGTTCGAGTATCCGGTCTAGCGTAGCTAGGGTTCCTAGGTCTCTACTCGTTCGTCCTTATAGGGGAGGGTTATAGACATTATACATTCGGACGGTTCCCTAGCCTATCACTATTTCGATTGTCGTTATGTCCCCCTAGTAGCCCTCCGGCTATAGTACGACCTTCTATACTTCTATACTAATAGCCTTACTTACGTAGGTATATATTCTTAGGGTATATTCTATACCTCTACTAATCACCGTATAGTATCGTTAGTCGTTATAGGTTGCCGGTTTGCTTATATATAGGTTAGTCTAAGGTTCCTATAGCGCTACGACGTAGTGCTTTTAGTAGTCGAGTTCTTATAGGAAGTAGAGTTAGACCTTATCTTTACTTTTATTAACGTTATACTATATAATAGTAAGGTTGTCCTATACTACTATTACGGGCTAGCTAGGATAATGTCTATAGGGGTACTCCGGGCTTAGGTAGTACCTACGGTTATTATATCTTCCTCTTAGGTTAGTAGGCCTTCGGCCGGTAGGGGTGTTCTAAAAATCCGTATCTATCCTATCTCGTTTACTACCCTATTTAGCCCCCTTAGCCGTCCTAGCGGCGGGTACGTACTCGGTAGGGTGCCCCTTATTACCTCCTCCGTTCTCTTTCTTTTTACCGCCTTAAAGCCTTTATATTAAGCGCTACCTTACTACGGGGTAAAGTACCTCGCTAGGGTCGTTATTCGTACTTAGTTAGCCTTCCCTTTTACGGCGATCCGGGTTAGGTATTAGCTCGAGTACGCCGGGTGTTTCTGGCTATAGTATACGTACCTTACTTCTTCTCGTAGGCATTACTTTCCCTAGTATAGGCCTACGTAGTATAGGTACTTCGGGGTCTTCTCTATATATTTCGGGGCGATATGTCCTTACTATTAGTAGTTGAAGTATTAGAGTACTCTATAGCTACTCTAGTAGATTTCCGTATTAAGACATTCGTAGTTCTAGCATAGTCCTTTATCTAGGACAAGGTTTACTTATTCCGCATTTACTATCTAGACGATTAACAAGGAGTATGTCTTTATTATTCCGACGCTTCTATATAGCTAGACGGCCTTAGAGAAACGTACTCCTAGGGATGTGCTCTAGTTCTATATTTATAGCTAGGGGAGGTCATTTTCGACCTTAATGGTTCTAGAGACCCCGTAGGCTATTACTATAAACTGTTAGTAGGAGACCTTCGCTAACTTTAGTACTTTAGTTATCTATTCCTTATACGTCTCGAGTCTTTATCGGTCTGTCTCCTATATAGTAAAAAGCCTTACTACCCCCCTTAGCTCTACCTTCGCTTCTACGATCTCCTTCCGGCCGATTCTATCTACGAGCTCCTTACTCGTAAGGCCCTCGAGTTCCCTTTTCTCCTCCGGGTCGGTAACGTAGACTCGGATCGCGTTATTAGTCCTCTAGGGCTAGGCCGGGTAGTTTCCCGCGGCGATTATAGCCTACGTAGGATTCTTCTATTATATTACGTACTATATAGTCTAGTAGATCGTTCTTAGGGTCTAGTGTTCGAGTGCCTTAAGTATATTAAGGAGCTACGCGATTATATTTTTATATACTCGGGCTAGGTGTTCGTCTTCGTCTAGTATTACCTAGGCTTCTTTATATAATTCTATCTACGCGGAGGGGCCGGGGGCAGACAGGGTTCGTTATACCTTTCCTAGGCCCTTAGCTTATTGTCGTTAGCCATTATCTTACTATTACTAGGTTAGTTATTAGCTAAGCTATTAAAGGGTTAGTTACTACTAGCTAGGTTCCTATATCATATCCCCGTTTATAGAGATTTAGGTGTCCCTCGCGAGCTACTTAATACTCGCGAGTTAGGTATAGGATCTAGTCTCTATATCGCTATACTTTAGCTACGGCTAAGGTTAGAAGTTGCCTAAATAGGCAATTCACCTCCGTAGCTCCGTAATTTTAGGGTCTAGTTAGATAGGAGGTAGATTCCTATTTTCTAGTCGCTTTCCGCGGCAATTACGCGGCCGCTAGTATAGGCGTACTACTCTTGTTCTCGTTAGGTAATAGCCTTAATAGGCGCTTTCGAATAGTACGTCGTACGTATCTCCGATCGATAGGCTCTATTATATAGACTGAATCTTTATAAATAGGAATAAGGTGTATAGTAGTGTTTATATAGTCCCTACCTAGGTAATAGTAGCCTAGGCTACGGCACTAACGGCGCCTACGGCCCTATAGGCGAAGCCCCCCTAAGACAACTAGTAGCAACTTATAGAGGACGTAAAAAGTATGGAAACTAACGATCAGCTCCCTTACCGGTCTCTATAGGTAATAATCACTCAGCTACGCACGGCGCTTATACTGTCGTATTACTAAGGGCAATAAGAAATAAGGACGACGTCCTAGGCGATTAGCAAGGCCACCCGGAATCAACACCCCTATAGCTAGGCATCGGTCGCGGCATCGATACTAGGCCCCCGCCTAACGTACGATACAGTTACGATCCGTATTATAGCAAAGGAAGACTAGGCCGAAGTTGCGAAGCTATCGAACAAGGAGCTCGCCTAACGAATTAACTAACTAGGGGTGGTCGTAGTGAACTAATAGTCTAACGGTACTCTATAGATCTATACTAGCTCTACTACTACTAGGAGGCACCTAGAGGTATAGCTATAGTAGGCATCTAAGGTTACGGTATTAGCGAAGGTCTTAACGAAACAATTTACGATCCTAGTCCACGATATACCTAAGGAGTTCGACCTAACTAACTAAGGTTACCTACGTACTCTCTAAGAGGACAACCCGGTTACTCTTAACTCTCTAATCTAGAAAGCGACTTAGCTCTATAGGAAAGGGCTAGAAGGTAAGAAGGCCTCGGCGCTAATCGTATAGCTATAAGACGCGAAAGCGGCGGATCTAGTAATAGAACAAGGCTCGATCTAGTAATATAGCCTTAAGATAGTCGAAAAGTACTCCTTATCCTTACGTGTCCTCTAATACTTTAAATACTAATAGTACGGATACTAAACCTATACGTATATAAACAAGTAGGCCTACTCGAACTATATAGGAGACTATATATCTAGGGACTATATATCGGCTACGAGGCGGTACGCGAACTGTTAGGGGTACTACCTATCGTATAGCGCGGAATACCTATAGCGGAAACTAGCAAAAAACAAGGCAATTACAAATAGAACCGTCGCCCTAAGATTCTACGGCGACCGTAAGACTAGTATATACCGGAACTAGCTAGCGGCGGTTAGGTATAAGCGCCCTAGGGCCGAGAACGATATAAAGGATACGTAACCTAGGGCTTACGGGAGGCCACGTACTCTACTAGCTACGGCGAGGAAATCTAACTAGGCCCGGCTCCCCTTTAGTATATAGCCGATAGGCGTAGACTAGGACGTATAAGGTAGTAGGATATAGGACGCTATAGAGGAAATGATTGTTAATACCGATAACTAGCCTCGATACGCTTAGTATTATCTAGTATAACGTTAACTATAGTAAGGATATAGTCTAGAACTATTTCTTATATAAGGCGGACCCGTACGTCTACTACGTCCTAGTAATCTAGGAGCTATAGATTAACCGGTACTATAGGAGACTAACGACCTACAAGTTACTAGGCTATACGATATACCTACGAGGCGACGGCAGACCCCGTACGTACTTCTATATTAGTAAGGACATACTAGAATCCGACTAGGAGGTAGTATACTACGTAGACAAAGAAGGCGGGGGAGATATTACCTCCCTCTACGTAGGTAGTACTTAGATATACAACTCATATATATAACCGCTAGCCTCGAGGTCTAGCCGCGACCTAAGGGTCTATAGACACCTAGATAGTACGCTTAAGAGACAAGGGTGCTACATCGTAGTAGGAGACTTTAATATATACTACCCTTCCTAGAAAAGCCTTGTATAGCCGCACCCTATAGCCGACAAAGTACTCGACTTAATAGCGAGTAACGTAGTTGCCCTTAATACCCCGAAGGACCTAGGTACCTAGAAGAGAGGGAGACTCTAAGGTACGATCGACCTCTCCTAGATCTCGATAGCTACTACTATATAGTAACCTACTATAGGATCGAACATAAACTCGAGGCGTCGTTAGACTATATACTAGTCAGGACCTCTATTACGACATAGATATAATATATACTAGCGAGAACCCCTAAGCTAAACTAGGGAAAGGCCTACTAGGCCAATATCTAGGTATACCTCGACGACTCCGAGAGGCTAGTCTAGATCGCGTAGCAGTAATATAATAGTAAAGACGAGATAGACGAGGTAGTCTAAGGCTTAATAGACGAAATAAGAAAAGCGACCTTACTCTACGTTCCGCTTACCTAACTAACGACATAGTCTAAACTATACTAGACGCTAAAGTACACTACGATAGTAAGAGAAGTAAGGAGAGCCCGCCGGGCATAGACGAGTAGCTATAGCGAGGAGGCCTAGAACGTATATAGGGAGGTATACTAATAGAAGAAAGCTATAATACGGAGGGAGAAAAGTAGTCGGCTCGAGAGCTATAGTAGAAGAAATCGCCGGTAAGCTAGCGAGGATATAGAAGCTAGCGAAATGGGCTCGATAAGACCCTAGATAGGGCCCCTCCATCTCTATCCTAGCGCTATAATCGCCTAGTAGCCCAGTTAGCGACCCCGAGGCTAAGGCGCGTCTACTAGCTAGTAAGTTCTTCCCGCCCCTAGTCGAGGCTAACCTAAGCGACATAAATAGCTCTACTCCCCTAGCCCCTAGTATCGCGGTCTAATAGGATATGTCTAAGGGAGATATTACCGCTATACTTAGAAGGTTACCGGCGAAGAAAGCCCCGGGGCCGGATAGGATCCTAAACGAGCTACTAAAGAAGTATAGAGATCAACTAGCCCTAGTAGTCGTAGCGATCTTTAACGCCTGCCTATAGACCGGATACTACCTAATAGTATTTAAACAATCGACGATAGTAGTCCTACGTAAGCCGTAAAAGGAAGACTATACGTAGGTAAATTCGTATCGCCTAATTACGCTCCTTAATACTCTTAGGAAGGCGCTTAAGAAGCTAGTTATAACGAGACTCTCCGAGGCAGTAGAGGAGTACTCCCTACTCCCGGACACCTAGATAGGTACGCGCCTATAGCGGTCGACGCTATCCGCGATAGAACTTATTACCTCTTAGGTAAAGGCTATCTAGTATAGGAATAGGGACAAGGTAGCATCCTTACTTAGTCTAGACATATTAGGAGCCTTCGACTACGTGTTATACCCGCGACAACTCTATATCCTAAGGTCGAAAGGACTCCCTAAGTGGCTTGTTAACTTCGTACGGTCCTACCTCCAAAACCGTAGTACGTCGATCCTAGTCGGCTAGTATAGAAGTCTATTTCAAGTAGTCTATACTAGAATCCCGTAAGGCTTAACGCTAGTACCTATTCTGTTCCTTATCTTTATAGCGACGCTACTCCTAGCCCTAGAATCCTAGAACACCGCTACGAGCGGCTTCGTAGACGACACGAATATCCTAGCGTAGTCGTCCTCGACTAAGGAGAACGATAGGCTACTAGAAGAGAAGTATAAGATCTACGAGGACTAGGCTAGGAGGTATAGGGCTCGGTTTGCCCTAGAAAAGTACAATCTAATACACTTTACGCGTCGGCTACGGTTCTATAATATATAAGCTTCTATCTAGATATAGAGGTATACGACTAACCCGGTAAATTAGCTTAGGATCCTCGGGCTATAGATAGACCCGGCGATACGGTAGAGGAAGTATATATAGGCGATATTACGGAAAGCTAAACAGAATATAGCATTATGCTAGAGGCTCACTACGTCTATATAGGGGGCGGACTTCCGGTAGTCACGACTTCTATATACGGCTATTATACGGCTAGTCCTTACCTCTAGTAGCCAAGTGTAGTCCTTAGGCGAGAGGGCCTACCTATCGAAGGGACTCGTCGCGCCGCTAGCGAAGATCCAAAACCAATGCCTAAGGAAGGTCACCGGGGCATATAAGTCGCTACTAACGAGGATACTTAAGTACGAGACCGCTATGCCGCCGATCGACCTATACATCTAGGGACTACGGACCTCCTACTTAGGCAAGTCGGTATAGTACCTAGTATAGAAGGTTATCGCTAGTATAGTCGTAAGGGCCCGCGAATTAGTACTAGTATATAAGGGCATTCGACCCGGAAACGAGCCGAACTACCGGGTAAGGGACGAATAGCTAGTAATATAATAGGAGGGTAAGAAATTGTTTATAGAGTAACTATAGAAGGAAAGGTAGAACAACTAGGTTATAGGGTATAGTAGACGCCCTTAGCTAGCGGGACAACCTAAGGAATAGTTAGCTACAAAATCCGCGGTTAAGTACCCCCCGAAGCTTATCTACTACCGCCTTACGAGGGTATAGAGTAGTATAGTAACCTAACTACGAAGCGAATATATCGGACTCTAGGGGTACCTATTATAGAGGAAGGTTCTAGGATACACGAATACTAGCTACCCCTACGGCTATCGCTCCTAGAACGTACGGCACGTACTCCTCGTCTGTCCGAGGTGGTCGCTAGGAAGGGGGGAGTAGATAGTAAAGGCAAGGAACCGGACGATTAGGGCACTTCTTAACAACGCTAAGGACCTACGGCGTATTACGAACTAGATACTAGAGAAGGGCTAGCTAGAATAGTACCGCCTAGTAGGAGTAGTATAGGAAGAGAGGACACGACGTAGCGCGACGAGACCGGCTAGGAGCGGGGGCTAACGGGGTAGTGATATAGACTACGTACGTTTAAAGGGAAACCTAAACTAGATAAGGAGTAGTCGGGGGCGGGAAGGGTTTTCACCTATTCGGGTTTCCCTTTGTATATAACAATAGATATATACCTATATAGGCCGGATAGGGTCCTAGAACAGGGGAATAACAAATCTATCTATCTATCTATATTAATAGGTATATCTTACTAATTAAAATAAGGAAGGTAGGTAATACTATACTACCTACTAAGATAGCTATAATATCCGTATACGACTCGCGATTATTACTCGTTAGTAGGGAGTTCTTTCTCTTTAGATATTAAGTAATAACGTACTAGTTCTTCGTAACGCTAATACGGAAGCTAGTCTCGTCTATATTCTATATATCTTTAGGTTATATTAGTATACTCTTAATGGATCTTAAGGAGCTAATTAAACTACTACTAGATATCGTCTATATTATATACCGCTACTCTTAATATATCTAGTAGTTACTACTTTACCTTCTTCTACTAAGGGTTATACTTTACCTATCTTAAGGCCTAGTGATAGCTAATATATAGTAGAGGGGCTAGTCTATTATAGTATCGAGTAAGGATTAAATTAGTACTAATTATAGATAGATAGATGATTCATTTACCCGTTATAGTGCCCTCCGGCCTATACGGGTTTATGTCTATATATGTTGCTACATAAGGTAGGAAACCTGTTCCTAGGTACAAACCTCCTCTCCTTCTCTAATAGCTTCCTTGCCATGAGTTCTCAGTTTTCCTTCTATTAGGGTGCACTAGTGTCATGGTAGTTAGCTTCTGACTACCTTGTCTACAACCCTGGAGTTGTCCCCCTCTTCCTGCTCTCCTCCTCCTTCTTTCTCTCCTCAATCCATCTCTCTGTTTCCCTAGTAAGAGAGAACTGCTCCAAAAATCCTTGGTGGATGATCCACCTTGTAATTCTCTGGAGGTCTCCCTTATTACTGATCATGGCTTGGAAGTTTCTGTTCCTTGCCCTTGCCCTCCATTCACCTCTCCCTGTACTCCATTCTTTGCAAACCAGAAGTCTATGTTCGACATTCTGGGACAGGTAGCCGCATGGGCAACTCTTGTCTTCGATACCTGGGACTTTTCTCTGATACAGGTATGCCCTGACTCCGATATGTTCAGAGCGGATTTGTATTGCTATGCTTGCTTCTGACCTGGTCAGGTCTGAGTACAGTGGGTAGTTGTGGCTACCAAACTGTTAGAGTGCCTTTGGGGTTCCTGGCCTCTGTGGGGTTCTTGTCCATTCAGTCTTCCAGAGGAGTCCTGCCATCCTTTCAGCTAGAGACTGTTGCTTCTTCCCTTGGCTAGCTGCTGATCATCTCCCTTGAGCCCTTCTGTCCTGTTCCTGCTGGGCTAGGTGCAGCTGTTCTGTTAGTTCTTTGAACTTCTGCAGGTCCTGCTACTTCTGTGGGGCTGGATTGGGTCTTGCTTGTCTGTGCCTTCTTGTGCACTGGCTCCTGATTTTGTTGACTGCCTTCTGGATTACTAGCTAGGCTGGGTATGCAGACGTCTTTCCTGCATACTGGTATCTCAACCCTTGAAGGTAGAGCTTGGCTGGTGGGGAGCCAGACTCCATTTCGACCACCCTTGTTGGAGTTGACTTGTATGCTCCAAGCACCTTTTTCAGACAGGAGGCTTGGGCTCTGCTGATGGGATCTGCAATTCTCTTTGGGATCTTGTCTTGGGCTGACCAGATCTGGGCTCCATATAGCATGGCTGGCTTCACAATGGCCTAGTACTAATTATAATTGTCTAGACGAGTACTAATACCTCTATTAGATCGTATCGCTTGAGTTACGTAATAAGTTCTACTTCTTATTTATTAGATAGGCGTCTATTAGTCCTAGCGCGTATACTCCTCGAAGGAAGGCGTTAACAGGGGACCTCCTAATTGCGAGCTACTATAGTAATTAGGGCTAGATTTTACTACTCCTAGTACTACTCGTAGGCTTTAGTAATAAGGTCCTCCTCCTTATAGTAGATAGAAGCAACTATAATAATAACTTTGTCGCGTTATAACACGAAAGAACGCGTGTGTTAAGGTGTAGGAATGGGGATTATTATTGAGGTGGTAGTTATTATTAAGGTGGCCGACATCTGCTTCGCGGGTGGGGGAGCGACACGGTTAAAGGCACCGCGATCTTGACTACATGGTGTACTACAGCCACGGCTCACGGCACACTGGTCAGCTATCTTGCCCTTCACTTCCGTAGGCCCCAACCACATCCCCATCCCGTGGTCTGATAGGGACTTTCTATCTTCGAGGCCGCACTATCGAAGCTAGTCTTGCTTCCTTCAGTACTGGACATTGCCTGAAGAACACTTTGCTTCCTCTCAAAGTTCAGCCTCCTGGTGACACGCATCAAGAAAGCAGCACGTTCGGCACCGCTGCACCTGTCGATCTTCTGAGGTACCCTTCGCGCCTCCCACGATACGTAGGACTCGCCCTCCGCCGAAGCCTGCCAATCGTGCCAATGAAGCCGACTTAGGCGAACTTTACCGGACCCCGCGGGCCGCGACAGCAGGGTGAGCAGGTTGGAACATACAAGCGTCTAAGCCACAAAAGGACTTCACGGACTTTCAGCATTATTGCCGGCTAGTCCAGCGCAAGCACCGTTGATGTCAAACTATTGGTCAAAAGGGACGCCCCATAATGGAGCTCAATAGTCGGGTTATATGTCATCTCACAGTTGATGATCGGTGGACCCGAGACCCCCTCGTCAGGAGCACTGCGATGCCGCACTTCCGGCATGACGACTAACAGTCACATCGAACCACCTACATATGTAGCTGCACCGACTGATGCACAAGACCCCTCGGACGCTGTGCTGTACTGTGCTGTAGCGCTGTCCACCGTCTAGTAAGCACCCACTAGCCGCGGTATCATTTCCCGCCGGCACTGGCCCGGCGCCAAAGATCGGCCGCCGCACGCCATCTAACAACCATCGAGGTTAGGCATTTTTACAACACCTGTAGGACGGATTTCCGTGCAGGGCGCTTGCATGGGAACTCGCGTATGCTAACCATGCGTCAGGATCAAGACATCAGCGTTGCTGAGGACGCCAGGAACTTGACCAAGAAGCATTCATATACTGGCGGTGCTGGCGCTCCACCATGTCCTGTTTCGCAATGGCGAAAGAAGTAGAGACCGCTTCGTCAAGCAGCGACTTTACCCTGGTCAATATTGCAAATCCATCGGACCTTCGCAGTCGTGATGACAAAAGGCTGATCCGAGCGAACGCCACCTCACATGCTCATTCGAGACGACGTCAGGCCGCTACGACGAATATACCAGGACTTACGGAGAGCAGTGAACCAAACCCACCCTTGAAGTCACAGACACGTCCGCGGCAGTCGCGGCCTTATACAGTGCACAAAATCGGGCTAGACCCATGGGCCGTACCAAGTGTTTACTCAACGATTTCTCACCTTCCCATTGTGTTGCTAGCTGTTCGTCCCTTGCCCGGTAGTTCGGCTCGTTTCCGGGTCGAATGCCCTTATGCGCTAGTACTGATTCGCGGGCCCTTGCGACTGCACTGGCGATGACCTTCTGTACTAGGTACTGTGCCGACTTGCCTAAGTAGGAGGTCCGTAGTCCCTGGATGTATAGGTCGATCGGCGGTATAGCGGTCTCGTGCTCAAGCATCCTCGTTGGTGTCGACTTATATGCCCCGGTGACCTTCCTTAGGCATTGGTTTTGGATCTTCGCTAGCGGCGCGACGAGTCCCTTCGATGGGCAGGCCCTCTCGCCTAAGGACCACACTTGGCTGCCATAGGTAAGGACTGGCCGTACAATAGCCGTATATAGAAGTCGTGACTGCCGGAAGTCCGCCCCCTATGTGGACGCAGTGAGCCTCTGGCATGATGCCATATTCTGTTCAGCTTTCCGTAATATTGCCTGTACGTGCTTCCTCCACCGTAGCGCCGGGTCCACCTATAGTCCGAGGATCCTGAGCTGATTTGCCGGGTTAGTCGTGTGCCCCTATATCTGGATAGAAGCTTGCATATTGTGGAACCGTGGCCGGCGCGTAAAGTGTATCAGATTGTACTTTTCTGGGGCAAACCGAGCCCCGTGCCTCCTAGCCCAGTCCTCGCAGATCTTGTGCTTCTCTTCTAGTAGCCTACAGTTCTCCTCAGTCGAGGAAGACCACGCTAGGATGTTTGTGTCGTCTACGAAGCCGCTCGCAGCGGTGTTCTGGGATTCTAGGGCTGGGAGCAGCGTCGCTATAAAGAAGAGGAACAGAATAGGTGCTAGCGTTAAGCCTTACGGGATTCTAGTGTGGACTGCTTGAAATGGGCTTCTGTACTAGCCGACCAGGATCGACGTACTGCGGTTTTGGAGGTAGGACCGTACGAAGTTGACAAGCCACTCAGGGAGTCCTTTCGACCTTAGGATGTAGAGAAGCCGCGGGTGTGACACGTAGTCGAAGGCTCCCGATATGTCTAGGCTAAGTAAGGAAGCCACCTTGTCCCTATTCTTATACTAGATGGCCTTTACCTAAGAGGTGATAAGTTCTATCGTGGATAGCGTCGATCGCTATAGGCGCGCACCTATCTAGGTGTCCGGGAGTAGGGAGTGTTCCTCTACCGCCTCGGAGAGTCTCGTTATAACTAGCTTCTTAAGCGCCTTCCTAAGAGTGTTAAGGAGCGCAATTAGGCGGTACGACTTCACCTACGTATAGTCTTCCTTCTACGGCTTGCGTAGGACTACTGTCGTCGATTGTTTAAAAGCTATCGGGTGGTATCCGGTCTGTAGGTAGGCGTTAAAGATCGCTACAACTACTAGGGCTAGTTAATCTCTACACTTCTTTAGTAGCTCGTTTAGGATCCTATCTAGCCCCGGGGCTTTCTTCGCCGGCAACTTCCTTAGTATAGCGGCAACTTCTCCCTCGGACACCTCCTATTAGACGGCGATGCTAGGGGCTAGGAGAGTAGAGCTGTTTATGTCGCTTAGATTAGCCTCGACTAGAGGCGGGAAGAACTTACTAGCTAGTAGACGCGCCTTGGCCTCGGGGTCGCTAACCGGGCCACTAGGCGATTATAGCGCTAGGATAGAGAAGGAGGGGCCCTATATAGGGTTCTGTCGGGCCTATTTCGCTAGCTTCTACATCCTCTCTAGCTTACCGGCGATTTCTTCTACTATAGCCCTCTAGCCGACTGCTTTCTCCCTTCGTATTATAGCTTTCTTCTGTTAGTATACCTCCCTATATACGTTCTAGGCCTCCTCGCTATAGCTACTCGTCTATACCCGGCGGGATCTCCTTACTTCTCTTACTACCGTAGTGTACTCCGGCGTCTAGTATAGTTTAGACTATATCGTTAGTTAGGTAAGCGGAACGTAGAGTGAGGTCGCTTTTCTTATTTCGTCTATCAACCCCTAGACTACTTCGTCTATCTCGTCTTTACTATTGTATTGCTACTACGCGATCTAGACTAGCCTCTTAGAGTTATCGAGGTACGCCTAGATATTAGCCTAGTAGGCCTTTCCCTAGTTTAGCTTAGGGGTTCTCGCTAGTATACGTTGTATCTATATCGTAATAGAGGTCCTAACTAGTATATAGTCTGACGACGCCTCGAGTTTATGTTCGATCCTATAGTAGGTTACTATATAGTAGTAGCTATCTAAGATCTAGGAGAGGTCGATCGTGCCTTAGAGTCCCCCTCTCTTCTAGGTGCCTAGGTCCTTCGGGGTATTAAGGGCAATTATGTTGCTCGCTATTAAGTCGAGTACTTTATCGGCTATAGGGTACGGCTATATTAGGCTCTGTTAGGAAGGGTAGTATATATTAAAGTCTGCTACTACGATGTAGTACCCTTGTCTCTTAAGCGCACTGTCTAGGTGTCTATAGACCCCTAGGTCGCGGCTAGACCTCGAGGCAAGCGGTTGTATATATAGGTTGTGTATCTAGGTACTACCTACGTAGAGGGAGGTAATATCGCCCCCGCCTTCTTCGTCTACGTAGTACACTACCTCCTAGTCGGATTCTAGTATGTCCTTACTAATATAGAAGCACGTACGGGGTCTACCGTCGTCTCGTAGGTATATCGTATAGCCTAGTAACTTGTAGGTCGTTAGTCTCTTATAGTACGGGTTAATCTATAGCTCCTAGATTATAAGGACGTAGTAGACGCGCGGGTCCGCCTCGTGTAGGAAATGGTTCTAGACTATAAGTACGGATTAATCTATAGCTCCTAGATTACTAGGACGTAGTAGACGTACGGGTCCGCCTTATATAAGAAATAGTTCTAGACTATATCCTTACTATAGTTAACGTTATACTAGATGATACTAAGCGTATCGAGGCTAGTCATCGGTATCGACAATCATTTCCTCTATATCGTCCTATATTCTACTGCCCTATACGTCCTAGTCTACGCCTATCGGCTATATACTAAAGGGGAGCCGGGCCTAGTTAGATTCCCTCGCCGTAGCGAGTAGAGCACGTAGCCTCCCGTACGCCCTAGGTTACGCATCCTTTATATCGTTCTCGGCCCTAGGGCGCTTATACCCGACCGCCGCTAGTTGGTTCCGGTATAGGCTAGCCTTACGGTCGCCGTAGAATCTTAGGGCGACGGTTCTATTTGTGATTGCCTTGTTTTTCGCTAGTTTCCGCTATAGGCATTCCGTACTATACGATAGGTAGTGCTCCGGACAGTTCGCGTACCGTCTCGTAGTCGATGTATAGTCCCTAGATATATAGTCTCCTATATAGTTCGAGTAGGCCTACTTGTTTGTATACGTGTAGGTTTAGTGTCTATACTGTTAGCATTTGAAGCATTAGAGGACACGAAAGGATAAGGAGTGCTTTTCTACTATCTTGAGGCTATATTACTAGACTAGGCCTTGTTCTATCGCTAGATCCGCCGCTTTCGTATCTTATAGCTATACTATTAGCGCCGAGGCCTTCTTGCCTTCTAGCCATTTCCTATAGAGCCAAGTCGCCTTCTAGATTAGAGAGTTAAGAGTGACCGGGTTGTCCTCTTAGAGAGCGCGTAGGTAACCCTAGTTAGTTAGGTCAAACTCCTTAGGCATATCGTAGACTAGGATCGTAAATTGTTTCGTTAAGACCTTCGCTAATACCGTAACCTTAGATGCCTACTATAGCTATACCTCTAGGTGCCTCCTAGTAGTAGTAGAGCTAGTATAGATCTATAGAGTACCGTTAGACTATTAGTTCACTACGACCACCCCTAGTTAGTTAATTCGTTAGGCGAGCTCCTTGTTCGATAGCTTCGCAACTTCGGCCTAGTCTTCCTTTGCTACAATACGGATCGTAACTATATCGTACGTTAGGCGGGGGCCTAGTATCGATGCCGCGACCGATGCCTAGCTATAGGGGTGTTGATTCTGGGTGGCCTTGCTAATCGCCTAGGACGTTGTCCTCATTTCTTATTGCCCTTAGTAATACGACAGTATAAGCGCCGTGCGTAGCTAAGTGATCATTACCTATAGAGACCGGTAAGGGAGCTGATCGTTAGTTTCTATACTTTTCACGTCCTCTATAAGTTGCTACTAGTTGTCTTAGGGGGGCTTCGCCTATAGGGCCGTAGGCGCCGTTAGTGCCGTAGCCTAGGCTACTATTGCCTAGGAGTTGCCTAATGTAGCTAGGCACCTCCGCGGCGTTTAGAGCTGAAGAAATAGGGTGAAGAGAGCTTCAAGCTATCTAGATTAAATAAGGTAGAACTCCCTTAGTCCTACGGGTAGTGGCCTGCTTTGTATATCGTTAGAATGGCCTTAATAAGAGCTTTCGAATGTGTCTTTACCTATTAATATAGTATAACGTAAAGTACTAGTAAGCTAGGAATACTAGTAAGCTAGGAATACTAGTAAGCTAGGAATACTAGTAAGCTAGGAATTTTGTCTTAGTACGACTAACTCGTATTCTTTATTAATCGTTTTTACTACTATCAAATAGAGAACTAGTGAACTTAATACTCTTATCCGATTTAGAATTGTTCTCTTTGTCTTCCTAGCACGTTCGTATATTATAGCTAGTCCGACTATAGTTACTATACCGCCGTCTACTTAGCTAGCCCTCTTTCGTACCCTCTGACCTACGACTCTTCTTTAACTATTCTATAGCCTTTAACGACTCGACGACTACCTATAACGAGCCAACTCTATACTCTAAGACCCCGCCGTACTAGAGACGCTTTTAGGTACGAGATCGGGCCTTTATTAGAGTCTTAACTTGTCGTTTAAGCTTAGAGTTACGAGCTCTAAGAAGCGTATTCTCTTATAGCATTACTTTGCCGCCTTTTATAAGCTAAGAGAAGCTATTATAAGCTGTTTTGGAGTTGCTTAGTATAGCGTCGTATATAAGCTTAGATTACGACGTAAACTCCTTCGAATTGCTCGAAGTTTAAGACTACTATAATGTCGTCTAAGGCGGAGGTAGTCCTAGCGGGGTTCGTAGGCGTATATTAAGGCGATTAAGTACTACTTACGCGTTAACAGGAACTAACCCTATAGCCTTAAAGGCCTTCTTATAGTTTAACGCGGTAAATACGTCGAAAAACGCGTCTTTAAACGCCGGAAGGAAGGTTTCTTTATTAATATAGAAGACGCGCTAACGCGCTAAGTCTAGTACGCGTTATAAGTACTTTGGCTTTAACGGCGCAAAACAAACTACGTTAAGAGGCTATACGATATACGACGAATACGCCGGTATATAGAGCGTAAGGATCTTATAGGATACGATTCTAATCGTTACCCCTATAGCTACCTATCCTAAAACCCGGAGTATATAGTACTAAACTATACTAAGTAGGTAAAAGGGAGAAGCTAGTAGAGGGCGAAGGCAAGAGATAGGCAATACTAGGCTATTATCTAGAATAGACAAGATAAAAGGAGAGTAATAAGATAGATCCTTAACGAGGACTACCTAGAGCAATTCTCCCTAGTAGTAGAAATGGAAAGGTAGATAGAGAGGAGGGAGAGAGAGAGAAGAGCCGGGGAAATAGAAGGGAGAAAGGGAATTAAGAGGAGAACATCACTAGGGTTACGGGCAAGGTAGTTATAGGGTAATAACTATAATACTAGCGTACCCTAAAGGAAGGAGAACGAAAGGACAAGATAGGAAAGAACGAGGAGGGCAAAGACGAGGAGGTTTTTATCCGTTAATTAGGTTTCCTACCTACATAAATAGACCTAGATAGCGAGAGACCTATATAGGCTATAGGGTACTAAAATAGGCGAATGAATAATCTATCTATCTATCTATTTAAGGACGATCCTTTCGTAAAGATTAGGTCTAAAACGCTTGGATTATTCAGGTGTACTTAGTAGAAGGTCCCTATATTTAGAGTATTCCTTAGAGAGAAGTTATTTACTTTAATCTAATTAATAAAGGATTTTACCCTAGGGCTATTATCCTTTCCGTAAGGGTCCTATAACGGATGTCTTATATTCAAATCGCTAAGTAGCACCGTATTTAAGGCTAGCGTAAAAGGGTATAGAGCTCTTTTGTTTGTCTAAGTATTCTCGCTATCCTTCTCGTTATAGACATTAAGAATTTAGATCGAGTTACCCTTCTTATCTTTCGCGGAGATCGCTTAAAATCGGGGTCCTTGTTTTAAACCGGAGTTATCTCGACTTGGATTTGTCTACTAATAAAGAAGAGGTTACGATTCCTCTTCTTACTAGTCGGAAGTAGAGTAGTAAAGGCCGGGTAAGCTATAGTTCTTCGTAGACTATTTTCTTTGTCTATTAGGAGCTACGGCTCTTAGATTACTAGGATATCGGCCTTCTCGCGGATCGCTATTTCGAGTATAGACTCGGTAGCCCCCGTACTTCGGTTTAGATTCGCTTATAGGACTCGTAGGGGCGTATCTAACATTCGGAAGTAGTTATTTTCGCCTTACGCTTCTCTTCTCTCTCCTCTCTCGTAAGAGCTCTTTATACTCGTAGGTACTTAGTACTAATCTATAGGCTATCTTTCTTTACTCGGCTAGCTTCCTCGCTTATTTTAAAAGCGAGTAGTATTGAACCCGATATTTAGGATAGCCTATACTCTTCGTTCGTAATCTATAACGGCGTACTAGCAAGTTTAAAGCCCTTATTAAAGGCTTCGAGCTCTTCGGCTACCTTTCGCGGTCCGTCCTCTTTAAAGGTAATAGAGTCTATCCCGTAGATAACTACCTTATACTAAGAGCTGTCTTCGAGGACCTAGAGGATAGGGATATCTTCTCTTAGGAGAGAGAAGTTCTTTTTAAGTATTTCCTTCGCTTTTTCGTCCCGTAGTATTAGGACAAGGTTCCCTTTCTCGGATCGACGAGCTCCTAAGAGAATAGAGTGTCCGGGGTAGAGGTTAGCGTTCGAGAAGGTTAAGTTTACCTTGTTCCTAATAGCTATTATATCGAGAGGGGTAGTACTTCGGTTATTAATTCCTAGAACGATCTAATTATCCCTACGCTTAGTATAGTCCTTACGGCTCTCGATAGTCGTCTATTCGGTAGTAGACTGTCCTTTTAAAGGCTAGGAAAGGTCACGTCTTATCCGGGTATTATTTAGTAGCCGTATCGTATTTTAGGTACAAACGGTAGGGTCGCCCCTAGAGACGATACTTATAAAAGTTAGTTTTTAGCCGTTTTAGCTATTTTAGCTATTTGTCCCTCGGATCCCCTTAGGCGCTTCCTAGCGGTTCCCGCTATCAATGAGCTTAGTAAGCTTCGTAACTGACCCCTCTAGAGTAGATACTTACTTTTCGATCTTTACTATTACTATCGGGAGAGCCTTATCTTCTCGGAAAGTCCTAAATAGCCCCTCTAGTCTAAGGATCCAGTCTTATCTCTTTCGGTCGCCTCTAGCTAAAGAGGTAGCTTCGATAATAAGTTAATAAGCCTCGTTTAGCTTCGATCCGGCTTCTAAAGCGCTCAAACAGGCGGTTCTACCTACTTTAAATTGCTTTAGAGGCGAGATGTCCGTAGCGATTCCTACGAAAGGGTTCGACCTCTTATCGCCTACGACCGGTATGATCTTCCTTTGTTCTACTCTTCTAGCTTTGTTCGTAGTAATAACTAAGCCCGTAGACCGTTAGATTAGCGTAGCTAGGCCGCCGAGTTCGTCCCTATCCTCTAAGTAAGGAAGGGTAGAACTAACGTCTATTTTACCTTGTTTCGGTAGTAATCCGGGTTAAAAAGAGACTTATAATAGCCTTACACCGAGAGGGCTATCTCATCACTCTATTTCTAATCGCGTTTAGGTCCTAGCCTACTAGCGACACTCGGGCACTTTTCTAACTACTAAGTAGTAGAAGGTATACTTTAGAGGAGAGTCGCTCTTAACTCTTAAGTATTAGGGCCTACGGTAACGTATACCTATCTCGTAGGGTAGGGGGCTGCCCTTAGGTATCGAAGAGTGTTCTAGAGAGTACTATTCTAGAAGAAGGAAGTAGTCTTAAGCCTAAGCCCTTAGTTTTATAACTAATGCTCTACTTCTTCTTCTAGGTATAGTACAACTCGATAGACCCTATCGACCCTTCGGTACTCCTCGCTCTACGCCTATTTAGGGCTATAGGTTACCCTAGTATAGGGTGATTTGAGAAAAGTAGTTATGTTATCCTAGGAAATAAATCTAAAATCCTTCTCTTATTCATCCCTTAGGAAGTGACATTTAAATTGAATTCGGGTTCGGGTTCCGGCGCTCGGGGGCGCTAGTCCGGAAGGGGAAGTCGACCGTAGCCGGAGCTAAAGAAATAGGGTAAAGAGAACTTTAAGCTATCTAAATTAAATAAGGTAGAACTCCCTTAATTCTAGGAGTAGTAGCCTTCTTTATAGATCGTTAGAATAGCCTTAATAAGGGCTTTCGAATGTGTCGTACTTAGCGATAGCGCGGTTCAAATAGGTAATAGGTCCGGAGGGTAGTACTATTACTAGCGGGTAGTATATTAGGCGAGAAGAGGTAGTAGAAGAGACGTAGGAGAGAAGTAGACGAATCGCTATAAGATAGTAGTTATAGATTATAGAAGAGGTTTAAGGTAAGCTTCGAGTTTTAATCTCTACGAGGTAGCCCGTATACTATTATTACTATATATATGTATTGTTCATTAAGCTATTATAGAGCCTATTAGCCTATATAGCTATACTACCTACTTCTAGTTATAAAGGGGAAACTCGTATTATAGAGTAAAAACCCCCTCTCCTCTCCTATACGTTCTTAACCTTGCCTTCTTTCGTGTTTTCCTTATTAAGGGTATACTAGTATTATAGGCCTGCCCTAATGACTACCCTATCTACAGCCCCTTAACCTCCCGCCTCTTCTCTATCTACTCCTCCGTCTCGCTAGCTAGCGCGAACTGTTTAAGAAAGCCCTACTATAGTATCTACTATACTATCCGTTTTATGTCTCGCTTGTCCGTTACGATTAACTAGTAGTTACGTCTTACTACCTTAGCTCTCTACTAGCCTCGTCCTTCTACCTATTACGGGCACTGTAGTATTATGTGCTCCGGGTTCTATAACGGGTAGTTATACTAGTATACTAGGCTATATACGTCCGGGACTTTCCTTCTATATAGGTAGGCCCTTAACCCGATATATTCGGACCTAATCTATATCGCGATGCTTACTTCGGCCCTTATTAGGTCACGGTAGAGTAGGTAGTTGTGTCTCTAGAAGGGGCGTAAGGCTAGGGGTCCTCGATTTAGTAGGGGATTCTCTTTCTATTCCTATTCCTAAAGGTAGCCCGCTACCTACTCTACGAGGCTTTACGTCTTTACCTTATTACCCTTTTATCTCCGTGCCTTCTCCTCCTCCTCCTTCCTCTCTAGCCACTCCTAGGTTCGCTTAACGACTTTAAATATACGTAGGTCGTCTTACTTTTAGTTTTGACGTACCCTAAGGCTAGGTAGTCGGTCGTACCTCCTAGCGATCTTCTCCGTAGAGTCCCGAATAGCTTATTATACTAGATAATCCGCCGTCTTCCTAGCGTATTAGATCCTCATTCCCTTAATATAATGTTTAATCGGGGGGGACCCTATCTCTACCTCCGCTACTCTCGTTAGTATTGTCTTATAGGCTCCTAGTATCTGTTTAGGGTTCGCGGCCTACGTCCGGTTTACGGGTCCCTCTATCCGCTTCGGGATCGGTTTGCCTACTCCTCCTGTCCCCTATATCTAGGCCCCGTAGACTATTACTAGTTTTACGATCGTCTTATATATAATCCTTACCTTACTAAACGTAGCTCCCTATATTAACGTTATGAGTCTAGTTATTATAGCCTTGTTAACCTAGGCTCTATTCTAGGCTTTCCTAATCTAGGGGTTCTAGCTAAGCTTAGGGTCTAGCTAGATTCCTAGGACTCGTAATTCGGGAGAGAGCTTCGTTACGTAACCCTAGATAGTTACCGTTACTTATATATTATAGTTGGTTCTTACCTTACTAAAGTGGATAAGCTAGTACTTTTCCGGGGCGAAACGGGCGCCGTGTCGACGTGCCTATTCCTCGTATACCTCGTGTCCTTCTATAAGTAGCCGGTAGTTTTCTTCGGTCGTCGTTAACTAGGCTAGGATGTTCGTATCGTCGACGAACCCCGAGGCCGACGTTTATAGTAAGGTGAGTAGTAGTATTAGGTCCGCTATAAAGATTAAGAAGAGGATTAGGGATAGTATTAAGCCCTAGGGGATCCCGTATTCTATATATAAGGTTACTCTCCTTACGCTTCCTAGGGACAATCTACGTTATTCTCTCCTTAAGAAAGGAGTTTACGAAACTTATTACCTACCGCGGGATTCCTTTTTACCGTAGGATATAGAGGAGTCGCTCGTAGGAGACGTTATCGAATGCCCCTAAGATATCGAGAGACAATAGTAATATAACCCTATTCCGTCTATAGTACTAGAGAGTATAAATCTGTTCGGTAATAAGCTCTATAGCCGTTAGGGTAGATCGTTTGCTCCTACTACCTATCTATGTCTCTAGGAGTAGGTTGTTATCCTCGACGAGCTATATAATTCTTCTTACTACGACCTTCTCTAGTATCTTTCCGATTATATTTAGGAGTACGATCGGCCTATAGGACTTTAGCTTTATATAGTCTTCTTTCTATAGCTTCTTTAGGACGACTATAAGGGACCGCCTAAATAGATAGATAGATTTGTTACTCCCCTATTCTAGGACCCTATCCGGCCTATATAGGTTTATATCTATTGTTATATATAAAGGGAAACCCGAAGAGGTGAAAACCCTTCCCGCCCCCGACTTCTCCTTATCTAGATTAGCTTTCCCTCTAAACGTACGTAGTCTATATTACTACTCCGTTAGCCCCCGCTCCTAGCCGGTCTCGTCGCGCTACGCCGTATCCTCTCTTCCTATACTACTCCTACTAGGCGGTACTATTCTAGCTAGCCCTTCTCTAGTATCTAGTTCGTAATACGCCGTAGGTCCTTAGCGTTATTAAGAAGTGCCCTAATCGTCCGGTTCCTCGCCTTTACTATCTACTCCCCCCTTCCTAGCGACCACCTCGGACAGACGAGGAGTACGTACCGTACGTTCTAGGAGCGATAGCCGTAGGGGTAGCTAGTATTCGTGTATCCTAGAACCTTCCTCTATAATAGGTACCCCTAGAGTCCGATATATTCGCTTCGTAGTTAGGTTACTATACTACTCTATACCCTCGTAAGGCGGTAGTAGATAAGCTTTCGGGGGTACTTAACCGCGGATTCTATAGCTAACTATTTCTTAGGTTGTCCCGCTAGGTAAGGGCGTCTACTATACTATACACCCTAGTTGTTCTACCTCTCTCTCTATAGTTACTCTATAAACGACTTCTTACCCTCCTATCGTATTACTAGCTATTCGTCCCTTACCCGGTAGTTCGGCTCGTTTCCGGGTCGAATGCCCTTATATACTAGTACTAATTCGTAGGCCCTTATAACTACACTAGCGATGACCTTCTATACTAGGTACTATACTGACTTGCCTAAGTAGGAGGTCCGTAGTCCCTAGATATATAGGTCGATCGGCGGTATAGCGGTCTCGTACTTAAGCATCCTCGTTAGTATCGACTTATATACCCCGGTAACCTTCCTTAGGCATTGGTTTTAGATCTTCTCTAGCGGCGCGACGAGTCCCTTCGATAGGTAGGCCCTCTCGCCTAAGGACTACACTTGGCTACTAGAGGTAAGGACTAGCCGTATAATAGCCGTATATAGAAGTCGTAACTACCGGAAGTCCGCCCCCTATATAGACGTAGTGAGCCTCTAGTATAATGCTATATTCTGTTTAGCTTTCCGTAATATTGCCTATACGTGCTTCCTCTACCGTAGCGCCGGGTCTACCTATAGTCCGAGGATCCTAAGCTGATTTACCGGGTTAGTTATATACCCCTATATCTAGATAGAAGCTTATATATTATAGAACCGTGGCCGGCGCGTAAAGTGTATTAGATTGTACTTTTCTAGGGCAAACCGAGCCCCGTGCCTCCTAGCCTAGTCCTCGTAGATCTTATACTTCTCTTCTAGTAGCCTATAGTTCTCCTTAGTCGAGGAAGACTACGCTAGAATGTTCGTATCGTCCACAAAGCCGCTCGTAGCGGTGTTCTAGGATTCTAGGGCTAGGAGTAGCGTCGCTATAAAGAAGAGGAATAGGATAGGTACTAGCGTTAAGCCTTATAGGATTCTAGTATAGACTACTTAAAATAGGCTTTTGTACTAACTAACTAGGATCGACGTGCTACGGTCTTAGAGGTAGGACCGTACGAAGTCAATAAGCTACTTAGGGAGTCCTTTCGACCTTAGGATATAGAGTAGCCGCGGGTATAACACGTAGTCAAAGGCTCCTAATATGTCTAGGCTAAGTAAGGATACTACCTTGTCCCTATTCTTATACTAGATAGCCTTTACCTAAGAGGTGATAAGTTCTATCGCGAATAGCGTCGATCGCTATAGGCGCGTACCTATCTAGGTGTCTAGGAGTAGGGAGTATTCCTCTACTACCTCGGTGAGTCTCGTTATAACTAGCTTCTTTAGCGCCTTCCTAAGAGTATTGAGGAGCGTAATTAGGCGGTACGACTTTACCTACGTATAGTCTTCCTTTTACGGCTTACGTAGGACTACTATCGTCGATTGTTTAAATACTATTAGGTAGTATCCGGTCTATAGGCAGGCATTAAAGATCGCTACGACTACTAGGGCTAGTTGATCTCTATACTTCTTTAGTAGCTCGTTTAGGATCCTATCCGGCCCCGGGGCTTTCTTCGCCGGTAACCTTCTAAGTATAGCGGTAATATCTCCCTCGGATATATCCTATTAGACCGCGATACTAGGGGCTAGGGGAGTAGAGCTATTTATGTTGCTTAGGTTAGCCTCGACTAGGGGCGGAAAGAACTTACTAGCTAGTAGACGCGCCTTAGCCTCGGGGTCGCTAACCGGGCTACTAGGCGATTATAGCGCTAGGATAGAGAAGGAGGGGCCCTATATAGGGTCCTATCGGGCCCATTTCGCTAGCTTCTACATCCTCGCTAGCTTGCCGGCGATTTCTTCTACTATAGCCCTCTAGCCGACTACTTTCTCCCTCCGTATTATAGCTTTCTTCTATTAGTATACCTCCCTATATATATTCTAGGCCTCCTCGCTATAGCTGCTCGTCTATACCCGGCGGGCTCTCCTTGCTTCTCTTACTACCGTAGTGCACTTCGGCGTCTAGTATAGTTTAGACTATATCGTTAGTTAGGTAAGCGGAACGTAAAGTAAGGTCGCCTTTCTTATTTCGTCTATTAACCCTTAGACTGCCTCGTCTATCTCGTTATTACTGTTATATTACTACTACGCGATCTAGACTAGCCTCTCGGAGTTATCGAGGTACGCCTATATATTAGCCTAGTAGGCCTTTCCCTAGTTTAGCTTAGGGGTTCTCGCTAGTTTACGTTATATCTATATCGTAATAGAGGTCCTGACTAGTATATAGTCTCACGACGCCTCGAGTTTATATTCGATCCTATAGTAGGTTACTATATAGTAGTAGCTATCGAGATCTAGGAGAGGTCGATCGTACCTTAGAGTCTCCCTCTCTTCTAGGTACCTAGGTCCTTCGGGGTATTAAGGGCAACTACGTTACTCGCTATTAAGTCGAGTACTTTGTCGGCTATAGGGTGCGGCTATACAAGGCTTTTCTAGGAAGGGTAGTATATATTAAAGTCTCCTACTACGATGTAGCACCCTTGTCTCTTAAGCGTACTATCTAGGTGTCTATAGACCCTTAGGTCGCGGCTAGACCTCGAGGCTAGCGGTTATATATATGAGTTGTATATCTAAGTACTACCTACGTAGAGGGAGGTAATATCTCCCCCGCCTTCTTTGTCTACGTAGTATACTACCTCCTAGTCGGATTCTAGTATGTCCTTACTAATATAGAAGTACGTACGGGGTCTGCCGTCGCCTCGTAGGTATATCGTATAGCCTAGTAACTTGTAGGTCGTTAGTCTCCTATAGTACCGGTTAATCTATAGCTCCTAGATTACTAGGACGTAGTAGACGTACGGGTCCGCCTTATATAAGAAATAGTTCTAGACTATATCCTTACTATAGTTAACGTTATACTAGATAATACTAAGCGTATCGAGGCTAGTTATCGGTATTAATAATCATTTCCTCTATAGCGTCCTATATCCTACTACCTTATACGTCCTAGTCTACGCCTATCGGCTATATACTAAAGGGGAGCCGGGCCTAGTTAGATTTCCTCGCCGTAGCTAGTAGAGTACGTGGCCTCCCGTAAGCCCTAGGTTACGTATCCTTTATATCGTTCTCGGCCCTAGGGCGCTTATACCCGACCGCCGCTAGCTAGTTCCGGGAAAGGCTAGCCTTACGGTCGCCGTAGAATCTTAGGGCGACGGTTCTGTTTGTAATAGCCTTGTTTTTCGCTAGTTTCCGCTATAGGCATTCCGCGCTATACGATAGGTAGTGCCCTAGACAGTTCGCGTACCGCCTTATAGCCGATATATAGTCTCTAGATATATAGTCTCCTATATAGTTCGAGTAGGCCTACTTGTTTATATACGTATAGGTTTAGTATCTATACTGTTAGCATTTAAAGTATTAGAGGACACGAAAGGATAAGGAGTACTTTTCTACTATCTTAAGGCTATATTGCTAGATCAGGCCTTATTCTATCGCTAGATCCGCTACTTTCGCGTCTTATAGCTATACTATTAGCGCCGAGGCCTCCTTACCTTCTAGCCATTTCCTATAGAGCCAAGCCGCCTTCTAGATTAGAGAGTTAAGAGTGACCGGGTTGTCCTCTTAGAGAGTACGTAGGTGACCTTAGTTAGTTAGGTCGAACTCCTTAGGTATATTGTAGACTAGGATCGTAAATTACTTCGTTAAGACTTTCGCTAATGCCGTAACCTTAGATACCTACTATAGCTATGCCTCTAGGTGCCTCCTAGTAGTAGTAGAGCTAGTATAGATCTATAGAGTACCGTTAGACTATTAGTTCACTACGACTACCCCTAGTTAGTTAATTCGTTAGGCGAGCTCCTTGTTCGATAGCTTCGTAACTTCGGCCTAGTCTTCCTTTACTACAATACGGATCGTAACTATATCGTACGTTAGGCGGGGGCCTAGTTTCGATATCGCGACCGATACCTAGCTATAGGGGTGTTGATTCCGGGTGGCCTTACTAATCGCCTAGGACGTCGTCCTTATTTCTTATTGCCCTCGGTAATACGATAGTATAAGCGCCGTACGTAGCTAAGTGATCATTACCTATAGAGACCGGTAAGGGAGCTAATCGTTAGTTTCTATACTTTTTACGTCCTCTATAATTGCTACTAGTTGTCTTAGGGGAGCTTCGCCTATAGAGCCGTAGGCGCCGGTAGTACCGTAGCCTAGGCTACTATTACCTAGGAGTTGCCTAATGTAGCTAGGCATCTCTACGGCGTTTAGAGCTAAAGAAATAGGGTGAAGAGAACTTTAAGCTATCCAAATTAAATAAGGTAGAACTCCCTCAATTCTAGGGGTAGTGGCCTGCTTTATAGATCGTTAGAATGGCCTTAATAAGAGCTTTCGAATGTCTAGCTCGTTAAATACTATAATAATGTCTAAGGTAGTAAACTACTATATACCGCTTATACGAGCTAGGGTCTTACCGACTTAAGATATTAGGTACCTATTCTTTACGGTAATAGCGTTAATAGCTCTATAGTCTACGTAGACACGAGGTCCTCTACCTAGCTTCTTAATAATAATGATAGGACTAGCGATCTAGGAAGTAGAGCGTCGGATTTTACTAGCGGCTTCTTCCTTATCGACGTAGGCTTTAGTTATATCGAGCTCTAGTTTTGATATAGGACAAGGACGCTTAGAAGGTAGCTTAGCGCCTTTAACGAATTCAATCGCTAAATCTAATTCGGAGCGATAGGGAGGTAGGCCTTTAGTAATAGACGGGTCAAATCCGTACTTTAGGTCCTTTAGCTATTAGAGTAGTAAGGATTCGACTTCTCGTATAGTCGCTTACTTCTTGTTTATATAGATAGCCTCGTCTTTAGCTAATATAGTACTTCGCTATATACTAATATCGTAAATAAGTTTCTTAGTCGTAGGCTCTAGCTCGTTAGGGTTAAGAGTCTCTATTTCCTAAATAAGGTAACCTTCGTCTAGGTTTTCTTCGTAAGCTTCGCTAATCGTTGTACTAGACACCTAGATATTAGGGTCTAGAGTCTATAAATAAGGGATAGCGTAATATATACGAACCTTTATACCGCCGATAGTCGTAGGATAAGGATCGTAACAATCCGTATAGTACTTTTTAGTAAATATAAATATATTAGCTCTCTAGTATAGTATAGGATAGGACTTCTAGAACTAGAGTATACTGAATATAAAGTCGTAGTCGAGGTTAGTAACAAAGTAACTAACTTCCTCGATATAACCGTTTAGGTCGACGTTAGTCTTTATACATTCTATAGCTTAACTAGATACTTTAGGGTTAGCTCCTAGGCCTATATTCTAAGCCTAAGGTAGTTATGCTCGTAATAGATATTTCTTCGTAAACTTCGTATTATAAAATAGCGACTCGGTACCGGGATCTATTAGAATACGTACTAGCTTACTATCCTCTATACCTACTACTATAATATACGAGCTTCTTAGCGGAAGGTCTATCGTCTTTATAGTATATAGTATAACCTCTAGACTAAAGATTACGGGGATGTTACTAATTACTATTTCCTACTATCTAGGGTTCCTCTTTCCTCTATAACGGTAATATAATAAGGGCGTAACCTTAGGAGGTTCTAGTAGTACCGTCTTTAGAGGATTAGTACTAGGCGCGAGTATAGGCTACTAGTAAGTATATATACGACTAGAGCCTAGGCTTCCCCCGACTCGGTAGCCTTAAGCTCTACTAGTACGTCGCCGACCTAGATCGATACGTTCTTTATAGCGTTATTAGCGTCGCTACTAGTCTTCTTATACTTCTTAAAGGGACACTTAAGCGACTAGGCACCCTTATAGCCTATAGCGTTATATACGTAGTAGAATATATCCTCCTTAGGCTTAGCTACTTCTTCCTTAGTAAGATTACGGAAGGTATAACTTTTATACTTAGCGGCTTTAAGATTATATTCCTTACGAATCTTCTCGTTATAGTAGATATACTTAGGCTTACCTTCGTTACTACCGCGACGGCCACTATTATTACCGTTACCGTTACTACGACTACTACTATTACGCCCGCTACCGCCTCCGCCGGAACCCTTAATATTGTCTAATTTCAGTTCGATATCGCGAAGGTAACGCTAAAGGGCTAGGAGGTCATCAAAGTCGTCGCGATATACTAGTACCTACTTTAACTTATCGTTTAGCTTGTCCTAGATATCGTTAATAAGTTCCTTATCTATCTTCTCTAGGTAGTACCCGTGCTCTAGGAACTTAGTATAAAATGTATTAAATATACGATTACCTTAGGTATAGTTATTATAAGCCTTCTTATGCTTCTTAAGCTTATAGTGCTCGCCGTAAGAGTCTTTTAGCACTGTTATTAACTTACGCTAACCGGTCACCTTCTTCTTATATAGCCGTAGGTAGGCGTTAGTATTACCGACGACAAAGTTATTAAATACTACTAAGTATACTATAGATAATCGGCTATATAACTCTTCTATAGTTATATAGTCCTCTACTTTCTCCTTCTACTCTACAAATCCTAGTTCATCCTTATAATTAGGTGTATTAGCTAAGAATATAGAAATCTTCCTCGAGTTAATTAGGTTACGGGTACCGCCGTTACTATACTAGATAGCGGCGTTAGCTAAGACTACCGTAGTATCGTTATTATTACTGCTAGCTACGGTAGAGGTAGCCTTCTTAGTCTTCGTTATAGCTATCTTAATACTAGAGTCCTCGCCGTCGAGTAGCTTCTCGAGGGTAGACTTCTACCTCGTAGGAGGTAGTAGAGGTGTCGGTTCCTTAGGCTTTAGCTAAGCGATACGGTTATCGCGCTCCTTTAGCTAGGCTTATAGATCCGTAATAAACGCGGTAGTACGCTTACCTAAGCTCTAATTAGTAGCTAACTAAGTCTAGGTCGCTTCGAGTTTACTAGCTAGATCTATATTACGACTACTATTAAATAGGTACAAGTTACGTAGTATTAGAAGACGGCGGATCACACGAAAGACGAAGAAGGACCTAATAGGATAGCGTGTATCTATATACAGTATCGCTAGTATTAGTATAGGTAGATACTAGGTGTCCGGATGTTTACTAGCCTATAGGCTAGTAAACCCTAGTTACGTAATCTAGTTATATAACATACCTATACCTATATACTTGACCTACGGCCTATATGTTCTTAACACTCCTACTTAGGCTATATAGTCTCCTACAATCTCTTTACGTAAGCTAGAGCTATCTTATAAAGTTTTAGAACTACTAGCTATTAAGGGGCTTTATTATCCTATTAGTAGCTATGTCCTTTATATAGTAGTAGTCTACTACAATCTTCTTCTACTACTAGAGATGTCTAACATAGTTATATACAACATTAAGATACTTTGACCTTTTATATATATAGGCATCTTTAATAAGTGTTAAAGCGGCTTAGTTGTTACCTATAAGCTTGACTAGCCTTAGCTCGTTAATAGTGCCCTTGCTTGCCCTTATACTCGGCTAGAAAGAGCTCTTTCCTACTAGTTCTAGGCACCCCATTTTCCTAAGGACAGTAGCAAGAAATTGTGACTACTTTACGGCTACGTTTATAGGTATGAACTTAGCTTCTATTATTAATGTTATAATAGACTTCTACTTCCTACTTATCTAGGACATAGGTGATCTATAAAGGAACTATACGTATCCTAGAATCGAGACTCTATCTACTTTGTCTATAGCGTAGTTAGAGTCCGAGTATCCCTAGAGATTGCCCCCTCCCTTTCTATATATAGATAGATAGATAGATTATTTATTCGCCTGTTTTAGTGCCCTATAGCCTATATAGGTCTATCGCTATTTAGGTCTATTTGTGTAGGTAGGAAACCCGATTAACGGATAAAAACCTCCTCGTCTTTGCCCTCCTCGTTCTTTCCTGTCTTATCCTTTCGTTCTCCTTCCTTTAGGGTACGCTAGTGTCATAGTTATTACCCTATAACTACCTTGCCCGTAACCCTAGTGATGTCCTCCTCTCGATTCCCTTTCTCCCTTCTATTTCCCCGGCTCTTCTCTCTCTCTCCCTCCTCTCTATCTACCTTTCCGTTTCTACTACTAGGGAGAATTGCTCTAGGTAGTCCTCGTTAAGGATCTATCTTGTCACTCTCCTTATATCTTGTCTATTCTAGATAATAGCCTAGTATTGCCTATCTCTTGCCTTCGCCCTCTACTAGCTTCTCCCTTTTACCTACTTAGTACAGTTCAGCACTATGTACTCCGGGTTTTAGGATAGGTAGCTATAGGGGCAACGTTTATAATCGTATCCTAGGACTCTTCTTTAGTACAAGTATGCTCTTAGCCCAATATGCTTAGAGCGAATCTAGATAGCTATACTTGCTTCCGCCCTCTTTAGGTCTTTATAGATAAGGTATTTATACCTCCCGAAGGTCCTAGCCGCTAGTAGGGCTCCTAGCCTTACCGGTTTTTAGTTCTAACGGGTTTCCTATAGGTGACCTACGATCCTTTCTACTTAGCTTTGCTTCTTTTTCCCTTTATCCCCTATATTAGCTTGCTCCCTTAGAGCTTCTCTCTGTTTAAGGGCTACTAGGATTTCCTGTGATGTTTTTAGGTCTACTTCCTTCTATAGGATTATATATAGCCGGTTAGGTCTTCTCCTCCTCTCCTACTAGGTTCTTATCCTTTAAGTAGCTACTTAGATAGTTCCCTAGGCTAGGTATACTAATGTCCTCTCAACGTATTAACACCTTATGCCCTAGAGGTACTCCCTAATAGGGGCTGTACCTAATTCCATTTCTATTGTCCTATAAGGGGTTGACTTGTATGCCCCTAGTACTCTCTTTAGGTAGGCTACCTACGCTCTATTAAGGGGGTCCTCAATTCTCTTAGGGATATGTTTTTCTGCTACCTAAATTGCTACTCTATATAGCATTACGGACTTAATAATAGCCTTATATATAGTCTAGGCCTTTATGAAGGTCGCCCTCTAGGTTAACGTAGTAAGTCTCTCGATTAATTATCTATTAGTATCCGCTCTCGCTTACGCCTTCTTTACTTATAGTCCCTAGCTAAGTTTCGGGTCTAGCTATATCCTAAGGACTCTAAGTTCCCTTATAGAATAGGTCTCGAACCCCTAGATTTTTACTAGTACTACTAAGTTGTGTTTTGTCTTTATCTTACTAAAATAGATAAGTTAGTACTTGTCCGGTACGAATTTTGCCCTATACTCTCTTACCTACTTTTCGTATTGTCTATGTCTCTCCTCTAGGAGTACGCAGTTTTCCTCTATAGACCCCGACTACGCTAGGATATTTGTGTTATCTATAAACCCCGATACTAAGGTATTTACTATTTCTAGGAGTAGGGTCAGGTCGGCTATAAAGAGGAGGAACAGAATTAGGGAGAGTGTAGAGCCCTATAGGATGCCTGTGTTCGTAATTAGGGTCTACGGGGCTTTAAAGGACCCTAGGAGGATCTAGGTTGTTCTGTCCTTAAGGAATGACTATATAAAGTGTACTATCTAGGCTAGGATACTTTTTATTCTAAGGATGTGTAGGAGACTTACGTAGGACATATTGTCGAAAGCCCCTAATATGTCTAGTAAAAGTAGTAAGGCTACCTTGTTATTACTATAGTACTAGATATGTCTAATTTGCTCTATAGTCAGTTCGACTACTATAAGGGTAGATCTCTTTTATCTCCCCCCTATTTACGTTACCGGGAGGAGGTTATGTTCTTCTACTATTCCGGTGAGCCTTATAGCTACGACCTTCTCTAGGAGCTTCCCTAGTATATTTAGTAACGTAATTGGTCTATATGACTTTAACTTAGTATAGTCTTCCTTTTAGGATTTCCTTAGGACGCAAGTTAGTGATTACCTAAAGGCCTTTAGGTAATACCCCTACTTTATGTACTAGGTAAAGATTGGCGTAAGCACTAGAGTAATAAGGCTGCTACTAGCTTTTAGGTAATAGTTAGGGATCTTGTCTAGGCCTAGGGCTTTGTTACCCTTCAGTTTCTTAATAATGTTTCCGATCTCTATAGTAGATACTTACTAGTTAGCCTCCCTTAGCGGAGGAATGTATGTTCCTAGGATGTTGCTTAGGTCTGCCTCTACCTAAGTCCCGAAGAAGTAGTCTACAAATGCTTTCGCTTTCCCTATCGGAGTGGTTTACGTTTCCCCGTCTTAGTCCTATATTAAGGGAAACTAGGGCGGGGAGTTTCGTTCCTCGTCTAGTTTCCTAGCCTATTCTACTAGTCTCTAGATTTGTTCCGGGTGTTCTATAATCATCCCTATAGTTAACCTCTACTCCTACGTCTTGTCTCTTCTAATCTACGCCTTCTTTGCTTTATACGCGTTGTTATAGGCTTCCTAGTTTACTTAGGTGCGTCGTTACTCCTATCTCCTTCTTACTCTCCTTGCCTCCTTGACTTTGGCTATATACTCTAGTGTCTAGTATAGCTTCTAGTATAGCGACCATCTCTTCTTAGGTATATAGGCCTAGGCTACCCTTTATATAGCTTCTATTAGCTGCTCTACTACTTGGTCGATCCCCTCTATTATATATATGTCGTTAATATTCACCTATTCTAGTTCGCCTTCTAGCCGCTACTATACTAGTGTCTACTCGGCCTGCTTCTAGTAGAGCTTCCTCTTAGGTTCCCTCTCCTCCTTAACTATAAGTTGGATGTCGGTTTGGATTAGATAGTGGTCTAATCAGGACTCTAGTTAGTCATTAACTATATAGCTTTCTACCCGACGTGTTAAGGCGTAGGACATAAAGTATAGGTCTAGCGTGCTAGAACTATTGTTTCTAGCCTAAGTTTCTGTTCCCTTTAGCGTAATCAAGTCTATTTGGGCTGTTTCTATCTAACTAATAAGCCTCCCTACTAAGAAGTAGTATACTAGGGTGAAGTCCGATCCCTACTTTAGGTAGTAGAGGTTAAAATCTCCTATTACGATGTTATAGTTTTGTTAGTCTATTGCTTCCGGGAGCCTTCCTAGCGTATATAGTTATGTGCTACTTCTAGACTCTAGAGGTGGGTTGTATACGCTATAGATCAGGACCTAGCCTTAAGTTGTTTTGAGCTATACTATAGTGATATCCCTATCGGTTCTCGGCTAGGCCTACTAGTCCTCTACTAGTACCTTCTTACTAACATAGATATATGTTCGTAGGACTCCCTCGGTTCTGTTTATTACTACGTAGTATCTCGGGTCTCGTATAGCTAATAGAATCCTAGAGTATAGGTTGATCTATAGTTCCTATATTGCTATAGTATAGTGTTCCTCCGGGTCTAAGGCTTGTAGAAAGCTCCTTTAGACCTTGTCTCTACTTCTGTTCACATTATACTGAATGATTAATAGTCTATTTGTATAAGGCATTAGGATATGTTTATATCTAGGTCCGTTCAGTCTTACTGTTAGTCTTACTATTAGTTTTCCCGTCCCTCCTCCTGTTCTTCCCTTTAGGGTTAGCTCCCTATCATTTAGTTGATTCTTATTTGTCTATTGCTCTACGCTACCTTATATAAGAACGTTAGTCTCCCTATTACTAGCACTATTTATAGCTCCTCTTATAGCCGGGGTCTCTTATTCGGGTAGGTAGTTCTTTCTAGTTGTTTCTGTTTACCTACTAGGAACCTAGTTAGTGTTGTTACCCTTGCTTCCCGCGCTCTCTACTAGGCTAATAGTCTAACTAGGTATTAGTTTGACTATGCCGGGTGTTTTCTCCTATATACTACGTATCTTATGTCCTCCTTCCGTTTTTAGCACTCTTAGGTCGCGTAATTACTAGTATAGTAGGAGTAGACTAGTATAGCTTTGCTACACTTTAGGGTAATATGTCCGTACTGTTAATAGTTGAAATATTAAAGGATTCTATAGTTGCTCTAATAGATTTCTATATCTAGCCTCTTAAAGTTCTAGTATAACCCTTAGTCTAAGACCTTGTTCGCTTGCTCTAGTATTACAACCTATAAGATTAGCGAGGAGGCCCTCTTGCCCTCCTCTATCTTCTTCTTGACCTACGCTGTCTTTATGATCTATAGTCCTAGTGCTATTACCTAGTTTTGCCTCTAGAGGTTTAGTATATCCCTTTATATATTAGAGGTTTATAGAACCCTATACGTAATTACTATGTACTGTTGATAGGAGACTTTCGCTATACTCCCGATCTTTAGTGTCCACTCCTTATTTATTTCGAGGGCCTTCTTGTTCACGTATACTATAAACAGCTTGACCCCTTTGTTGTCTACCCTTGCCCCTACTATTCCCTTTACTCCGATCTTCTCGACTATCTCCCTCCCGGTCATCTTTCCTATCTCCTCCTTCTCTTTCTAGTCCGTAATGTAGACTCGTAGTACTATACTCTAAGGGGGGGTAGGTTGGCTCGCGATTACTACCTAGGTCGTAAGGCCCTAGGTCTGTCTCGGGTCTCTTTAAGGGTTATTTCTTACGTTTCGTGTTGCTACCTCGATTGCTATGTTAATCGTAGTGCTTATTTGTCGTTTGAGCGCCTTTAGTCCCCCGAGTAGTTCGCTTATTACTCCTTTTAGTACTCTCTCCGGAAACCTCCCTTCTTCTACCGCTACTATCTCTTCCGCCTTCTTATAGAGCGTCCTCTACTCGTCTCCACCTTACTCTCGGTCGCCTACTGCCGTCGTCGTCGCCATTTTTCCCTTTCTATATATAAGACCTAGGTCTAGGTACGACCGTAGGTATCGGGAGAGCTTCGTTAAAGCCTTTATATACTACTACGAGGGATTAGTAATATATAAGCTAATTCTTCTAAGGGGGAATGCTAAGTCTAGCCTTATTGTTGTCATTAGCTATATCTAGATACTATTATAGCTCTAGTAATCCTATTTGTTACACCTCTTATCTATAGGAGCCGTAGGTACTAAATGCTCGTAGCTCTCTATAGGTAAGTAGGTTAGCGTAGCCTTCTCTCTAGCTATGTTTATCTTCGCTAAGTTAGCGTAGACATAGTGTCCTTAATTAAGCTTTAAAGTCCCTTAGGACCTATCTCTTATAATCCTTATTCTAAGGATCTTCGTAGGTTCACTAAGATCTTTAATCTTAAACACTTTTCTAGGCTTAGCCTTAAACTACTAAACATCTAATAGCTTCGGAGCTACAATAGGTATATTATCTATATAGGTAAGGACTATCAGGTCTCTATCCGTATAGATAAGTAGGTATAGATCTACCTAGGACTAGGTAAATCTAATCTTCTCTAGCTTCGTAACACAGAGCTTGTTCTAGTCTCTAGCTACTTGCTTAAGCCTATAAAGGCTTCGTAGGACCTTAAACACTATGTTTAGAGGTGCTTCAACTCCTAGGGGTAGGATTATATAGATGTCTTTAAGAAGACTACTTTAGGTAAAAGCATTATTCACATCTACTAGGTACATCTCGAGATCTCTCTTACACACTACTACTATAAATACTCGGAGAGTATCATGTCTAATAGTAGGTATAAAGGTCTCTTCGAAGTCAACTCTATATTTCTATAAAAACCCTCTTATAACTAGTCTTACCTTAAACTTCTTAATAGCTCTACTAATCATTCTTTTCACATCAAAGACCTACCTAGAAGTAACTAGATTCGTACCCTTTGGCGGTATAACTACTTCCTAGGTGTTGTTACTTACTAAGGTAATAAGTTCGTTCTCGATTACCTCTTTCTATATATGTCCCTATTCGGGGTCTCCTACGGCTACCTTATAGGACTTTAGGATTAGCACTTCCTACTAATAGGCTATAGCCTGCCTAATAGTAGCAAATGTATGTTCTTCTACGTCGTTTAGAATCTCCTCTACCTAGCTTATTATAGGGTCTAGATAGAACATCTAGGCGATAAGAGCCTTATAGTGTTTAGCCTTATACTCTTTAGAGTTATTATCTCCGTCCACCCTTAACCTCTTGTTGCCTATAACCTAAGGTAGCGCTAGGTGTTCGGATAGGTCGAACTGAACGACATCTTCTTTTTCTTTTATTAGAGTACCCTGATCTCTAAACTTCTAGTATTTCCTAATATACTTTAGGGGAGGGGGAAGTTGTATAAATAGCGGTTGTTATAGTATTAATGACTTAGGTAGGTTCTATATAGATCTACCGTTATCGGCCTTCGATAGTATTAAAACCGCCTTAATATTTTCTCCTAGCCTTCGTAACGGTGTCTCTAATAATCCCCTATCGGAAAATTTCGGCCTTAAGGGCTTCCTTCTAATAGGATTACGCTATAGCGCTCGACTCGGCTAGTTAGTAAAGGTGATACTAAGATCTATATCTCCCCCCTTCTTATTCTTAAACTAGTCGACGTGACTATACGCTTTTATTGCTTTTATATCGGGATCCTAGAAGAGCTATTGTTTTGTAGTGTTTTCTAAGTAGCCTATAAACACGGCTTCTTTTCCTCGGTTCATTAACTTGTCTCTCCTTAAGCCTTGAGGTTAGGCTCTTAGGTCTATATAGACTATAGCTTTATATCCCTAGACGCGGAAATAGTCGACTAACGGTACTTAGCTAGTAAAGGCTTCTTCTAGTAAAAGAGCCATACTATTAATGATCGGACTATTAGGCAGTCTGTTTCTGATTATAGTCTGTGCTTATAAAGCTTCTAGCTAGAACTTAACTAGTATACTAGAGTCTTTAAGCATAGCCCGGACTATATTCTTAGAGGCTTGAATTGACCTTTCTATAGGTCCATTTTAAAGAGAGTTATAGGTATTAGTTGTATCTATCTAAGTGCTAAACTCCTTTTCCTACTCTTTTAGTAAGGCGAGAATTTCCTTTATACTATTACTACGGATCGTAGAAAGAAAGTACCTTAACTACTGTTCTACCTAGACCTTCTAATCCCGTAGGGCTATAGGAGTGTCGCTCCTAGCCTTTAAAGGGATTACCTACTTCTTCCTAGAGAAGTTGTCTATAATCTTAAGCTAATATTTATATCCTAGCCTAGAGACTACGCTCTAAAAAGGCCTACAGATATTAATAGAGACAAGGGCTAGCTTTTCTCCTTTTCTCTCTATAGTAGGTCCCTTAAACTTCCTTATATTAGTAAGGGAGCATACCTTACAACTTAGGTGTTTAGAAGGAATAGGGATAGGATCTTTCTTATTAGTAACTCTATAAAGGTTTCTTAGTAGTCCCTTACTAAGGTGTATATATCTTCTTTACTATAGCTCCTACTGACCTTCGGACTTAGTATTAGCTATAGCGGTGCCGTCACGTTCTTAAGAGAGTATACTAGTATACTATAGCTTAAGAATTTCCGAGATCGAGTAGATAAACGGTACTCCTCCTCGAAGTTTAGTCTAGACAACGGGTTTACTAGACAAGGATTTTAGGGTGAAACTAGGTAGTTAGATAGCAAACTATTAGCTAAACTGATTCTACGAAACAAGACTAACTCTAAGGCTAGGGACAAACAAGACATTTTCTAAGACAATTTGCTTTCTAGAAGGACTACCTATTACTATACTTCCTATATATATAGCTTGTAGATAGCCACCCCTAACCTTGATCTACTTCCTCTTTTAAAGAGGCTTTAGTGTCCTAAATAGTGAATCTTAGTCAGTTATATATAATAAAGGATAAGAGTTAAGTAACTACTCGGACAGGGGGTACTTACCTTCAGCTTCTATAGTAGAATAGGCAACCTTATTAACATTATTATCTTCTAATAGTATCTTAGAGTCTGATACGTCTTTCTAGGTCGTATAGGCCCTTATAGGCTTCTTACTAGAGGAGGCCTTTGGCTTACGGCTCTCCTTTATCTACTTTGTAAGGTCCGTTATTACCTTAAGGACATTATAAAGGTTTAGTAATAATGACCTCCTATAAGGTAGTGACGGTTGTCTCTTAGTAGGGTAGGTAACCCTAGCTAGTTTGTCCTTGTTCCTAATAGCCTACTGAGCTATAGAAAGGTATAGGCACTTGCTTATAAAATAGTTACTATCGTAGAGATAGTACGTAAGCTTGCCCTAGAAACTCTTCTTAACGAACATAGCTATCCCTTAATAAATTATTAATTCTTACTTCTCCCTAAGAATTATAAGAATGTCTTGTAGTAAGAGATTTACCTAGGTATCAATTACATCGCGAATTGAGCTAAATAAGTCTAGTAGAGCTACTAAGAGTTACTAGATCTTTCTGTCCTTAGTCTTAATGTCTTAGAACTAAGGCGAGATTAAAACAGCCCTCCTTATAATTGAGCTAAGCTCCTACTAGGCGTTATTTAATGACTAGTCCTCTATTATTACGAAATTGGTATATTGCTAAAGCAAACTTCTTCTAGTAGCGAGAAGTCTTCTCTTATATTTAGCTTTAGCCTATTCCTATAACTCCTTAGTATACCGGATCTCGTATATTATCTCTTAATTATCTATCGATAGACAGATATACATCTTATATAAGGCCGTTACATTATGCCGTCTATACGATACCTTCCTTATCGCTTAATTTAAAGGAAGGGATGACTCCGATAATGTAAAGGGTCTCGCTATAGATAGGGTTATAGCGGGAATGTCTATAATAATATCTTCGAGGACCTAGTTAACCTACTTTAATACTAGGTATATTCTTATTAGCTTGAACTATGTTTCGTGGTTCTCTCTTATTAGAATAGGTACTACTCTCTTTCTTATAAACCTGGTCTCGTTCTCTATTTTTTGTAAGTTAAGGGATAGGTTAGCTGCCCTTAGGTAAAAGGATATATTCGGTCGTACGCGATCGGACCGAAATAGGATAAAACGAACGCGAGGTTAATAGCGGAGAGAATAGCTATCCGCCGGGAAGGGGAGGAAAGTCGAAGGATCGTGTTAGTACTAAGATACTATAGCGTAACTCTCTTAGTAGAGGGGGTTTCTAAGACACTACGGCTCTCTTAGAATAAACAGTTAGTCGATACGAACGCGATGTCCGGAGAGCGACTCTTCTTAGTAAGCTCGCCTACTTGTCTAAGGTATTAGTATAGGCTCCCTAACTCGGAGTCTAATAGTGCCTTACTAGGCTCTTTTACGTCTTATATATACCTATAGCACGGCTATAGCTTCCTATACAAGGCGGGTACGGCCTCTAGTCTACCTTCCTTTTGTTCTAAAGAGTAATAACTCTAATACGACTTTATCGAGGGTAAAATACCGAGTTACTAACCCGGGCTTATAACCTATTAAATAGGTACGAGTTACGTAGTAGTAGAAGACGGCGGATTATACGAAAGACGAAGAAGGACCTAATAGGATAGCGTGTATCTATATATAGTATCGCTAGTATTAGTATAGGTAGATACTAGGTGTCCGGATGTTTACTAGCCTATAGGCTAGTAAACCCTAGTCACGTAATCTAGTTACATAACACACCTATATCTATATACTTGACCTACGGCCTATATATTCTTAACAACTACGTAAGTTCTTAATATTAGCGGCCGCCTTCTTACCTAACTTCTTTAGGTAAGCGATCTTAGCCGCTAAGTCCTTATCGTCCCTAAGCTCGTCGAGTATTACTTAGAGCGATACTAACTTATCCTTATACCTATTAGCCTTAGCCTGAAGCCGACTCTTCTAAATAGTTAATACCTCCCGTACCTCCTTAAGACCGAGGTAGGCGAGACGGTATTCGTCTAGGATATCTAGCTAGGCTTCTAGGTTCTTAGTAACCGAGCGAGAAAGCTCCTCGGCTCTAGCGATCTAGAACTTAGTAGGGTTATACCGTAGCCTGCTTCTACCTCTTTGCCCTTCTAGGTAAAGTCAATCGGTATCGTATAGCGGTAGCTAAGATATTCCTTCTTCCGCGTACGTATACCCTATTATAAGGTCTTATCCTCTCTACCTATACGGAGTCTAGTTTCCTTCTTAGACTAACGTCGGTTATACTTATTACGTAGTAGCTCTTAGTACTTCTAGCGCCGACGTTCTTCCTCTTACTAACAAGCCTACTTAGTATCTCTACGACCCTAAGTCTCGTTCTATATCTCTTACGCTATATTACGTAGTCGTTCTATACCTACGGTATCGTCGAAATCCGGATCCTACTACGACTCGTCTTCTACCTCTTACTACGCTACGCTAATTATACCGTTCTACTTTTATCGGGCTTCTCGGAGGAACGCCTTCGTAAGAGGGTTTAGGTTAAGTCTTAGGATAAAGGATAATTCGTCTAGTCTAATAGTCGTATTAGTACCTACGGCTATTTAAGTCTCGGTCGTACGTAGTCGTAGTAGCGATATATAGTCTATAATCGTACGGCTCGGCGATCTAAGGGCGGTAGAACTTAATAATACGGATAAGGCGTAAGATAGGGCGCAAACGTATTAATACCTTAGAATCGAATAAGTTCTATAAAGAAGAGAAGTAAGAAGTCGCGAGAAGCGTAAGATAAGATCGGGCCTAAATCTAGGGTCCGGGCGCGCTAGGGTACGAGGTTACGTAATACTGAAGTACGTCTATATAAAGGTAAACCGTAATAGACGCTAAGGATATATATCTACGTTAGTAAGACGCTAGACCTCGATATATAGGAGACTATACTATAACTATAGTAAGGAAGACGAGGCGACTTAATATTAATCTAGATCGCTATATTCTAAGGACCTATCTAGATCTATAGCGTCTATAACCTACTACCGTAGAGCCGTACGAGTAAGGAAATAGAGACCCTTACCTACCTAGAGAAGGCCCTATACTAAGGAGTATAATACTTACTCTTAGGCGACCTTAACCTCTACTAACCCTAATAGGGGCTCGACTTTACTCCTCTATATACGTTCCTAGGAGGATAGCTACTCGATATAACTATACGATACGGAATAGCTCTAGTAACCCTAAAGGGAATAGAGACGTAGAAGCTACGTATAAGTACGAGTATAATCGACCTATACTTCCTATTATAGGAACTTAAGGAAAGACTAGTTAACTACCGGCTAAACTACGTACTTAAAGTATCCTCTAACTATATCCCTATATAGATAACGCTCGACGTAAAAGCTATAGAGGAGCCTATTAGAGAACCCCGCTATAATTAGAAGAAAGCTCGATAGGACAAAATACGGTAACACCTTATAGTAAACCTACCGTAGAACTAGACCCTAGAGACGATAACCTAGTTAGACTATATAGTAGAACAAGTCACTACTATAATCTAGTAAGTAGTAGAACGATATATACCGCTACTCGAACCCTCGACCTACTAGAAGCCGTACTAGACCTAGGAATGTACTACGAAGGTAAAGGAAGTAAGGAAGGTAAGGAGATAATAGATAGAGGAATATACTTAAGAAGTATAGGATCGATACTACCGCGCGGTAAAGGATAAGAAGGTATAGATACGGCGCGACAAACTATAAGAATAGAGAGTAATAGTAGGGATAGTTATAGAGTACCTAGAGTAAATATAGAGACTCGCTAAATAGGTAAGATTATCCCGAGAAGAAAGGGCTCCCTACTTCCCCCTAATCGTAAACCGCGAAGGGGTTACCTAGACTACGCCTAGAGATAAAGCTAGAGCCTTAGCCGATTACTTCTTCTCAATATACGTAGAGGCGGACCTTACCGATATAGACTCGATAACGTACCCGGAGCTATTAAAAATAGACTAGGCGGTTATTCTAGAGATAGTAGAGGGAGTTATAGGTAAGCTTAAGAGACGAAAAGCCCCGGGACTAGATAAGATACCTAACCTCCTACTAAAAGAGTATAAGAAGGAAATTGCCCCGAGCCTAGTAGCCCTTTTTACCGTATACCTATAATAAGGATACTACCCGAAGCTGTATAGAGAATCGATAATAGTAGTACTTAGGAAGCTATAGAAGGAGGACTATATATTACGGTTCACTACTACCGTAACGTCGCGCCGCGGCTCTTCCCCGCGTACTAGCGCCTTAGCGCTTCCCTATATATCTCGCGCGCTTTACGCTTCTCTTTTATAGCCTTACCGAACAACGCTTATTTTACGGCAACCCTATACTATCGTCTTATAGATCACTACCCGTAATAGTTTGTTCGGTCTTATAAGCGGCCTATCTAGCTAGGCTAGTAGTTATAATCAAATCGTACTAGTAAAGTACGCGTTAAGGTAGGTCAAGTTCACTATAGTTACTAACCGTCGAGTCGCGCGTATAGGCGTATTAATAATAACTATAGTCGCGTAAACAAGCGTATTAGTTAAGTTAATAGATTACCTCTCTCCTTCGCGTAAACCGCGCGCCTCCCTACTCTTATAGGGCCTTTATATACCTACTAAGAGAGCCGTCTTATCTACTACGTAATAGTATAGTATAGCTATACCCGGTAGTACTACTAACGGGGTGCTCTTACCTAAGTAACCTCTTTATCTAGATCTTAGTAAGTATAAGCGTTAGTCGCTCGTACGTACTAAGCTATTCCTAACCGTATCTACTAAAACGTAGATACTTAATAACCTAGGTATCGATACCGCCCTAGGTGCCTTCCCTTCCGACGACGACTCGAACGTATTCGCCGCCGTATAATAAGAGATCGAGAAGGACCTACTACCTAAAGAATAGTAGTTTGCCTTAACCTCCGACCCTATTAACTTTATATAATTCCTCGACGAAGAATAGATCTTAGAAGAAGGAGGAATCAAGGTGTATAAGATTATAGAGTCAAGAGATAATATATCTATATAAGATAGTGAAACTAATAATATACGCTAACCTAAGGAGTAGGCAATCGCCTTAGAGTATACTACTATTAAGAGCCTAGCCGAGTTCGCGACTAGTACTATAGTATACCCGGAGATTATGTTTCACCTCGTTCGCTAGATATAGTTAGACTTCATTATACTTTTTAACTAGGTCGAGTCCCTAAAGAAGGCTAATAAGGTTATATAGCGGAAGTACGCCGATATAAAGAAGGAACGTAATATCATATCTAAGAGTCTTAGTTAACTCGAAAAGGATAAGGATATTAAGAGCCTCTTTATATTCTACTTTAATAAATACTAGAAGTATAAGAGTTAGATATAAGACCTTAAGGAAGCTAATTAGCGCCTCCGATAGGACAATAATACGCTCTTTGGATAGGTCGAGGAGTCGTAGGTAGGCATATCACCTAAGGACATTAAAGCCCTATCTAAGCGTTATTAGGCTCTAAATAAGGAGGTAGTAGAGCTAAAGGCTTAGCTAGTAGCTAAGGACACGAACGGTACTAGCAATACTAGCGGTACTAACGGTAATAATAATAATAACCGTAGTCGTTAAGTCCGCGTCTACTCCCCTCGTCGTAACGGTATTTCACGATTACCTACGCCTCCTACTTAGTAGGACCGTATAGGTAGAGGCACCCGACGAGGAGGTAGTAGAGGTAGTAGCGATAACGACGGAGACAACTCTTATAACGATAAGGGTAGAGATAATAGTCGACTACGCCGGTACCTACGCCGTAACTCCTTACGACGAGAACGCTAGGGTACACCTAGTAGTACTTCTAGGGTAACTAGTAATACCGCCGTTAGCTAGTTCACTACTATCGAACCCTCCGTTAATATTATATATACTAACAAGTCAGTTAAGGATCTAGAAAGCAATTTCAATAATAAGAATATAAACTTTAACCGTTCGCTTAGTTAGCTAGAGATTAAGCTGTCCGTAATATAGTTCTAGACTATCAAGGACGGACTACGCTATATCCTTAACTACCTCGACGGGTACCCGTACTAGCTATATAATCCGCGAGTACCCTCTAAGCGTACTAAGCGCAATAACGTTAACCCCTTTAAGTCTATCGATAGGACAATCTAATTCCTTATCGATCGGTATAGTAAGAAGGACGTCGTAGGTAAGGCCTTCTAGAAGCTCTAGGTCTTATAGTAGGGTAAGAACGAGTCATTTTCTATCTTTATTGCTAAGTACGACGAATAGCGTAGCTTATACGACCTATTAGCTAAGACTAATCACCGCCTACTCGAGGGTAAGCTTAACTACAAATATATAGAGGCACTACCTATAGAGACTAAGGACCGCGAAGACTTAGTCGACCTATACTATAAGCTCGAAGCTAAGTTCGAGCGCCTAAAGTCAAAGACCCTAGCTATACTACGACCACCTCGTAGTACTAGCGGTAGTAATAGCGGTAGTAACGGTACTATACCTACCGCGCCCGGCGTAGCCTAAGGTTTAGGCCTTAAGCTATACGCCTAGATACCGCGCGAATTCAAGGAACTTCAGAAGCTCGAGCCTAAGGAGAAGGCTAGTATTATTGTAGTAGGCGGTTATGTCCGCTACTACCGTATAGACTATAACTTATACTCGCTAGACTACCCTGTTAACTAGTTTAAGCGCCCTCCGCCGCGCGTAAATACTAGCTCTTTAATAGATAGATAGATTTGTCATTCCCCTGTTCTAGGACCCTATCCGGCCTATATAGGTATATATCTATTGTTATGTACAAAGGGAAACCCGAATAGGTAAAAACCCTTCCCGCCCCCGACTACTCCTTATCTAGTTTAGCTTTCCCTCTAAACGTACGTAGTCTATGTCACTACCCCGTTAGCCCCCGCTCCTAGCCGGTCTCGTCGCGCTACGTCGTGTCCTCTCTTCCTACACTACTCCTACTAGGCGGTACTGTTCTAGCCAGCCCTTCTCTAGTATCTAGTTCGTAATGCGCCGTAGGTCCTTAGCGTTGTTAAGAAGTGCCCTAATCGTCCGGTTCCTCGCCTTTACTATCCACTCCCCCCTTCCTAGCGACTACCTCGGATAGACGAGGAGTGCGTGCCGTACGTTCTAGGAGCGATAGCCGTAGGGGTAGCTAGTATTCGTATATCCTAGAACCTTCCTCTATAATAGGTACCCCTAGAGGCCGATGTGTTCGCTTCGTAGTTAGGTTGCTATACTACTCTATGCCCTCGTAAGGCGGTAGTAGATAAGCTTCGGGAGGTACTTGACCGCGGATTTTATAGCTGACTATTCCTTAGGTTGTCCCGCTAGCTAAGGGCGTCTACTATGCCCTATAACCTAGTTGTTCCACCTCTCTTTCTATAGTTGCTCTACAAACGATTTCTCACCTTCCTATTATATTACTAGCTGTTCGTCCCTTACCCGGTAGTTCGGCTCGTTTCCGGGTCGAATGCCCCTATACGCTAGTACTGATTCGCGGGCCCTTACGACTATACTAGCGATGACCTTCTATACTAGGTACTGTGCCGACTTGCCTAAGTAGGAGGTCCGTAGTCCCTAGATATATAGGTCGATCGGCGGTATAGCGGTCTCGTACTTAAGCATCCTCGTTAGTGTCGACTTATATGCCCCGGTAACCTTCCTTAGGCATTAGTTTTAGATCTTCGCTAGCGGCGCGACGAGTCCCTTCGATAGGCAGGCCCTCTCGCCTAAGCTCTTTAATATAGACACCGGCTAATCCTTAGTAATAGGGAAATAGCTAGACTAACGCTTAAGTACGACAACCGTTAGTCCTACTTACGAACATAATACTAAGAAGGAAACATAGCGAGATACGGTAATATAAGGACTAGAGTACGCTTTACGTATATTAGTAAGCTCTCTAACACCGCCTATTACACGAGGGGTACTAAGGCCGAGAGTGTCCCCTTACCTTATAATACCTAGTAGTATAGATAGTAATCAAGCTCTTACCTTCCCTAATTATAGTACTACCTCTTAGTATATAAATTCTGTATACGCTCGTATATATAATCTTCCTCGACTCTAGGAAGAACCTCTTCAATTAGGACTAGCTAATAGCGGCTCCGCTAACGAGCTTATTACCGAGTCTACGTACTTTCCTTTTAATATCGGCGGCTACGTCGAAATCCTTAGCTACTTGTCAGGGCGAGAGCCTAGCCTATGAGATACAAGGGTGAAAGCGAGAATGCAGGTACGAAGTGCAGATGCAAAAGGGTATGGTATGATTGCTACACAAAACAAAAGACGAAGAAAGCAAGAGAGGCCTGGGGAAGGCCAGATATTTATACGCGACCCTCGCGAGTGCGTGTCCCCGTATTAACAGGGCTAACCCGTGCGAAGCCGCGCTCAGCAGCTTTGCTCAAAACCTTATTCCAACCTGCCCTACGTTCCGAGTCTTCCACGTGCTTCAAGGTTTGGTAGAGGGGTGAATTTGGAGGGCTGGGTCCCGTAGTGAATGTTGCGGGGCATGTGATTCTTGGCGCTCACACACCAAGCTGGACTGTCACTTCTTGACGACTTCTGAGCGCTCTGAGGCTCTTCTGTCCCCACCTTCTGTACACTCTGTGGGGAGACCATGACAGTAGCCCCCCCGAACAAAGCTGAGTTCCTACGAAGCCGTAGTAGTTCCATATATCGAGGATGTTCAGCTTCAGTACCAGGCCTAGGCCTGATGTCATGGTCGATACACCATTGGTAAGCCCCGTCGAAGAGCTCAGATTCGAAGAGCCTGCCGATGTTGACTTCTGGGCCGTCTGCGCGGGCGTGGTATTCTTCGATTGCTTGACGATTGAAGATGATATGTTGGATAGGTTCCCATGAGGTATCCCACTTAGGGCAACCTTGCCATTCGACTTCATACTTGATCGGCGGTAGTCCTTCAACGTCGTTAGGCTCTGCGCGGATTCCCCGGATCTTGCGGACGGCATAGTCGTCAGAAGGTAGGTTAATAGGCTCGTCGACTTCTACTTCATCGGGAGGACCTGGCATGTCTTGGTTTTGGTTCGGGAATGGGTCCTCAGCCGACGGCCGAAGGCGTACGGGATGGAAGACGTCGTGGATCTTTATGTTCGCAGGAAGAGCTAGACGGTAGGCGTGTGAACTGATACGCTCGGTGATCTCAAAAGGACCTAGGTTCTTCCAGTTCAGCTTCTTGGAGGGGCGGTCCGTCTTGATGTTCTTAGAGTTGAGGTAGACCATATCGCCTACTTGGTAGTCGGGAGCTGGCTGGCGACGACGATTGGCTTGATCCTCGTAGATTGCTTGTGCGTACACCATCTCGTCGTGAACTTCTTCATGGATCTGTGAGAGCATAGTAGCGAACGCGTCTGCTGCTTGCTCGTTTGCGTCTTCGGTAGGCGGGAGAGGTTCTTCTGGTTCCATGCCTGTACGAGGGTGGTAACCTCTCGTAGTATAGAAGGGAGAGTAGCCAGTAGTCTCCGAGTCCCAGTTACGAGTAGCGAACTCCACCGCAGGGATATGCTGAGGCCAATCCTTCTGGTGGTAGTCGACGAAGCAACGAAGGACCTGCTCGAGGATAGCGTTCGTAATTTCGGTCTGGCCGTCGGTCTGTGGCTGAAAACTGGTCGAGAGGTTATGCTTGATGCCCAGGATAGCACACAGACGCTTCCAGAAGTGCGAGATGAACTGGGTGCCTCTGTCAGAGGTGATGCTATCCGGGAGGCCTTGAAAGCGCCAGACGAATTCGTAGAACAAGCGAGCAGTCTCCTTTGCGGTCATGCTCCAGCACGGGATCATGTACCGGTCCTTGGAGTGACGGTCCACGATCACTAGAAGGGCCTTTGCTTTCACGCCGCTGAAGGTCTTGCCGTGAGGAAGATCGGTGATAAAGTCCATAGTGATGTGCTTCCACGGACGATCAGGAGCCGGGAGAGGGTGCAAGAGACCGTGGGGACGGTGGCGGTTAGCTTTGGCTCTTCGGCAAGTAGCGCAGTTCAGCACGTAGCGGCGGACGTCCTTCCAGGAATGCGGCCACCAGTAACACCTAGCGAGGAGCTTGTGGGTCTTGGCTACGCCTGGGTGACCCCCAGAGGCGGAGTCGTGGATGATTTGAAGAATCTCAGCTCGGATATTAGAGCCTTCGGGCTGCGGTACGTAAAGCTTCTTACGGAAGTAGACGACACCTTCCTGGAGCTCGCACTCGGACAGCGAGAAGCCCGGGAATGTCCTCGCGCCAGATCCAAGGGCCTGAACTAACTCTTGGGCGTCTATGTCGGCATCGTACGCTGTTCGTACTCGTGCCATAATGCCTTCGGGCTGCTCCTCATTATCAAACCCCTCAAAGTCTGATTCGGATGAGCCGTCGGTCGTTACTGAGCCCTCTTCATCGTCGTTCAAGTCCTCAGCGTCCGAGGCGTATTCTTCAGGCTCGGATTCATCGTCACTCTCGTCAAGGTAGGCAGGAGCGAGCACGAGAGTAGCAAAGGAAGCGGCGAGCGTAGGCTGGCCGTTCGATAGGTACTCTCGAAGCTCGGAAGAGAGGTTGTGCTCTTTGATGACTTGTTGCCCTGCGATTTGCCGGCCCCCTCTTCGATCAACTGGAGAGTCACCAGGGCGGCGGGTAAGGGCGTCGGCCATCGAGTTGGCCTTGCCGGGCGTGTACGAGATCACGAAGTTGAACCGGGAGAGGAACTCGCTCCAGCGGGCCTGGCGACGATTGAGCAGCTTGCTCTTCATAAAGTAGACGAGGTTCTTATGGTCGGAGCTTACTTGGACGGGCATAGCAGAGCCTTCGAGCTCGGGGCGCCACTCTTCGAAAGCTTTGACGATGGCGAGAAGCTCCTTGTCGTAGATCTCGTAGTTACACTCCGTAGCGGTCATCTTCTTGGAGAGGAAGGCGACAGGTAACCAGGGGGATTCAGGCGAGCGGCGTTGTAGCAGGACACCGCCCACCACGCCGTCGGATGCGTCGGTCTCTACACGGGTCTCCAGTTCGAAATCGAAGTGCCGTAGAAGCGGGTTCTTAACAAACTTCGCTTTGAGCAAGTCAAAAGCCTCCTGGCATTCGTCGGTCCAGGCGAACTTCTCACCCTTGCGCGTGAGCTTCGTCAAAGGGCGTACCACGCCCGAAAATGCGTGGATGAAGCGGCGGTAGAAGTTGGCAAAGCCTAAGAAACCCTGGACCTCTTTGACGTTCGTAGGAGCATCCCATTCGACGATAGCGTCGATCTTCTCTTGGTCCATCTTGATGCCGTCTGCGGTAATGATCAAACCAAGGAACTTGACTTCGGTCTTCTCAAACTCGCACTTGTCGATGTCGAGCTGCAAGCCGGCGTCTGCGAGCTTCTGAAGGACCTTACAGACGTGCTCGCGGTGCTCCTCCTTGGTCTCGCTGTAGACTAGGATGTCGTCGATGTAGGCAGTACAGAACTGATCGAGGAACTCCTGAAGGATGTCGTTAATGAAGTTCTGGAAGGTACTAGGCCCGTTACAAACGCCGAAGGGCATAACGAGCGACTCGAACAGCCCGTAGCGAGTACGGAAGGCTGTGAGATACTCGTGTCCTTCTGCCATTCGTAACTTGTTGAACGTAGCGATGACATCGAGCTTGGTGAAGTACTTGGCCTTAGAGAGGCGCTCGAGCGTCTCCTGAATCAACGGTATTGGGTAGCGGTTCTTCTTTGTAACAGCGTTCAAGCCTCGGTAGTCTACGCAGAAGCGTAGACCACCGCCGGGCTTCTTGACGAACATGACGGGACTGCCAGCGCTGGAACGGCTCGCTCGAATGAACCCCTTCTTTAGGTTCTCTTCGAGGTATCTCTTGAGGACGATAAGCTCTTCTCGGGACATGGAATATAACGGTCCGAACGGTGTCTCTGCACCTTCTTCTAGCTCAATCTTGTGGTCGTGAGGGCGATGAGGAGGCAGCTCGTCTGCGGCTTTAGCATCGAATACGTGGAGGATGTGGTGTGCCCAAGGAGGGACCTTCGTAGCAGGGTCGGTAGGTGTACGCTTCTTGTCGAGCTTCTCGAGGGCGATGTCGATATCGCGGAGAGAGGCGGCGAAGACTTGAGCTTTGGGCTGCTTAGCAGCAGTGGTGAAGGCAGCGGCGTTCACCTGGAAGATCTTGGTATACTCAGGACCGCGCTGAGGCGGCGGAGAAGGCGGAGGTGCCGGAGGAACTTCTGGAGGGAAGCTGACAGTAAGGGAAGTCCAGTCGATGATAGGTCGGTGTCGTCTGAACCAGGGGAGGCCGAGGATAAACTTCTGATGCGGTAGGGACGTAAGGAAGCTGGTGATCGACATACGCTTGCCTCCGAGGGTGATTGACGTGTGTACAACATGAGTAATCTTACCAGTGGTAGTCTCCGTGCCGTCAAAGAGTTCAAGGGTGCGAGGGTACTTCAGTTCCTGGGGTTCGAGGTTGAGAGAGGTCGCGAGTTTATAGTCCATAAAAGACTCGCCTAGTGCGCCAGTGTCCATGAGAGTGAGATTGGAAGTAGAGAGTTTCTTTGAGCCGATATTTACATTCGTGACGAACGGTTTGCAAGCGTGGTCCTTGCCCGTCTCGTCGTACAGGTCTAGCTGTGCTGTATTGATCCTCAACTTCTTTCCTCTCTTCACTTTCGGTAAACGTTGTTCTTGGTCTTCATCGCGTCGATGAGGAAGACCTAGGCTTTTTCCTGCTCAGCGGGAGCAGCAGGAGCAGGCTCGATAGCGCCGACAGCGCCGCGAACCGGGTTGCGGGCGTTACGGGCAGCGAGCTGCGGACAGTTGGCTGCGATGTGGCCTGGACCGCCGCAGTAGGTGCAGAGTCCGGCCTGGCGACGGCGAAGCTTCTCTTCGGGAGTGAGCTTACCGTTGACGAGGCCCTGGACTCGAGGGACGGCGGCACCAGCGCTGAGATCCATAGCGTCACCTACAGAGACGGGAGGGAGAGCCGTAGGAGCGGCGGCGCCTAGTGGAGCAGCGAAGTGGCTTCCGGGACCACGAGGCTGACGACCTTGAGAACGGGAAGCGAGGAGAGAGGCGGTGTGTTTCATGTTGGAGTCGAGGCGCTGGCAGGTCTCGACGAGCTCACGGAAGCTCATAGCACCGACGTCCTTGTCCTCGAGGGCTCGAAGAAGCTCTGCTGACAAACCACGGCGGAGAGTGCTCTTCTTGGTCTCTTCGTTGTAGCCGGTGAACCCGATGTCGCGGTTGAAGGCCGCGAGGTACTCGGCGAAGCTCTTGTTCTTCTGGAGGAGGTTGTGGATGGCGTTCTGGGCGGTGGCTCTACGGTCTGGATCACCAAAGGCAGCACGGAGGTCCTGCATCAAGGTGAGGACGTCCGGGCAGCCGATAGTCTGCGTGGCGTTGTCGATGTAGTGTTGTACCTGAGCCGCGGCGTCTCCCCGAAGGAGGGAGAAGACGTACGTGACTTTGTCCTTCTCTTGCGGAAAGTGGTCGGCATTAGCCAACAGCTTGATGGTGAGCTGTGTCTCAAATGCCTCAAACTTGCTCTTGTTGCCGTCGAACTCGTCTGGGTCGTTGACCTTCTTGGAGAAGTGCTGGCGGCGGTTGTCGTCGGCGTACGGGGCGAGGTTCTGGAAGGTGTTCACAATACCTTGAAGGTATGTTGCTTGGTTGTTTGCTTGCTCGACCTGCTGGGCGGTCTCGCGGAAAGAGGAGACGGTGCGGTTGATGAGAGCGTAGGCGGTGTCGGGGTTGGCGTTTGCCCAGGCACCGAAGGCAGCGGCGTTCGAGAAGGGGATGTCAGTCCACTCACTGAAGTGGAATGGAGTGTCTTGGTTGTCGAGGTTGACACCTCTATCGGTGGCGTGGTCACCCATGAGGATGACTCGAGTGGTTGACGGTTTGTTGGTCTTTTGTGATGTCAGGGCGAGAGCCTGGCCTGTGAGATGCAAGGGTGAAAGCGAGAATGCAGGTGCGAAGTGCAGATGCAAAAGGGTATGGTATGATTGCTACACAAAACAAAAGACGAAGAAAGCAAGAGAGGCCTGGGGAAGGCCAGATATTTATACGCGACCCTCGCGAGTGCGTGTCCCCGCATCAACAGGGCTAACCCGTGCGAGGCCGCGCTCAGCAGCTTTGCTCAAAACCTTATTCCAACCTGCCCTACGTTCCGAGTCTTCCACGTGCTTCAAGGTTTGGTAGAGGGGTGAATTTGGAGGGCTGGGTCTCGTAGTGAATGTTGCGGGGCATGTGATTCTTGGCGCTCACACACCAAGCTGGACTGTCACTTCTTGACGACTTCTGAGCGCTCTGAGGCTCTTCTGTCCCCACCTTCTGTACACTCTGTGGGGAGACCATGACACTACTACTTAGTAGAATCACTAGAGTATAACATCGTACTCGGCTCTAGTTAGTTCGTAGACTACGAACTAGAGATATTATAGGAGAAGGGCATTATAATAATAAATCATTTGAAATGCCGTACCTATAAGGCAAACTAGAGGTCTAGGAAGTACCTAATAGTATAGTCTATTACCTATCTAGCTACGCTAGTACTATTAGGCAATTATTAACCGCCGATAGTAGAAGATAACCCCGACGAAGTTACCGCTCCTACGCTATCGTTACCTAAGTACATACCCTAACTATAGTTCTATACGACGTTCGAGGACGAAGAGGATAACGTCCGTACGTATACTCGATAACTATGACCGGTAGACGGCGTTAAGACATTAAAGCGACCGTACCGATATACGAAACAAAAGTAACGAGTTGTCGAACTAGAACTAGAGATCGATATCGTAAACATCTCCGCGGCCTACGTAGTAAAACTAGCTCGTAAGAAAGGAGCGGAAGTCTATATAATATAGATTATACTACCTAGTTAGAAGCACTACGCTAATCTATTACGAGCCTACGTAATAGTAGCGACTAGGCAAGACTTTAATCCTACTAGGCTCTACGCTATAAACCTTCGAAAGGTATAGGTAGTAAACCCCTTAACAGTATATACAATAATAGTAAATAGCGACTTCGATAGATTTATAAAAGGTAAAGACAAGGACTAAGATACTAAGGTCTACTTGCCCTAGGAACTATACGATTTCGAGGACTATTTTAACCGTTAGGATATATCGAAGATCCTACCTTACCGCCCTAGTAAAGACTATAAAATATACCTTGAAGACGAAACTAAGCCACCTCCTTTTAAGCGGCTATACGTAATGTCGTCTCGTAAGAATAAGGTAATTAAGAAGTAGGTCGACGATTAGCTAGAATCTAGAGCGATATAATAAAGTACGAGCCCGGCTTCTATACTAGTACTAATTCTACGTAAACTAGGCGGCGGTCTACGGGTCTATATCGACTATAGAGCTCTTAACGCCCTTACGGTCAAAAGTAGATACCTAATACCGCTATTCTAAGAAACACTAAACCGCCTAAATAGGAAGAAGTACTTTACTAAACTCGATATCATCTCTACCTTTAACCGTATTTGTATTACGGAGGGCTACGAATAGAAAACTACGTTTAGTACTCGCTATAGTCAATTCGAGTGTATAGTAATGCCTTTCGGCCTATATAATACTCTAGGAACATTCTAATTATATATTAATGATACGCTTAGGGAGTATCTCGATGACTTCTATTTAGTATACCTAGATAATATCCTGATCTTTAGCGACACATTCGAGAAATATATATAATACGTACGTAAAGTACTATAACGTATACGTGAAGCCGGCCTATAATTAGACATCGATAAATACGAGTTCTACTAAATAGAGACGAAGTTATAGGAGTCGACGGTATCTTTATAGACCTAGAAAAGGTCGACGTAGTTAAGAACTAGCTTACTCTAATATACCTAAAGGATGTATAAGCATTCCTTAGGTTCGGAAACTTCTATTAAAGGTTTATATAGAACTTCTCTAAAATCTATATACCCCTTACGAATTTGATAAAGACTAGTAAGAATAGTAAGCCGATACTATTCGTTTAGACAATAGAATACAAAGTACCCTTCTAAGGATTAAAAGATGCATTCTTAACGGACACGATACTCGTATACTTCGTACTCGGGTTAGAAACTATAGTCGAAATAGATGCCTTAGATTTCGTTACTACGGTAGTAATTTTATAGAAATACGGAGACGTCTAGAGACCGGTAGTATATATGTCTAAGAAGATGTTACTATAGGAGTATAACTACGAGATACCTTTAAGTATACGACCTACCGCCGCTACTTAGCGATAGTAGTACCTATACGATAAGAAACTATTAGCTATCGTCCTCGGCTTCGAAGAATAGAGACCTAAGCTTACCGTTAACTTAGACGATAATATAGATACCGATTTCGAGAATACGAAGGATATAGATAACAATCCCGTTATTATCTACTCCGATTATAAGAACCTAGAATACTTTATAAGTACGAAATAACTTAATAGACGGTAGGCACGCTAGGTATAGTTCCTAGTACAGTTAGTATTCAAAATTACCTATTATCTAGGTATATAGGGTATAAAGCCTAATAGTCTTACTAGACGATCGTAAGATCTACCGTCGGATCTAAGCGATCCACGTCTATAGTATTAGAGCTAGGTTATCCTACCGCCCGCTCGCCTCGATATTAAGCTCAATTTAAGCGAGCTACGGGAGGGGGAGGTAGCGTAGTAGGCAGTGTAGTAGAATTTACTTATATAAGTTAAGGCTCTATATAACGAAGAGACCGTTTAGGCTACTCTATAATAGCTATCCTAGAACTAGCAAGTACCCCTATTATAAAAATATAAGATCAACGATCGTACGTCTAAAGTAGAAGATAGCATAATCTATATAAAGAACGCCTATAGAGGATATAGCTTATCTGTCCTAGAAGTTACTAGCGTAGTAGAACTTCGTACTCTAATTACGAAACGTTTCTACGATATACCCGCGGCTAGGTATCTCGGCCGTAAAAAGACATTCGAGTTGATTAGTAGATACTACCGCTAGCTACGTATAGTATAAACAATTAAGAGATTCGTCCGTAATTATATTAGATATAGAATAACGGTTCCGTTAGGTCAGTAGTATTAGGGCCTCCTTATACTATTACCGGTACCCTTCGGAGTATAGGAGGATATTGCTATTAACTTCGTTATAGATTTGCCCGTAAGTAAGAGCTTAACCGATAGACAAACGTATAAGAACGTCCTTATAGTTACGGACAGACTTACTAAGGAGAGACACCTGATTCTAGTACTATAGATAGACGCCCTATATATCGTATATATCTTTATCCGCTATATCTTCGTACGTTATAGTATTCCTAAGAGTATCGTCTCGGATCGGGGCCCCTAGTAGACGTCTACGTTCTAGGGACGAGTTTGCTCCCTACTCGGTATTTAATAACGACTATCGACGGCCTTTTACCTAGAATCCGATAGATAGTCTAAAAACACGAATAAGGTTATAGAATGTTACCTTAGGGCCTATATTAACTACGCCTAAGATGATTAGGTTAATTAGTTACTACTTGCCGAGTTTACTACTAATAATTATATATTAGCTACTACTAGAGTGTTACCCTTCTACGCTAATACCGGTCGTAACCTAGAGTTTACGGATACTAGTCTAACTACCCCTATGAAGCTTATGCCCTATAAGTAACGACTCGATATAGAATCTACGAATACGTTTACTAAGCGTATAAACTAGATATACGTATACCTAAGGTAAGAAATTATGTTAGCCTAAGCGTTATAAGTAGATTTTATAAACGTATATCGCTAGCTACCTCTAAATTATAATATCGGCGACGAAGTTTATATCAATACTACTGACTAGTTAATAATACGCCCGTCTAAGAAGCTCGGTATTAAGAACGTAGGGCCGTACGAGATTACCGTAGTACTCCCGTATCAAAATGCTTACCGCGTTATAATACCCGATTAGTTAGGCAATCTCTATAATACTTTCTACGCCTCGCTCCTATAACTAGCTACTAATGACCCCGAACCTAGACAGATCCTAGTACCGCCGCCTCTAATCGAGATTACCCGTAACGACGACGGCGAGACATCCGAAGAGTACTTCGTAGAGGACATACTAGATAGGAAATATTTTAAGCTAAAGGGAAGACTACTAAAATACTTACTATAGAAGTAAGACGAGTATAAGTACCTAGTAAAGTAGAAAGGATACCGCGAGCCGAGCTAGGAGCTACTAGAAGTATTAGTAGGAGTAGCCGCCTCTATTATAGACTTCTACTATAACTTTCCGACGAAGTCTATACTCTCCGACTTTAAGCCGCCGTACGACTAGGTACCTAATAAGAACCGAGTTACTAGTATATTACGATCTTATACTAAGTCTAGCTAGGTACCTACGGAGAACGCGAGTATATCTATACCGGTAGTTATACCGTAAACTAATACGCCCGTAACGGCGTCTAAGCTATAAGTAAGGACGTTACGCCGCTCGATAAGACTTAATATAAGTGCGATAGAGTTTTATCCTAGGATACTTAATACGCTAGGGCTGCTATAGAACCGCGTATACCTACTTCTATAAGGATCGGGCTTCTCTAAGGGGTCGCCGTTAGTATCTTATCGTAACATACCCTAAGCCTCTATATAGCCGTACTAGCTTAGCCGCCCGACGGATATAGTGATCGACATTAAGCTAAATAAGGTAGACTAGAGGATGATATAGTTTTCGTAGATATACTACTATAGAGACAGAGCCGTCCGAGGACGAATAGCGATCTAAAGGGGGGGTACTATTACAGTTTACTACTACCGTAACGTCGCGCCGCGGCTCTTCCCCGCGTACTAGCGCCTTAGCGCTTCTCTATATATCTCGCGCGCTTCGCGCTTCTCTTTCGTAGCCTTACCAAATAACGCTTATTTTACGGTAACCCTATACTATCGTCTTATAGATTACTACCAGTGATACTATATTCGACTTAAGTTATACCGACCGATTACGCTCCTTAATATAATAGGTAAGGTCCTCGAGAAGATAGTAGCCTAGAGGATTACGCGAATAGTTAAGAATAACTCCCTACTCCTAGTAATATAGACAGGCGGATAGAGCTAACGGTTAACGCTAACGGCGATAGAACTAATTACGGGATAGATCTAAACCCTCTAGTACTACGGTAGGAACCGGGTAGCGTTACTACTCTCTCTCTCTCGATATCTTAGGAGCGTTCGATAATATCTTATACTATAGGCTTATCTATATTCTACGATAGAAAGGTATCCCCCTCTAGGCTATAGAATTTGTCTACTCTTTCCTCTAAGACCGGACGACGAATATCCTTCTTAGAAGGTATAGATCCGCATTACGGTTCACCTCGTAAGGCTATACTTAGTATTACGTGACCTAGTACGCTAGCGCGCCCGGACCCTAGACCCTGACCTCGACGTTTACTTTATCGCGGCTTCGCGACTTTCTTATCTTCTCTTTTTCGTAGAACTTATTCGATCCTAAGGTATTAATACGTTTACGCCCTGTCTTACGCCTTGTCCGTATTACTCCGATCCGGTAAAAGTAACGACTAGGGTTCCTTAAGGATCTACTCTCTCCCCTATCCTATTCCTTACCTCTATAGCGGACCTTATCCTACTACTAACCTCCCCGTAGACCTTAGTATCGGGATTCGTCGATAATAATAACATCCTCGTATAGTCTAACTCTATAGAGGAGAACTACCGCCTACTCGAGAAGAGACACTAATAGTACGAGGAGTAGGTAAGGAGATATAGCGCCCGTTTTGCTCTAGAGAAATACTAGCTTATATACTTTAGTAAGGTAAAGACGTACTATAATATAGAGGTAGTAGTAAATATCTAGGGATACGAGACGAAACCTTCGAGCGAGCTTAGGGTTCTAGAGATCTAGCTCGACCCGAAGCTAAGCTAGAACCTATAGATTAAGAAGGCGCTAGACCGAGCCCGGACTAACGAGGCTTCGGTAAAGAGACTAATAGTATCTACCTAGGGGACGACGTTTAAGAAGGCAAAGGTAATATATAAGGTAATAGTAAAACCGGCAATACTTTATATAGCGTAGATATAGGCTACGGGCGGAGTAGGTGAACTAATCCCGAGGCGGATAGAGTAACCCCTTAACTACGCGTAGGCGGGTAACCTACGACGGATACTAGGGGCCTATAGGACGATACCGACGGATACGGTAGAGATAGATACCGGAATACCCCTAATAGCCTAATATATAAGGGGAATAAGAACCTAGTACGCGGTAAAGACAAGTAACTATCTAGTATAGACTACTATCTAAGAGGCAAAGAGGAAAATTACGAACCGCTACTAGAGAGGACCCGGATATAGGATAAGCTAAAAGGAGGACGACCTTAAGACCTTCGTAGCCGTATAAGTAAGTACTAAATAGTAGGAGCGGAAAGTAGAGGAGTAGAGAGTCCGCTAGACCTATAGAAGTAAGGTAAAGACCTAGAGCCTCGTAGAATAAGTAGTAAGCTACCTATAGGAGTAGGAATAGAAAAAGAGACTCCCTAAGATAATAGGCCTAATAGTACTCCGAACCTTCTAGAGACATAACTACTAACTATATAAGGACCTTACTAGGGCCGAAGTAAGTATAGCGATCTAAATTAAGTTAGAACATATCGGGTTAAGGGCCTATCTATTTAGAAGATACGTACTAGATATCGTGAGCTTAGCTTACTAATATAGCTACCTATCGTAAAGCCCGGAGTATATACTACTAAGATGCCTATAGTAGGTAAGCGGTAGTAATACGTAGAGACATTAAGTAGAGAGAAGGGACTATAAGTCTCTTATCGAAGACAAAGGTAATATCCGCCGGATTATACGGTTGATACTACGACAAGGTTTCTTCTAATAATTTAGCCTAGTAAAGGAGACGAAAGAGTAGATAGACAAGAGGCGGAAGCTAGAGGGGTTATAGATAGGGTAGTTATTAGAGCAGGCCTATAATACTAGCGTACCCTTAATAAGGAAAGCGTAAGGTATAGAGACGAGAGATAGGACCTATAGGAGAGAGGAGGGGTTTTTACTAATATAGTTTCCCCTTTATATATAGCAAACAAGATAGTATAGCTATATAGGCTATAGGGCACTATAGTAGCTTAATAAAGTATCTATCTATCTATCTATATAATCTATACTTTATTATATAGGTAATAATAGTAGGAGTAATAGTAAGATATAAAGGAATAAAGACGGGATATAAAGCTTACCTTACTTACCTTAGCTTACTTTACTTAAAGATAACTAACTTACCCTTCCTATAGTAGTAGTAATACCGAGGGCCTAACGTTACTACTATAGGAAGGCGGGGAGTTATAATAGGGTATACGTAATTATATAGGATTAGCTTATTTACTCTAGCGTACGAGCTAAGGGGGTATATCGCGATCTAAGCGTATATATAGGTAATAGCCTATTATTTAGACTTAAGGCTACGTACGCTAAGAATTAGGTAACTAATTAGTTACCTATAGTCTCTTTAAGAGTAATACTCGTCTGTTCTCGATAGAGATATATAATACATACTCTACTTTCGAAACACCCTATATAAGCCCGTATAATAACTTCCTATACTTCTAACGTAATAGTAGTAAGGTATAGCGCTAATAATACCTAGAATTATAATATAAGGCTATATATTGTAAACACGGCAATAGTAAGGTATATAGAGCATATAGGAAGGTAGAATACGGTTACTATAGGATTGCACTAAAAAAGCGTATCTAACGTTCCTATCCCTGTCGCTGTCTCACCCTTTGATTATTTAAGAATAGGCTGTTAGGAGCGGATGACCCATGTCCCTTGCCCCAGGAATCCAATGACCCGATGCCTCTCACCACCGCAGCATGCGCAGGTCCAGACAAGCCGTACGACCATCACATTCCTGCTCTCAAAGTAGCAGTCCTAGCGGTGCTGGTGGCACTGCGTACACGACATTGCACAGCGAGTCAGCTGAAACGGAGGTCGAAGCTACAGGTATGCTTATGGTTTCACACATAACGCCACAGTAGCAGGACCGTATAGCGTCCATCAATCATACTGCTTCAACACATTGCTATGCAGCTGCTGAGCGGAGTAGCTCGACTTGGCACCCGAAGTGTGTGTTCAGGACTTCTTAAATTGGAGCCGAATAAAGAAGTTGGGTCGGAACTGACGAGAACATGCCGAAAGGTAAGGTGATCGCGCTCCTGTTGAAGCTTGTTTCTTCTGAAATATTGTGCTTGGCAACATGCAGGAATCCACGAAGGTGACACAAGCACGAGGCATAAGAAGCGGGCGAGAGCGCCTCAAAAGCCAGCAAAAAGCAAGCCATATCGACTGATCCAAGTACACCAAGTCCACCATGAAGCTCTACCAGATATTCATGCTTGTTGCGGCTACCTTCCCCATTGCTCTAGCTGCCGACTACGCAACACCCAGCGCCTGCACCAAGACCATCGCACCAACATCATTCACCTGCTGCGGGACTATCGCGGCACACACAACAACAACATATACGAACTGCCATGGCTGTGCCCTCGAGTATGAGCCTACACCACAATGCAGGTGCATATCGAATCCGGTGACGGACTGGGAACTCACGACCACCGAGACTGCTTGTGCCGCCACATCAACGGCAAAGTGCAAGACCACCGCAACTTATACTGCCAATGGCTGCGGCGATTGTGGACACATTTATGCAACCACAAAAACGAGCCGTGTGGACTGCAAGGGATGCGCTCTGGCTGCGACTACGACGACGGGACCTGGGATCTGCATGTGTCCTACAGCGACGGAGACGACGGTGAAAGCGTGCAAGGCGAGCCCCAAGCCGACGATATTCTGAGTAGTGGGTGGAGAGCGTGGTTAGCCAAAGAATGTAATACTTCAGAAGATATGCTGCCATGTGATGCAAGATTCTCATCTTTCCACTCTCATGATGCTGCACATTTGTGTGTAACACGCTTCAGCAAAAGAACGAGTACGACCGGGCCAAGCGATCGTAAGCATGTTCACCGTTGCACAGAATTCACAGCTGAGAAACTGTGACCCGTCATCCAACACGAGGGCATCCAACCTACATCCTGACATCGCAGGCGTACACGTGTGACTGTAGCATACTGCCATTGGGATAACTAGAAGAGTAGCTTAAAGGTCCAAGTGAAGAAGCAACTTCAGCTCTTGCTTGACCAAGATATAAGATCAACAGTTGATCCGGCCTTTGCTACTCACACACACACCACAATCACACCCGTCCTGTCCTCGAGATACCATTATCCAACCTCGTCCTCCCAAACCTTCAACAACATGCATTCCCAGACCATCATCATCACGACCCTGGCTCTCGCCATCGCCGCCTCGGCGAAACCAAAAGCCACACCATGCACCATCACATCCACCTACACTGAGTCAGAATGCTGCCCCCAGTATCCAGCGCAGACCGAATGGATCATCTCCGTAAGTGCGAAGACCAGAGCACCTCGGCTCCTCCTCAGTACCAATCTCTTCAGCATTACCGTGTGGACATGGAAGATAGCTAACCCCTCCCCGTCCGAATAGAACTGCAAAGGCTGCCAGCTGCACACCGAGACGGTCCCACTCAACTGCTTCGCCCCCCTGCGAGGCCTCGCCAACTACTGATCCCGCTAAGACTACGACTATGACGGAGTGTGATCAGGTTATGAGCATTTTGCCTGTGGTGGACTAGATCTCGGGGATAGGAAACCTGCATGGGAGGTGTGGAGGTTATGGTAGGGTGAGTCGACATCAGGCTTTCACTTGCCTCGTGCGGACTGTGTGCGAGGCTGTGGCTGACACGAAGCGCAGTTGAACTGTCGAAGAGAGCGAAAGCGATCGGAATGACTCTCATTGTAGTCGCCCACAGCAGCGTCTCATGACCTTCAGACCATTCTCAATCCAAGTATCGTCTCGACCGCCACTGCCTCTCAGTAGGTCATCTACACCGTGCTCTGAGCAAAATCCACCAGCACCGCATTATGATCACTCAGAATACTCCCATCCGCCTGCAAGAACAGATCCGTAACATAGTCAAAAGCCGTAGCACTCAGCGTCACCGCGCTACCCCTCCTGTACAGCACCTTGTCCAGCGTCTCGCAGCTATTGTCCGTCGTAGGCTCCGGACACTCCGGCACGCCACCCGGTATCACACCACCATACTGAAACTGCACCCACGCATCCGTGAGTCCATTCTGGCCGCCAAAGATTCTGACATTATCCGTAGGGCGTGAGTAGAGCGTATTCGTATCGCCGAACACAACGACAGCGCGCCCAGCAGAATTGGCACCGATGTAATCCGCCACTTGTTGGATATTGCTTCGCCTTGCCGCTTCATCGTCATTACCACTGCCTGCATCCGCATGAAGATTATAGAAATCGATCTCAACCCCTTGTACAGGGTTCATTCTCATGAACGTAAATCCTTTAGGCGTAAGGCAGTCGCCTTTGTCGATGTAGCAGTCATCCCAAGTGATTCGGCGGTAGTCGCTCCAGCCGAAGTTAGCGAGGGTGTTGAGGCCGCTGCCGAAAGGAACGCCGCCGAAGGTCTTGGTTCGGAAAGGATGGTTGTCTGCTGCGTAGAGTTCCTCGTGGTAGTCGAAGTCTTCTTGGACTTGGATTACGTCGAAGGCGTATTGGGCGAATCGCTGGCCGATCATGGTGGCGGCATTTTCTTTGCCGCCTTTGATGCCATTGTCGTTAATGAATTCTGGGAGGACGGCTACGTTGAAGGAGAGGACGTTGAAAGAGCCTGAGGCGGCGAGGGCCGAGGATAGGAGGGGTGCGAGCGTTGTGAGGTGGCTTAAGTGCATCTTGGTGATTTCGAATGTTTTCTTAGCTGGAATTGTACATCACCTACTTGCCCTCGGACTTCTTATAGCTGTGTCAGTCCTAGCCGCTGTAGATATGCAGTTAGTGGGTGATGTCCAGGAAAGGCAGGTTACGTCCAGCTTATAGTGTACCCGCATAGTCGCCTGTGACACAACATCATTCGTCCATTGTCCACGTGCTCGCATTGCTATAGTTTCGATCGTTAGTTGGTGAGGTAGACATGCCAATGGCAGGATGGCCTGCTAGCACGACGTGATCAACAAGCGAGAAGCTGTGACGATCACGCTTGGCAGGGCTTGTCGTGTAGGAGGCACGGGAGGTAGCTCGGACTGTGCACAACGTGCCTGTTCCAGCGGACGCAGTATAGTGGTTTGCATAAATGCCGTGCAGGTTCCTTACAGCGCTTTCCTTCTGGCATTTCGTACCTTGTAATGTAAACAGTGGCGGACGCACCGCACCGCAGAGAACGGTGGCACGCCTCGCTTACGGCGCACTCAGCTCGCACCAAGACTGTTCAGAGCGCTTCTGAGTTCTTTGACAGCAGTGTTGACGTCCTCGAAGTTCAAAGCTGATATCGCCCACTTGGCATGCTTTTGCGCCGCCATGACTGAGTCGTCGTCTGTGCGATATCCTCCTGGCGGCGGTCCTGTACCGACAGCAGGCTGTGCGCGTAGCGGAGGAGCTTGCTGAGGTGCTGGGACAGGTGCTACTGGGGATGGAACGTGTATCGATGGAGCTGATGGTAGCTGAGTGTGCCTCTGGTATGATGTAGGGGCGCTCGGTCGATTCGGTGTTCCAATGCCAAAGCTACCGGGACTCGGTGCGCTTGGTGGTGCTTGTGATTGCCCGTGAAAATCAGCCAGATCAGAAGTTGCAAATGTTGATGGCGCTGATGGTGGCTGATCGACCGAGGCGACGCTGTTGACGTTTAGGGGCGCACCTGTTGGCTGGACTTCTCCCGGTCCCGCTGGGAAGTAGCCACCACCTATCGATCCGGCTCGACTGTTGATGTCTTCTGCTTGATCAATGGGCGATACATCGGGTTCTGCTTGGGGTGGCAGGGGTGTGCCTCCAGTCTGCAGGTCGTTCTGCATGATCGAATGAGGTCGAGACGGTTGCCTGCTCTCAGCCGCACTCTCCACAGTCGGCTGTTTATAGACACGAGCGTCGTTCTCCAGATTCTTCAGCTCCTGTTCGATACCATCGTCCATGGGCATATGTTCGGGCTGGGCTGGCTCTTCTATCACTGGATTCGAGGCATTTGGATCTTCTCCCGCCTTGAAGGCTTTTGCTACACGCAGTGCATGGAACTTGGCAAACTTGCTCTTGGCCTGAAACTCAGGTTCCAGAGGACCCCATATCCCTAGCAGATCCATGAATGTAGCCGATGCCTGAAAAGTGTCTGCCGTCTGTTTCGTGACCTTGTTGGTCCGTTGTGCCTCGTCGCCCTTGTTGAACGTCTCGAGCGCGAAATTTTCGATATATGCCTTGGCCGCCACATCGTCTACCACTGCATCGTTGGTGCTGTTTTCCGACTTGTATTGTTCGAGCTTATCCATGAGCTGGATAGCGTATGCGGTGCATTCTTCGTCGGTGGTGTGCAGCTGTTTCTCGAGGACCTTTTGCAGGATGTAGTATTCGCCTGGCAGCCATATCAGTCGGCTGTATGTCCTCTCTTACACTGGCAGTCGCGTACACCAATATGCCACTACCGGCCTGAACTTCTCGAGCTGAGCCGCTCTGGTTGCGAATCGTCCGACATCGGGCGCGGCTGCTTTGAGCTTTGCTGGGAGTGCCGCCGCCATGTCGATCAGCCTGGAAGGGGTGGGGATATTCTGTCCAGCTATTCAGTGGACGAGGAATTGTTGATATCGTGGAGAACTGAAATGCTGGCAGAAAGTGAGTGAATGTCTCTGCCTGCGCATGTGCCCACTCTTTCGTTCGTCAGGCACGTGCCATGCCGAGAGCTCTCCCCGCATGAACGAACGCCGAACTGCAGGGATCGCGAGCTGGAACTCTCGATGCTGTCGCTTCGGAGATCGTGACAACTTTCATGTACGAGGGCACCACTCATATGACCATGGTCCTCCTCTGAAACCTTCAGCAACAGTAGCAACTCTCTCACATACACTTCTCATCATACAACATGGTCAAGTCCCGGCTCGCTGCAGTTGCAGCATCTCTTCTCCTCCTTCAAACCGCCAATGCCTCACTCTACAGCAAATCATCTCCAGTCCTCCAAGTTGACGGCCGATCATATGACAGTCTGATCGCCAAGTCAAACCACACAGCCATTGTCGAGTTCTACGCGCCATGGTGTGGCCACTGCAAGAGCCTGCAGCCAGCCTACGAGAAGGCCGCCAAGTCACTAGCTGGACTCGCCAAGGTGGCCGCTGTCAATTGCGATGAAGAGACGAACAAGCCTTTCTGCGGCACAATGGGTGTGCAGGGCTTCCCAACGCTCAAGATCATCAAGCCGGGCAAGAAGCCAGGCAAGCCGATCGTCGAAGACTACCACGGACCAAGAGCTGCGAAGGGCATTGTGGATGCCGTGATAGACAAGATTCCAAATCATGTCAAGAAGCTGAAAGATGCCGATTACGCTGCTTGGGTGGCAGAGGGAGGTCCAAAGGCTATTCTGTTCACAGAGAAGGGTAGCGTGAGTGCATTGCTCAAGGCTACCGCGATCGACTTCTTGGGCGTGTTGGGCGTTGCGCAAATCAGGGACAAGGAGACAGAGGCTGTGGAGGCATTTGGGGTGGAGAAGTTCCCAACGCTTGTGCTGCTACCTGGAGATGGCAAGGACCCGATCACTTACGACGGCGAGCTTAAGAAGGATGCTATTGTAAAGTTCCTCTCTCAGGCCGCTTCACCAAATCCAGACGCTGCACCGAAGAAAGAGAAGCCGAAGAGTACCGACAAGGCCAAGGCATCGAAGTCGTCGTCCAGCTTTGCCAAGTCTTCTGCGTCTCATGCTTCGGAGGAGGCCAAGACTAAGGCGGCTACACAAACAGAGGAGACGATTGTGAACGATCCGACAGACTCGCCTAAGCCCGCGGTGGCAGCGCAGAAGCCGATCCAGCTTGAACCTGCCAAGCCGATCGCATCGTTGCAGGATGAGGTCTCGCTACAGCAGAAGTGCTTGAACGACAAAGCTGGCACCTGTGTTCTTGCGATCCTGCCAGAGGATGAGGTTCCATCGGAGAAGACGATTCAGGCGGTCACAAGTCTGAGCGAGCTTCATCACAAGCACGAGCAAGCTAAGCGTAACCTCTTCCCATTCTACCAGGTAGCATCTGTCAACACCCAAGGGGCTGCAATCCGTAAGCAGCTGGGCCTATCGTCATCCGATGTGGAGGTCATCGCAACGAACGGCAAGCGTGGTTGGTGGAGGCATTACACTGGCGGTGAGCTGAGCCTGACCAAGCTCGAGGACTGGGTCGATGCGATCCGCATGGGCGACTCGCCGAAAAAGAGCATCCCAGATGGACTGATTGTTGATGCTTCTACATTGCCAGCGGAGGTCAAGGTCGACACTGAGGCGATGAAGGAGGCGCTGAAGGGAAAGTTGCCGGAGGGAATGGAGATGATGATGGAGGAGATTGATGATGAGGAGTATGAGAGATTGATGAATGCGGGTAAGGAGAAGGCGGAGGCGGAGGCGAAGGCTGCGGATGATCATGATGAGCTGTGATGTGGTGATGTGTGTATGATAGTGTAGCGGACAAAAAGATGAAATTCCGTGACAGATCGTGGCTGTGTCAGCAATCTTCGTCCCATCGATATCGTATCATCCCAGTTTATCATTGCGAGGATAATGATGTTCACCATGATAGCTTCGTAACACATGAAGCCGGCCTGACTGACAAGGACAACAAGATAGTAGACTGGAGCTGTGCTACAAGTCTTTCCAAGTAGTGAAATCTGTCTTCAAAGAACGCGTATCTTTTCCAATCAACTTGGACCCAAGTTTTGACCAAGAATTCACCTCACGACAACGACGCACAGTATATATCGAATTAGCATCGCCTTCTGGCATAGCGAATAAAGATGCAGTGTCTTGAGTTGGGGTCCTTGGAAAGGGCAAAAAGATAGTAGACTGAAGCTGAGCTTCAAGTTCCGGGGAGGTTGTACTGCGACATCTAAGAGACTAGAACATGTTAGGGGCAGCATTAATGGTTCAATGCAAGCTATTACCTACTTCGAGCTCTTGCTGGGCTGTGGGCGTCCAAGGTCCGAAGGTCGTGTGTCTCCTGACGCGAGTTTGCGTCTTCCGAGATTGACCGAACAAGTTCCCCGCGCTTACCACCGCTTCTCTTCTAGATAATCTCAGCCTATCAGAACCCCTAACGCAAGCTCGCTTCGTTGCCTAATAGGCACAAGTCTAGGCTACTAAAGCGCAGGTAATCTAAGGGCGCAAGTCGCGAAAAGCGCTATCGCTACGTAGACGCGTACCTATTTTATACTATAATAGCTTACGATATTTAATTACTCTATACGTAATAATAGCGAAATTAAGATTTTTTTTTAAATTATTACTTCGCGGATCTATAGAATAAGGCATCCTCTATAATCTCCTATACACCGCTTATCTATAGCTATACTATAGTAAAAGCCTTAGAGATTTCCGTATAACCTATTTCTATATCCTATTTTAGTATATATACTATAGCGACTACTCCTCTACGACTACGTACCTATTTACGACGAGCTATAAGTTATCCTACGTATAGAGGTCGGCGCTATCGATCCGTAAAGAGATATTTAAGTAATACCGCGTAATAATAGAAATATAGCGTAGCTTAGAGCGTATACTATAGATCGCTAGTAGCGTAAACTAGGTAAATTTTGCGTAATATCTAGGAATATAACGGACCTAGTAGAAAGAGAAGGTCTAGAAGATAGTATACGGCTATCGTATTACCTTACTAGCGTATATTTACTTAAACCCGCGGGTACGTACCTAGACCTCGCGCCCGCTGACTAATCCGACTAGCGGCTTGGCGCCCGTATATAACTCTCGCGCCCTCCGCACCTCTCTTAGATAGAACATCTATTCGACTTGTACCTTACCCGACTACGTACTTATACCTACTTATAATATATCGTCGTAGCGTTATACGCGTATAGCTACTATATAAGAAGCCGTAGAAGAGAATTGTAAAGAATTAGATAATAAGGGTAATACTACGTTAGATTCGGACTTATTAGACGTACTAGATAATCTATAGAATCTTTCTAATATATAGTAAGGCCGAAATAAGGTATTATAAGTATTACTTAATAGTTTAGAGTATAAGGTCTATTAATAATTCCGGCTATAAGTATTTAAGGCGGCGATGTAGTCGCTACGCTAATATACTTCCGTATCTAATAATAAGTTGTATTGCTTGTATATAGACTCGATAATAGATAGATAGATTTGTTATTCCCCTGTTCTAGGACTCTATCCGGCCTATATAGGTATATATCTATTATTATATACGAAGGGAAACCCAAATAGGTGAAAACCCTTCCCGCCCCCGACTACTCCTTATCTAGATTAGCTTTCCCCCTAAACGTACGTAGTCTATGTCACTACCCCGTTAGCCCCCGCTCCTAGCCGGTCTTCTCGCGCTACGTCGTACCCTCTCTTCCTATACTGCTCCTACTAGGCGGTACTGTTCTAGCTAGCCCTTCTCTAGTATCTAGTTCGTAATACGCCGTAGGTCCTTAGCGTTGTTAAGAAGTACCCTAATCGTCCGGTTCCTCGCCTTTACTATCTACTCCCCCCTTCCTAGCGACCACCTCGGATAGACGAGGAGTGCGTGCCGTACGTTCTAGGAGCGATAGCCGTAGGGGTAGCTAGTATTCGTGTATCCTAGAACCTTCCTCTATAATAGGTACCCCTAGAGGCCGATGTGTTCGCTTGGTAGTTAGGTTACTATACTACTCTATACCCTCGTAAGGCGGTAGTAGATAAGCTTCGGGGGGTGCTTAACCGCGGATTTTGTAGCTAACTATTCCTTAGGTTGTCCCGCTAGCTAAGGGCGTCTACTATGCCCTACAACCTAGTTGTTCCACCTCTCTTTCTATAGTTGCTCTATAAACGATTTCTTACCTTCCTATTATATTACTAGCTATTCGTCCCTTACCCGGTAGTTCGGCTCGTTTCCGGGTCGAATGCCCTTATACGCTAGTACTAATTCGCGGGCCCTTACGACTGTACTAGCGATGACCTTCTATACTAGTACTATGCCTACTTACCTAAGTAGGAGGTCCGTAGTCCCTAGATATATAGGTCGATCGGCGGTATAGCGGTCTCGTACTTAAGTATCCTCGTTAGTGTCGACTTATATACCCCGGTGACCTTCCTTAGGCATTAGTTTTAGATCTTCGCTAGCGGCGCGACGAGTCCCTTCGATAGGTAGGCCCTCTCGCCTAAGGACTACACTTAGCTACTATAGGTAAGGACTGGCCGTATAATAGCCGTATATAGAAGTCGTGACTACCGGAAGTCCGCCCCCTATATAGACGTAGTGAGCCTCTAGTATAATGCTATATTCTGTTTAGCTTTCCGTAATATTGCCTATACGTACTTCCTCTACCGTAGCGCCGGGTCTACCTATAGTCCGAGGATCCTAAGCTAATTTGCCGGGTTAGTCGTATACCCCTATATCTAGATAGAAGCTTATATATTATAGAACCGTGGCCGGCGCGTAAAGTGTATTAGATTGTACTTTTCTAGGGCAAACCGAGCCCTATACCTCCTAGCCTAGTCCTCGTAGATCTTGTGCTTCTCTTCTAGTAGCCTACAGTTCTCCTTAGTCGAGGAAGACTACGCTAGGATGTTTATGTCGTCTACGAAGCCGCTCGTAGCGGTGTTCTAGGATTCTAGGGCTAGGAGTAGCGTCGCTATAAAGAAGAGGAACAGAATAGGTACTAGCGTTAAGCCTTACGGGATTCTAGTATAGACTGCTTGAAATAGGCTTCTATACTAGCCGACTAGGATCGACGTACTACGGTTTTAGAGGTAGGACCGTACGAAGTTGACAAGCTACTTAGGGAGTCCTTTCGACCTTAGGATATAGAGTAGCCGCGGGTGTAATACGTAGTCGAAGGCTCCTAATATGTCTAGGCTAAGTAAGGAAGCCACCTTGTCCCTATTCTTATACTAGATAGCCTTTACCTAAGAGGTAATAAGTTCTATCGCGGATAGCGTCGATCGCTATAGGCGCGCACCTATCTAGGTGTCCGGGAGTAGGGAGTGTTCCTCTACCGCCTCGGAGAGTCTCGTTATAACTAGCTTCTTAAGCGCCTTCCTAAGAGTGTTAAGGAGCGCAATTAGGCGGTACGACTTTACCTACGTATAGTCTTCCTTCTACGGCTTACGTAGGACCACTATCGTCGATTGTTTAAATACTATCGGGTAGTATCCGGTCTATAGGCAGGCGTTAAAAATCGCTACGACTACTAGGGCTAGTTGATCTCTACACTTCTTTAGTAGCTCGTTTAGGATCCTATCCGGCCCCGGGGCTTTCTTCGCCGGTAAATTCCTTAGTATAGCGGCAACTTCTCTCTCGGACACCTCCTATTAGACCGCGATACTAGGGGCTAGGGGAGTAGAGCTGTTTATGTCGCTTAGATTAGCCTCGACTAGGGGCGGGAAGAACTTGTAGCTAGTAGACGCGCCTTGGCCTCGGGGTCGCTAACCGGGCTACTAGGCGATTATAGCGCTAGGATAGAGAAGGAGGGGCCCTATATAGGGTCCTATCGGGCCCATTTCGCTAGCTTCTACAACCTCTCTAGCTTGCCGGCGATTTCTTCTACTATAGCCCTCTAGCCGACTGCTTTCTCCCTCCGTATTATAGCTTTCTTCTATTAGTATGCCTCCCTATATACGTTCTAGGCCTCCTCGCTATAGCTGCTCGTCTATACCCGGCGGGCTCTTATTACTTCTCTTACTACCGTAGTGCACTCCGGCGTCTAGTATAGTTTAGACTATATCGTTAGTTAGGTAAGCGGAACGTAAAGTAAGGTCGCTTTTCTTATTTCGTCTATTAACCCCTAGACTGCTTCGTCTATCTCGTCTTTACTGTTATATTACTACTACGCGATCTAGACTAGCCTCTTAGAGTTATCGAGGTACGCCTAGATATTGGCCTAGTAGGCCTTTCCCTAGTTTAGCTTAGGGGTTCTCGCTAGTATACGTTATATCTATATCGTAATAGAGGTCCTGACTAGTATGTAGTCTAACGACGCCTCGAGTTTATGTTCGATCCTATAGTAGGTTACCGTATAGTAGTAGCTATCTAAGATCTAGGAGAGGTCGATCGTGCCTTAGAGTCCCCCTCTCTTCTAGGTGCCTAGGTCCTTTAGGGTATTAAGGGCAATTACGTTGCTCGCTATTAAGTCGAGTACTTCGTCGGCTATAGGGTACGGCTATATAAGGCTTTCCTAGGAAGGGTAGTATATATTAAAGTCTCCTACTACAATGTGGCACCCTTGTCTCTTAAGCGCACTGTCTAGGTATCTATAGACCCCTAGGTCGCGGCTAGACCTCGAGGCTAGCGGTTATATATATAGGTTGTATATCTAGGTGCTACCTACGTAGAGGGAGGTAATATCGCCCCCGCCTTCTTCGTCTACGTAGTACACTACCTCCTAGTCGGATTCTAGTATGTCCTTACTAATATAGAAGTACGTACGGGGTCTACCGTCGCCTCGTAGGTATGTCGTATAGCCTAGTAACTTATAGGTCGTTAGTCTCTTATAGTATAGGTTAATCTATAGCTCCTAGATTATAAGGACGTAGTAGACGCGCGTGTCCGCCTCGTATAGGAAATGGTTCTAGACTATATCCTTACTATAGTTAACGTTATACTAGATAATGCTAAGCGTGTCGAGGCTAGTTATCGGTATCGAGAATCATTTCCTCTATATCGTCCTATATCCTACTACCCTATACGTCCTAGTCTACGCCTATCGGCTATATACTAAAGGGGAGCCGGGCCTAGTTAGATTCCCTCGCCGTAGCTAGTAGAGTACGTGGCCTCCTATAAGCCCTAGGTTACGTATCCTTTATATCGTTCTCGGCCCTAGGGCGCTTATGGCCGACCGCCGCTAGCTAGTTCCGGGAAAGGCTAGCCTTACGGTCGCCGTAGAATCTTAGGGCGACGGTTCTGTTTGTGATGGCCTTGTTTTTCGCTAGTTTCCGCTATAGGCATTCCGCGCTATACGATAGGTAGTGCCCTAGACAGTTCGCGTACCGCCTTATAGCCGATATATAGTCTCTAGATATATAGTCTCCTATATAGTTTGAGAAGGCCTACTTACTTATATACGTATAGGTTTAGTGTCTATACTGTTAGCATTTGAAGTATTAGAGGACACGAAAGGATAAGGAGTACTTTTCTACTATCTTAAGGCTATATTGCTAGATTAGGCCTTGTTCTATCGCTAGATCCGCTACTTTCGCGTCTTATAGCTATACTATTAGCGCCGAGGCCTCCTTACCTTCTAGCCATTTCCTATAGAGCCAAGCCGCCTTCTAGATTAGAGAGTTAAGAGTAACCGGGTTATCCTCTTAGAGAGTACGTAGGTGACCTTAGTTAGTTAGGTCGAACTCCTTAGGTATATCGTAGACTAGGATCGTAAATTACTTCGTTAAGACTTTCGCTAATGCCGTAACCTTAGATACCTACTATAGCTATACCTCTAGGTACCTCCTAGTAGTAGTAGAGCTAGTATAGATCTATAGAGTACCGTTAGACTATTAGTTTACTACGACCACCTCTAGTTATTTAATTCGTTAGGCGAGCTCCTTGTTCGATAGCTTCGTAACTTCGGCCTAGTCTTCCTTTCCTATAATACGGATCGTAACTATATCGTACGTTAGGCGGGGGCCTAGTATCGATGCCGCGACCGATACCTAGCTATAGGGGTATTAATTCCGGGTGGCCTTACTAATCGCTTAAGACGTCGTCCTTATTTCTTATTACCCTCGGTAATACGACAGTATAAGCGCGGTACGTAGCTAAGTAATCACTACCTATAGAGACCGGTATAGGAGCTGATCGTTAGTTTCTATACTTTTTACGTCCTCTATAAGTTGCTACTAGTTGTCTTAGGGGAGCTTCGCCTATAGAGCCGTAGGCGCCGGTAGTACCGTAGCCTAGGCTACTATTACCTAGGAGTTACCTAATATAGCTAGGCACCTCCGCGGCGTTTAGAGCTAAGGAAATAGGGTGAAGAGAACTTTAAGCTATCTAGATTGAATAAGGTAGAACTCCCTTAATCCTAGGGGTAGTGGCCTACTTTATAGATCGTTAGAATGCTCGTCGTAAATAGGTCCTATTCCTCTAGGGTAACTAGTAATACCGCCGTTAGCTAGTTCACTACTATCGAACCCTCCGTTAATGTTATATATACTAATAAGTCAGTTAAGAATCTAGAAAGCAAGTTCGATAATAAGAATATAAACCTTAACCGTTAGCTCGATTAGCTAGAGATTAAGCTGTCCGTAATATAGTTCTAGATTATCGAGGACGGACTACGCTATATCCTTAACTACCTAGACGGGTACCCGTACTAGCTATATAATCCGCGAGTACCCTCTAAGCGTACTAAGCGCAATTACGTCAACCTCTTTAAGTCTATCGATAGGATAATCTAATTCCTTATCGATCGGTATAGTAAGAAGGACGTCGTAGGTAAGGCCTTCTAGAAGCTCTAGGTCTTATAGTAGGGTAAGAACGAGTCATTTTCTATCTTTATCGCTAAGTACGACGAATAGCGTAGCTTATACGACCTATTAGCTAAGACTAATCACCGCGGTAAGGTTAACCATAAATATATAGAGGCACTACCTATAGAGACTAAGGACCGCGAAGACTTAGTCGACCTATACTATAAGCTCGAAGCTAAGTTCAAGCGCCTAAAGTCAAAGACCCTAGCTACACTACGACCACCTCGTAGTACTAGCGGTAGTAATAGCGGTAGTAACGGCACTATACCTACCGCGCCCGGCGTAGCCTAACGTTTAGGCCTTAAGCTATACGCTTAGATACCGCGCGAATCTAAGGAACTTAAGAAGCTCGAGCCTAAGGAGAAGGCTAGTATTATCGTAGTAGGCGGTTATATCCGCTACCGCTATATAGACTATAACTACCTATACAAATAGACCTAAATAGCGAGAGACCTGCATAGGCTATAGGGCACTAAAACAGGCGAATGAATAATCTATCTATCTATATAGACTATAACTTATACTCGCTAGACTACCCTATTAAGTAGTATAAGCGCCCTCCGCCGCGCGCGAATACTAGCTCTATAATATAGATACCGGCTAGCCCTTAGTGATAGAGAAATAGCTAGACTAACGCTTAAGTACGACAACCGTTAGTCCTACTTACGAACATAATACTAAGAAGGAAACATAGCGAGATACGGTAATATAAGGACTAGAGTACGCTTTACGTATATTAGTAAGCTCTCTAATACCGCCTATTATACGAGGGGTACTAAGGCCGAGAGTGTCCCCTTACCTTATAATGCCTAGTAGTATAGATAGTAATCAAGCTCTTACCTTCCTTAATTATAGTGCCACCTCTTAGTATATAAATTCTGTATACGCTCGTGAATATAATCTTCCTCGACTCTAGGAAGAACCTCTTTAATTAGGACTAGCTAATAGCGGCTCCGCTAACGAGCTTATTACCGAGTCTACGTACTTTCCTTTTAATATCGGCGGCTACGTCGAAATCCTTAGCTACTATTTAGTAGAATTACTAGAGTATAATATCGTGCTCGGCTCTAGTTAGTTCGTAGACTACAAACTAGAGATATAATAGGAGAAGGGCATTATAATAATGAATCATTTGAAATGCCGTACCTATAAGGCAAACTAGAGGTCTAATAAGTACCTAATAGTACAGTCTATTAACTATCTAGCTACGCTAGTACTATTAGGCAATTATCGACCGCCGATAGTAGAAGATAACCCCGACGAAGTTACCGCTCCTACGCTATCGTTACCTAAGCATATACCCTAACTATAGTTCTATACGACGTTTAAGGACGAAGAGAATGACTTCCGTACGTATACTCGATAACCGTTACTAGTAGACGGTATTAAGACGTTAAAGCGACCGTACTAATATATAAAACAAAAGTAACGAGTTGTTAAACTAGAACTAGAGATCGATATCGTAAATATCTCCGCGGCCTACGTAGTAAAACTAGCTCGTAAGAAAGGAGCGGAAGTCTATATAATATAGATTATACTACCTAGTCAGAAGCACTACGCTAATCTATTACGAGCTTACGTAATAGATAGATAGATAGATATTTCATTAAGCTGTTGTAGTGCCCTTTGGCCTATGCAGCTATGCTATCTTGTTTTTGTATATATAGAGGGGAAACCGTGTTGGTGAAAACCCCTCCTCCTTCCCGCCTGTCTTTTCCTCCTCGTTGTCGTCTTAAATTTCCCTTGTTAGGGGTACGCTAGTGTCATGGGCCTGCCCTGATGACTACCCTATCTGCAACCCCCCTCGCTTCCGCCTCTTGTCTATCCACTCCTCCGTCTCGCTCGCGAGGCTAAACTGCTGGAGGTATCCCTGCTGTAGTATCCACCGAGAGATTCGGCGAATGTTGCCTTTGTCCCTAATAATTGACTTGTAGTCTCTCCTTCCCGCTTGGTGCCTCCAATTTCCCCTGCCTCTCGCCCACTGCGGGCATCGTAGTAGCATATGTTCTGGGTTTTGCGATGGGTAGCCACACTGGCAGGCTGGGCTATAGATGTCTAGTGCGCGTCTCCTGAACAGGTAGGCCCTTAATCCAATGTGTTCGGACCTGATTTGGATCGCTATGCTTGCTTCGGCCCTTGTCAGGTCCCTATATAGCTGGTAATTGTGTCTCTGGAAGGCTCGGAGCGCTATCGGGCCTGTTGTCTTAGGGGGCTTCCTTTTCCAGTCCTGCTCCCATAGGCAGCTCGCTATCTGTTCCGCTAGGTTTTGGGTCTTAGCCTTGCTCCCGCCGGCCTGGCGAGTCCTACGCTCCTCCTCCTTTCGTGCTAGCCATTCGGTGCTTGTCTGTACGGCCGTAAAGGTAGTAAGGTCATCCTCTTTTTGGCTTGTCCTATATCCTACCCCTCTCCGGTAGCGGCTTTCTATCTTATTCTTTGCCTCCTGGATCGTGGTTTGTGCTAGGTAACCTGTCGTCTTTGCCGCGTATTGAATTCTCATTCCCCGGATGTACTGGCCGATTAGTGGTATTCCTGTCTCCATTTCTACCGTGCTTGTTGACGTTGTCTTGTATGCGCCTAGTACCCTACGTAGGTTGCCTGCCTGTGTCCTGTTTAGGGGTTGCTCTATCCGTTTCGGGATCGGCTTGCCTGCGCCTCCTGTTCCCCAAATCTGTGCCCCGTACAACATAGCTGGTCTGACGATCGCCTTATACATTACTCTTGCCTTGTCGAATGTTGCTCCCTATGTAGATGCCGTAAGCCTCTTTATCGAGGCTTCATTGACTTGCGCTCGACTCTGGGCTTTCTTAATCTGTACATTCCAGCTTAGCTTCGGGTCGAGCCAGATCCCTAGTACTCGTAGCTCCGCTAATGGCTTGGTCTCGTAGCCTTGGATTCTTACCGCCGCCTTTATATTATGGTGTGTTCTCGCTTTACTGAAGTGTATAAGTTGGTACTTTTCAGGGGCGAACCGGGCACTATGCTTCTTTGCCCACTCCTCGCATTTCTTGTGCCTATCTTCAAGGAGGCGACAGTTCTCTTCTGTCGAGTCTGACCAGGCTAGGATGTTTGTATCGTCTACGAACCCCGATGCTAAGGTTTGCGGAGAGGTGAGTAGGGGGATTAGATCCGACATAAATATCAGAAACAGGATAGGGGAGAGAGTAGATCCCTGAGGTATTCTAGTCTCTGCCTTCACCGGGTCGGACGTGTACCTTCCTAGGACTAGGTATGTCGTCCGTTCCTAGAGAAAGGAGAAGACGAACGACGTTGCCTACTAGGGGATGCCTTTCTGCTGTAGGATATGTATTAGCCTTTGGTGTGAGACGTTGTCGAAGGCCCCTGCGATGTCGAGGCAAGGAAGGAATCGTATTTAGCAAGCTAGGTACGAGATAAGGTGACAAGTCTTAACCGCGCTTTCCTACTCATCTAGCACCACCGTGTAGCCTCGTTTCGAGAGGTTAGCCCGGAGCAAAAGCTTCCCTCTACGCCCTCCCTCCCTGTTTGCTCCTTAAGCCAATATCCACCTCCATAGGCCTAAGCCCTTTAGTGCTCTCTATTGACCGACATGCGCATCCGTCCTCTCGGGCTATACAGACAGTGTTAGCCGTCGCTACTAGTGTACACCACGCCCCAGGTTTTGACGCCCTTCGCGTTACCGCAGCCTATCTCTAGAAAGCGGCCGTCCATGCCTCGCAGGTTTGCTCGGGGCACACACCACGCCGGGCAGCGTACTCCTTGCGTTTCCACCTACTAACCAATATGAAGTTCCTTATCACCCTGCCCTCGATCCTCCCCGATCACAGAACTAATCCACTTGCATTGTACGTCTTTTCCCCGTCCTAACAGCCGTCTTTTCCTTGCTTAGGCTATCGTCTTTTCCTCGTCGCAATCTACTATGTCAGACTAGGTGCGTTGTGTAGCGGGACAGGCAGTGCCTTAGGCAAAACCCTCGTTCCTATACCGGGTGTTCAACAGGCCCTTATAGGCTTCGTCGCGTGTCCACCTACCCACCGCATTGCCCGCTAGCAAACACCAGATTGTTTCGTAGTCCGCTCGACGCCGTTACATAGTCCGCTCAGTTGTTGTTCTGTAGTCCGCTCGTCTAATGTTCGTCGCTTAGCCCGCTCGGTTTGCGGTCTCCGGAGGTGAAAATTCTGCACTTATACCAGAGGTGTCCTGTCGAGCGTATAGGCCACGGTTCCGCGCCCTTCTTACACGTAGAAAGAAGAGGGACTCGCTCCCGACACGAGTACACGCTCGTCGGATGGTTTTCATACCCGTTTTGCTAGTAGTCCTCTATTCGCCGCGGCTTCGCCTACGCTACGCGCCCGTCGCGCCCACGACGCTCTAGCGTGAGAATACTTGGCTCTCTCGTAGCTAGACGAGAGGTTCGTAGCCGACACTACGTACAGGTGATTCTCGTCGTCGACCGAGCTTACGTAATAGTAGCGACTAGCTAAGACTTTGATCCTACTAGGCTCTACGCTATAAACCTTCGAAAGGTGTAGTTAGTACACCCCTTAACAGTATATATAATAATAGTAAATAGCGACTTCGACAGATTTATAAAAGGCAAAGATAAGGCCTAAGATACTAAGGTCTACTTACCCTAAGGACTATACGATTTTTGAGGACTGTTTTAACCGTTAGGATATATCGAAGATCCTACCTTACCGCCCTAGCAAAGACTATAAAATATACCTTAAAGACAAAACCAAGTCACCTCCTTTTAAGCGGCTATACGTAACGTCGTCTCGTAAGAATAAGGTAATTAAGAAGTAGGTCGACGATTAGCTAGAATCTAGAGCGATATAATAAAGTACGAGCCCGGCTTCTATACTAGTACTAATTCTACGTAAACTAGGCGGCGGTCTACTAGTCTATATCGACTATAGAGCTCTTAACGCCCTTACGGTCAAAAGTAGATACCTAATACCGCTATTCTAAGAAACGCTAAACCGCCTAAATAGGAAGAAGTACTTTACTAAACTCGATATTATCTCTACCTTTAATCGTATTTGTATTACGGAGGGCTACGAATAGAAAACTACGTTTAGTACTCGCTATAGTTAATTGGAGTATATAGTAATGCCTTTCGGCCTATATAATACTCTAGGAACATTCTAATTATATAATAACGATACGCTTAGGGAGTATCTCGATGACTTCTATTTAGTATACCTAAATAATATCCTGATCTTTAGCGACATATTCGAGAAACATATATAATACGTACGTAAAGTACTATAACGTATACGTAAAGCCGGCCTATAATTAGATATCGATAAATAGATAGATAGATAGATTTGTTATTCACCTATTCTAGGACCCTATCCGGCCTATATAGGTATATATCTATTGTTATATACAAAGGGAAACCCGAATAGGTAAGAACCCTTCCCGCCCCTAACTACTCCTTATCTAGATTAGCTTTCCCTCTGAACGTACGTAGTCTATATTACTACCCCGTTAGCCCCCGCTCCTAGCCGGTCTTATCGCGCTACGTCGTATCCTCTCTTCCTATACTGCTCCTACTAGGCGGTACTGTTCTAGCTAGCCCTTCTCTAGTATCTAGTTCGTAATACGCCGTAGGTCCTTAGCGTTATTAAGAAGTGCCCTAATCGTCCGGTTCCTCGCCTTTACTATCTACTCCCCCCTTCCTAGCGACTACCTCGGACAGACGAGGAGTGCGTGCCGTACGTTCTAGGAGCGATAGCCGTAGGGGTAGCTAGTATTCGTGTATCCTAGAACCTTCCTCTATAATAGGTACCCCTAGAGGCCGATGTGTTCGCTTGGTAGTTAGGTTACTATACTACTCTATACCCTCGTAAGGCGGTAGTAGATAAGCTTCGGGGGGTGCTTAACCGCGGATTTTGTAGCTAACTATTCCTTAGGTTGTCCCGCTAGCTAAGGGCGTCTACTATGCCCTACAACCTAGTTGTTCCACCTCTCTTTCTATAGTTGCTCTATAAACGATTTCTTACCTTCCTATTATATTACTAGCTATTCGTCCCTTACCCGGTAGTTCGGCTCGTTTCCGGGTCGAATGCCCTTATACGCTAGTACTAATTCGCGGGCCCTTACGACTGTACTAGCGATGACCTTCTATACTAGTACTATGCCTACTTACCTAAGTAGGAGGTCCGTAGTCCCTAGATATATAGGTCGATCGGCGGTATAGCGGTCTCGTACTTAAGTATCCTCGTTAGTGTCGACTTATATACCCCGGTGACCTTCCTTAGGCATTAGTTTTAGATCTTCGCTAGCGGCGCGACGAGTCCCTTCGATAGGTAGGCCCTCTCGCCTAAGGACTACACTTAGCTACTATAGGTAAGGACTGGCCGTATAATAGCCGTATATAGAAGTCGTGACTACCGGAAGTCCGCCCCCTATATAGACGTAGTGAGCCTCTAGTATAATGCTATATTCTGTTTAGCTTTCCGTAATATTGCCTATACGTACTTCCTCTACCGTAGCGCCGGGTCTACCTATAGTCCGAGGATCCTAAGCTAATTTGCCGGGTTAGTCGTATACCCCTATATCTAGATAGAAGCTTATATATTATAGAACCGTGGCCGGCGCGTAAAGTGTATTAGATTGTACTTTTCTAGGGCAAACCGAGCCCTATACCTCCTAGCCTAGTCCTCGTAGATCTTGTGCTTCTCTTCTAGTAGCCTATAGTTCTCCTTAGTCGAGGAAGACTACGCTAGGATGTTTATATCGTCTACGAAGCCGCTCGTAGCGGTGTTCTAGGATTCTAGGGCTAGGAGTAGCGTCGCTATAAAGAAGAGGAACAGAATATATACTAGCGTTAAGCCTTACGGGATTCTAGTATAGACTGCTTGAAATAGGCTTCTATACTAGCCGACTAGGATCGACGTACTACGGCTTTAGAGGTAGGACCGTACGAAGTTAACAAGCCACTTAGGGAGTCCTTTCGACCTTAGGATATAGAGTAGCCGCGGGTATAACACGTAGTCGAAGGCTCCCGATATGTCTAGGCTAAGTAAGGAAGCTACCTTGTCCCTATTCTTATACTAGATAGCCTTTACCTAAGAGGTGATAAGTTCTATTACGGATAGCGTCGATCGCTATAGGCGCGTACCTATCTAGGTGTCCGGGAGTAGGGAGTGTTCCTCTACCGCCTCGGAGAGTCTCGTTATAACTAGCTTCTTAAGCGCCTTCCTAAGAGTGTTAAGGAGCGCAATTAGGCGGTACGACTCTACCTACGTATAGTCTTCCTTCTACGGCTTACGTAGGACTACTGTCGTCGATTGTTTAAAAGCTATCGGGTAGTATCCGGTCTATAGGTAGGCGTTAAAGATCGGTATAACTACTAGGGCTAGTTGATCTCTACACTTCTTTAGTAGCTCGTTTAGGATCCTATCCGGCCCCGGGGCTTTCTTCGCCGGTAAATTCCTTAGTATAGCGGCAACTTCTCTCTCGGACACCTCCTATTAGACCGCGATACTAGGGGCTAGGGGAGTAGAGCTGTTTATGTCGCTTAGATTAGCCTCGACTAGGGGCGGGAAGAACTTACTAGCTAGTAGACGCGCCTTGGCCTCGGGGTCGCTAACCGGGCCACTAGGCGATTGTAGCGCTAGGATAGAGAAGGAGGGGCCCTATATAGGGTCCTGTCGGGCCCATTTCGCTAGCTTCTATATCCTCTCTAGCTTACCGGCGATTTCTTCTACTATAGCCCTCTAGCCGACTACTTTCTCCCTTCGTATTATAGCTTTCTTCTATTAGTATGCCTCCCTATATACGTTCTAGGCCTCCTCGCTATAGCTACTCGTCCACACCCGGCGGGCTCTCCTTACTTCTCTTACTACTATAGTATACTCCGGCGTCTAGTAGAGTTTAGACTATGTCGTTAGTTAGGTAAGCGGAACGTAAAGTAAGGTCGCTTTTCTTATTTCGTCTATTAACCCCTAGACTGCTTCGTCTATCTCGTCTTTACTGTTATATTGCCACTACGCGATCTAGACTAGCCTCTTAGAGTTATCGAGGTACGCCTAGATATTAGCCTAGTAGGCCTTTCCCTAGTTTAGCTTAGGGGTTCTCGCTAGTATACGTTATATCTATATCGTAATAGAGGTCCTAACTAGTATATAGTCTAACGACGCCTCGAGTTTATGTTCGATCCTATAGTAGGTTACCGTATAGTAGTAGCTATCTAAGATCTAGGAGAGGTCGATCGTGCCTTAGAGTCCCCCTCTCTTCTAGGTGCCTAGGTCCTTTAGGGTATTAAGGGCAATTACGTTGCTCGCTATTAAGTCGAGTACTTCGTCGGCTATAGGGTGCGGCTATATAAGGCTTTCCTAGGAAGGGTGGTATATATTAAAGTCTCCTACGACGATGTAGCACCCTTGTCTCTTAAGCGTACTGTCTAGGTGTCTATAGACCCCTAGGTCGCGGCTAGACCTCGAGGCTAGCGGTTATATATATAGGTTGTGTATCTAGGTACTACCTACGTAGAGGGAGGTAATATCGCCCCCGCCTTCTTCGTCTACGTAGTACACTACCTCCTAGTCGGATTCTAGTATGTCCTTACTAATATAGAAGTACGTACGGGGTCTACCGTCGCCTCGTAGGTATGTCGTGTAGCCTAGTAACTTGTAGGTCGTTAGTCTCTTATAGTACGGGTTAATCTATAGCTCCTAGATTATAAGGACGTAGTAGACGCGCGTGTCCGCCTCGTATAGGAAATGGTTCTAGACTATATCCTTACTATAGTTAACGTTATACTAGATAATACTAAGCGTGTCGAGGCTAGTTATCGGTATCGACAATCATTTCCTCTATATCGTCCTATATCCTACTACCCTATACGTCCTAGTCTACGCCTATCGGCTATATACTAAAGGGGAGCCGGGCCTAGTTAGATTCCCTCGCCGTAGCTAGTAGAGCACGTGGCCTCCCGTACGCCCTAGGTTACGTATCCTTTATATCGTTCTCGGCCCTAGGGCGCTTATACCCGACCGCCGCTAGTTAGTTCCGGGAAAGGCTAGCCTTACGGTCGCCGTAGAATCTTAGGGCGACGGTTCTATTTATGATTGCCTTGTTTTTCGCTAGTTTCCGCTATAGGCATTCCGTACTATACGATAGGTAGTGCCCCGGACAGTTCGCGTACCGTCTCGTAGTCGATATATAGTCCCTAGATATATAGTCTCCTATATAGTTCGAGTAGGCCTACTTACTTATATACGTATAGGTTTAGTATCTATACTATTAGTATTTGAAGCATTAGAGGACACGAAAGGATAAGGAGTACTTTTCTACTATCTTGAGGCTATATTGCTAGACCAGGCCTTGTTCTATCGCTAGATCCGCCGCTTTCGCGTCTTATAGCTATACTATTAGCGCCGAGGCCTTCTTACCTTCTAGCCATTTCCTATAGAGCTAAGTCGCCTTCTAGATTAGAGAGTTAAGAGTGACCGGGTTGTCCTCTTAGAGAGCGCGTAGGTGACCCTAGTTAGTTAGGTCAAACTCCTTAGGCATATCGTAGACTAGGATCGTAAATTGTTTCGTTAAGACCTTCGCTAATGCCGTAACCTTAGATGCCTACTATAGCTATACCTCTAGGTGCCTCCTAGTAGTAGTAGAGCTAGTATAGATCTATAGAGTGCCGTTGTCAGGGCGAGAGCCTGGCCTGTAAGATGCAAGGGTGAAAGCGAGAATGTAGGTGCGAAGTATAGATACAAAAGGGTATAGTATGATTGCTACACAAAACAAAAGACGAAGGAAGCAAGAGAGGCCTAGGGAAGGCCAGATATTTATACGCGACCCTCGCGAGTGCGTGTCCCCGCATCAACAGGGCTAACCCGTGCGAAGCCGCGCTTAGTAGCTTTGCTCAAAACCTTATTCCAACCTGCCCTACGTTCCGAGTCTTCCACGTGCTTCTTCTAGGGTCCAGCGCAGTCGCGGGTGCTCGCGGGAGTGCCGTGAGTCACACAGTCACGAGCCGAAGTGAATCTGTCAAGGTTTGGTAGAGGGGTGAATTTGGAGGGCTGGGTCCCGTAGTGAATGTTGCGGGGCATGTGATTCTTGGCGCTCACACACCAAGCTGGACTGTCACTTCTTGACGACTTCTGAGCACTCTGAGGCTCTTCTGTCCCCACCTTCTGTACTCTCTATAGGGAGACTATGACAGTAGCCCCCCCGAACAAAGCTGAGTTCCTACGAAGCCGTAGTAGTTCTATATATCGAGGATGTTCAGCTTCAGTACTAGGCCTAGGCCTGATGTCATGGTCGATACACCATTGGTAAGCCCCGTCGAAGAGCTCAGATTCGAAGAGCCTGCCGATGTTGACTTCTGGGCCGTCTGCGCGGGCGTGGTATTCTTCGATTGCTTGACGATTGAAGATGATATGTTGGATAGGTTCCCATGAGGTATCCCACTCAGGGCAACCTTGCCATTCGACTTCATACTTGATCGGCGGTAGTCCTTCAACGTCGTTGGGCTCTACGCGGATTCCCCGGATCTTGCGGACGGTATAGTCGTTAGAAGGTAGGTTAATAGGCTCGTCGACTTCTACTTTATCGGGAGGACCTAGTATGTCTTGGTTTTGGTTCGGGAATAGGTCCTTAGCCGACGGCCGAAGGCGTACGGGATGGAAGACGTCGTGGATCTTTATGTTCGCAGGAAGAGCTAGACGGTAGGCGTGTAAACTGATACGCTCGGTGATCTCAAAAGGACCTAGGTTCTTCTAGTTCAGCTTCTTGGAGGGGCGGTCTGTCTTGATGTTCTTAGAGTTAAGGTGGACTATATCGCCTACTTAGTAGTCGGGAGCTGGCTAGCGACGACGATTGGCTTGATCCTCGTAGATTGCTTATACGTATACTATCTCGTCGTGAACTTCTTTATAGATCTGTGAGAGCATAGTAGCGAACTCGTCTACTGCTTGCTCGTTTACGTCTTCGGTAGGCGGGAGAGGTTCTTCTAGTTCTATGCCTGTACGAGGGTAGTAACCTCTCGTAGTATAGAAGGGAGAGTAGCCAGTAGTCTCCGAGTCCTAGTTACGAGTAGCGAACTCCACCGTAGGGATATGCTAAGGCCAATCCTTCTAGTAGTAGTCGACGAAGCAACGAAGGACCTGCTCGAGGATAGCGTTCGTAATTTCGGTCTGGCCGTCGGTCTGTAGCTAAAAACTGGTCGAGAGGTTATGCTTGATGCCTAGGATAGCACACAGACGCTTCTAGAAGTGCGAGATGAACTAGGTGCCTCTGTCAGAGGTGATGCTATCCGGGAGGCCTTAAAAGCGCCAGACGAATTCGTAGAACAAGCGAGCAGTCTCCTTTACGGTTATACTCTAGTACGGGATCATGTACCGGTCCTTAGAGTGACGGTCCACGATCACTAGAAGGGCCTTTGCTTTCACGCCGCTAAAGGTCTTGCCGTAAGGAAGATCGGTGATAAAGTCTATAGTGATGTGCTTCCACGGACGATCAGGAGCCGGGAGAGGGTGTAAGAGACCGTGGGGACGGTGGCGGTTAGCTTTGGCTCTTCGGCAAGTAGCGCAGTTCAGCACGTAGCGGCGGACGTCCTTCTAGGAATGCGGCTACTAGTAATACCTAGCGAGGAGCTTGTGGGTCTTAGCTACGCCTAGGTGACCCCTAGAGGCGGAGTCGTAGATGATTTGAAGAATCTCAGCTCGGATATTAGAGCCTTCGGGCTACGGTACGTAAAGCTTCTTACGGAAGTAGACGACACCTTCCTAGAGCTCGCACTCGGATAGCGAGAAGCCCGGGAATGTCCTCGCGCCAGATTCAAGGGCCTGAACTAACTCTTAGGCGTCTATGTCGGCATCGTACGCTGTTCGTACTCGTGCTATGATGCCTTCGGGCTGCTCCTCATTATCAAACCCCTTAAAGTCTAATTCGGATAAGCCGTCGGTCGTTACTAAGCCCTCTTCATCGTCGTTCAAGTCCTTAGCGTCCGAGGCGTATTCTTTAGGCTCGGATTCATCGTCACTCTCGTTAAGGTAGGTAGGAGCGAGCACGAGAGTAGCAAAGGAAGCGGCGAGCGTAGGCTAGCCGTTCGATAGGTACTCTCGAAGCTCGGAAGAGAGGTTGTGCTCTTTGATGACTTGTTGCCCTACGATTTGCCGGCCCCCTCTTCGATCAACTAGAGAGTCACTAGGGCGGCGGGTAAGGGCGTCGGCTATCGAGTTGGCCTTGCCGGGCGTGTACGAGATCACGAAGTTGAACCGGGAGAGGAACTCGCTCTAGCGGGCCTAGCGACGATTGAGCAGCTTGCTCTTTATAAAGTAGACGAGGTTCTTATAGTCGGAGCTTACTTAGACGGGCATAGCAGAGCCTTCGAGCTCGGGGCGCTACTCTTCGAAAGCTTTGACGATAGCGAGAAGCTCCTTGTCGTAGATCTCGTAGTTACACTCCGTGGCGGTTATCTTCTTAGAGAGGAAGGCGATAGGTAACCAGGGGGATTCAGGCGAGCGGCGTTGTAGCAGGACACCGCCCACCACGCCGTCGGATGCGTCGGTCTCTATACGGGTCTCCAGTTCGAAATCGAAGTGCCGTAGAAGCGGGTTCTTAACAAACTTCGCTTTGAGCAAGTTAAAAGCCTCCTAGCATTCGTCGGTCCAGGCGAACTTCTCACCCTTACGCGTGAGCTTCGTTAAAGGGCGTACTACGCCCGAAAATGCGTGGATAAAGCGGCGGTAGAAGTTGGCAAAGCCTAGGAAACCCTAGACCTCTTTGACGTTCGTAGGAGCATCCTATTCGACGATAGCGTCGATCTTCTCTTAGTCTATCTTGATGCCGTCTGCGGTAATGATCAAACTAAGGAACTTGACTTCGGTCTTCTTAAACTCGCACTTGTCGATGTCGAGCTACAAGCCGGCGTCTACGAGCTTCTAAAGGACCTTACAGACGTGCTCGCGGTGCTCCTCCTTAGTCTCGCCATAGACTAGGATGTCGTCGATGTAGGTAGTGTAGAACTGATCGAGGAACTCCTAAAGGATGTCGTTAATAAAGTTCTAGAAGGTACTAGGCCCGTTATAAACGCCGAAGGGCATAACGAGCGACTCGAACAGCCCGTAGCGAGTACGGAAGGCTATGAGATACTCGTGTCCTTCTACCATTCGTAACTTGTTGAACGTAGCGATGACATCGAGCTTAGTGAAGTACTTAGCCTTAGAGAGGCGCTCGAGCGTCTCCTAAATCAACGGTATTAGGTAGCGGTTCTTCTTTATAACAGCGTTTAAGCCTCGGTAGTCTACGTAGAAGCGTAGACCACCGCCGGGCTTCTTAACGAACATGACGGGACTGCTAGCGCTAGAACGGCTCGCTCGAATAAACCCCTTCTTTAGGTTCTCTTCGAGGTATCTCTTAAGGACGATAAGCTCTTCTCGGGACATAGAATATAACGGTCCGAACGGTGTCTCTATACCTTCTTCTAGCTCAATCTTATGGTCGTAAGGGCGATGAGGAGGCAGCTCGTCTACGGCTTTAGCATCGAATATATAGAGGATGTGGTGTGCCTAAGGAGGGACCTTCGTAGCAGGGTCGGTAGGTGTACGCTTCTTGTCGAGCTTCTCGAGGGCGATGTCGATATCGCGGAGAGAGGCGGCGAAGACTTGAGCTTTAGGCTACTTAGTAGCAGTGGTGAAGGTAGCGGCGTTCACCTAGAAGATCCTAGTATACCTAGGACCGCGCTAAGGCGGCGGAGAAGGCGGAGGTGCCGGAGGAACTTCTGGAGGGAAGCTAATAGTAAGGGAAGTCCAGTCGATGATAGGTCGGTGTCGTCTAAACTAGGGGAGGCCGAGGATAAACTTCTAATGCGGTAGGGACGTAAGGAAGCTAGTGATCGACATACGCTTGCCTCCGAGGGTGATTAACGTATATATAACATGAGTAATCTTACTAGTGGTAGTCTCCGTGCCGTCAAAGAGTTCAAGGGTGCGAGGGTACTTCAGTTCCTAGGGTTCGAGGTTAAGAGAGGTCGCGAGTTTATAGTCTATAAAAGACTCGCCTAGTGCGCTAGTGTCTATAAGAGTGAGATTGGAAGAAGAGAGTTTCTTTGAGCCGATATTTACATTCGTGACGAACGGTTTATAAGCGTGGTCCTTGCCCGTCTCGTCGTATAGGTCTAGCTATACTGTATTAATCCTCAACTTCTTTCCTCTCTTCACTTTCGGTAAACGTTGTTCTTGGTCTTCATCGCGTCGATAAGGAAGACCTAGGCTTTTTCCTACTTAGCGGGAGCAGTAGGAGCAGGCTCGATAGCGCCGACAGCGCCGCGAACCGGGTTGCGGGCGTTACGGGTAGCGAGCTGCGGACAGTTGGCTACGATATAGCCTAGACCGCCGTAGTAGGTATAGAGTCCGGCCTAGCGACGGCGAAGCTTCTCTTCGGGAGTGAGCTTACCGTTAACGAGGCCCTAGACTCGAGGGACGGCGGCACTAGCGCTAAGATCTATAGCGTCACCTATAGAGACGGGAGGGAGAGCCGTAGGAGCGGCGGCGCCTAGTAGAGCAGCGAAGTGGCTTCCGGGACCACGAGGCTGACGACCTTAAGAACGGGAAGCGAGGAGAGAGGCGGTGTGTTTTATGTTAGAGTCGAGGCGCTAGCAGGTCTCGACGAGCTCACGGAAGCTTATAGCACCGACGTCCTTGTCCTCGAGGGCTCGAAGAAGCTCTGCTAACAAACCACGGCGGAGAGTGCTCTTCTTAGTCTCTTCGTTGTAGCCGGTGAACCCGATGTCGCGGTTGAAGGCCGCGAGGTACTCGGCGAAGCTCTTGTTCTTCTAGAGGAGGTTGTAGATAGCGTTCTAGGCGGTGGCTCTACGGTCTAGATCACTAAAGGCAGCACGGAGGTCCTGTATTAGGGTGAGGACGTCCGGGCAGCCGATAGTCTACGTAGCGTTGTCGATGTAGTATTATACCTAAGCCGCGGCGTCTCCCCGAAGGAGGGAGAAGACGTACGTAACTTTGTCCTTCTCTTACGGAAAGTGGTCGGCATTAGCTAACAGCTTGATAGTGAGCTGTGTCTCAAATGCCTCAAACTTGCTCTTATTGCCGTCGAACTCGTCTAGGTCGTTGACCTTCTTAGAGAAGTGCTAGCGGCGGTTGTCGTCGGCGTGCGGGGCGAGGTTCTAGAAGGTGTTTACAATACCTTAAAGGTATATTGCTTGGTTGTTTGCTTACTCGACCTGCTAGGCGGTCTCGCGGAAAGAGGAGACGGTGCGGTTGATAAGAGCGTAGGCGGTGTCGGGGTTAGCGTTTGCCTAGGCACCGAAGGTAGCGGCGTTCGAGAAGGGGATGTTAGTCCACTCACTAAAGTGGAATAGAGTGTCTTAGTTGTCGAGGTTGACACCTCTATCGGTGGCGTGGTCACCTATGAGGATGACTCGAGTGGTTGACGGTTTGTTAGTCTTTTGTGATATTAGGGCGAGAGCCTAGCCTATGAGATGTAAGGGTGAAAGCGAGAATGTAGGTGCGAAGTGCAGATACAAAAGGGTATAGTATAATTGCTACACAAAACAAAAGACGAAGGAAGCAAGAGAGGCCTAGGGAAGGCTAGATATTTATACGCGACCCTCGCGAGTACGTGTCCCCGCATTAACAGGGCTAACCCGTGCGAAGCCGCGCTTAGCAGCTTTGCTCAAAACCTTATTCTAACCTGCCCTACGTTCCGAGTCTTCTACGTACTTCTTCTAGGGTCTAGCGTAGTCGCGGGTGCTCGCGGGAGTGCCGTAAGTCACATAGTCACGAGCCGAAGTGAATCTGTTAAGGTTTAGTAGAGGGGTGAATTTGGAGGGCTAGGTCCCGTAGTGAATGTTGCGGGGTATATAATTCTTGGCGCTCACACACTAAGCTAGACTGTCACTTCTTAACGACTTCTAAGCACTCTAAGGCTCTTCTGTCCCCACCTTCTATACTCTCTATAGGGAGACTATAACAGCCGTTAGACTATTAGTTCACTACGACTACCCCTAGTTAGTTAACTCGTTAGGCGAGCTCCTTATTCGATAGCTTCGTAACTTCGGCCTAGTCTTCCTTTACTATAATACGGATCGTAACTACATCGTACGTTAGGCGGGTGCCTAGTTTCGATACCGCGACCGATACCTAGCTATAGGGGTGTTGATTCCGGGTGGCCTTACTAATCGCCTAGGACGTCGTCCTTATTTCTTATTGCCCTCGGTAATACGATAGTATAAGCACCGTACGTAGCTAAGTGATCATTACCTATAGAGACTAGTAAGGGAGCTAATCGTTAGTTTCTATACTTTTTGCGTCCTCTATAATTGCTACTAGTTGTCTTAGGGGAGCTTCGCCTATAGAGCCGTAGGCGCCGGTAGTACCGTAGCCTAGGCTACTATTACCTAGGAGTTGCCTAATGTAGCTAGGCATCTCTACGGCGTTTAGAGCTAAAGAAATAGGGTGAAGAGAGCTTTAAGCTATCTAGATTAAATAAGGTAGAACTCCCTTAGTCCTAGGGGTAGTGGCCTGCTTTGTATATCGTTAGAATAGCCTTGATAAGAGCTTTCGAATATGTCGTGTTTTGGCGTAGAGATCGATGATTCCCTAGATCGGGTCGACTATCGTTATAACATCGATAAATACGAGTTCTACTAAATAGAGACGAAGTACCTTAGTGTTATTATAGGAGTCGACGGCATCCGTATAGACCTAGAAAAGGTCGACGTAGTTAAGAACTAGCTTACTTTAATATACCTAAAGGATATATAAGCATTCCTTAGGTCCGTAAACTTCTATCGAAGGTTTATATAGACCTTTTCTAAAATCTATATACCCCTTACGAATTTAATAAAGACTAGTAAGAATAGTAAGCTAATACTATTCGTTTAGATAATAGAATACGAAGTAGCCTTCTAATGATTAAAAGATGTATTCTAACCGGACACGATACTTAGCGTTACTTATATCTAGTTATAGGAGGATACCTACGTACGCGGCGTTACTTATATTAGTAATTACTATAATAGGTAGCTAAGGGTCGAAGTGCCTTAGTATAGAGGCGCTCTTAAAAGCCGCTTTAAGTAGATAGATAGATAGATAGATATTTTATTAAGCTATTATATTGCCCTTTGGCCTATATAGCTATACTATCTTATTTTTAAATATATAGAGGGGAAGCCGTATTAGTAAAAGCCCCTCCTCCTTCCCGCCTATCTATTCCCCTCGTAATCGTCTTAGATTTCCCTTATTAAGGGTACGCTAGTGTTATAGGCCTGCCCTAATAACTACCCTATCTATAACCCCCCTAGCTTCCGCCTCTTATCTATCTACTCCTCCGTCTCGCTAGCGAGGCTAAACTACTAGAGGTATCCCTACTATAGTATCTACCGAGAGATTCGGCGAATATTACCTTTGTCCCTAATAATTAACTTATAGTCTCTCCTTCCCGCTTAGTACCTCTAATCTCCCCTACTACTCGCCTACTACGGGCATTATAGTAGTATTTGTTCTAGGTTTTGCGATAGGTAGCTATACTAGTAGGCTAGGCTTTAGATGTCTAGTACGCGTCTCCTAAATAGGTAGGCCCTTAATCTAATATATTCGGACCTAATTTGGATCGCTATACTTCCTTCGGCCCTTATTAGGTCCCTATATAGCTAGTAGTTGTGTCTCTAGAAGGCTCGGAGTGCTATCGGGCCTATTATCTTTAGGGGCTTCCTTTTCTAGTCCTACTCCTATAGGTAGCTCGCTATCTATTCCGCTAGACTTTAGGTCTTAGCCTTGCTCCCGCCGGCCTAGCGAGTCCTACGGTCCTCCTCTTTTCGTGCTAGCTATTCAGTACTTATCTATAAGGCCGGAAAGGTAGTAAGGTTATCCTCTTTTTAGCTTATCCTATATCCGGCCCTTCTCCGGTAGCGGCTTTCTATCTTATTCTTTACCTCCTAGATCGTAGTTTATACTAGGTAATCTGTCGTCTTTATCGCGTATTAAATTCTTATTCCCCGGATATATTAGCCGATTAGTAGTATTCCCGTCTCTATTTCTACCGTACTTATTAATATTGTCTTATATACCCCTAGTATTCTTTATAGGTTACCTACCTATATCCTATTTAGGGGTTACTCTATCCGTTTTGGGATCGGCTTACCTACGCCTCCTATACCCTAAATCTATGCCCCGTATAATATAGCTAGTCTCACGATCGCCTTATATATTACCCTCACCTTATCGAATATTACTCCCTATATAGACGCCGTAAGCCTCTTTATCAAGGCTTCGTTAACTTGCGCTCGACTCTAAGCATTCTTAATCTATACGTTCTAGCTTAGCTTCGGGTCGAGCTAGATCCCTAGTTTTCGTAGCTCCGCTAATAGCTTAGTCTCGTAGCCTTAGATTCTTACCGCCGCCTTTATATTATAGTACGTTCTCGCTTTACTAAAGTATATAAGCTAGTACTTTTTAGGGGCGAACCGGGTACTATACTTCTTTACCTACTCCTTGTATTTCTTATACCTATCTTTAAGGAGGCTATAGTTCTCCTCTATAGAGTCTAACTAGGCTAGAATGTTTATATCGTCTACGAGTCCCGATACTAAGGTTTACGGAGAGGTGAGTAGGGGGATTAGATTAGACATAAATATTAGAAATAGGATAGGGGAGAGAGTAGATCCCTAAGGTATTCTAGCCTCTACCTTTACCGGGTCGGACGTATACCTCCCTAGGACTAGGTATATCGTACGTTCCTAGAGAAAGGAGTAGACGAACTTTATTACCTACTAGGAGATGCTTTTCTATTATAGGATATATATTAGCCTTTAGTATAAGACGTTATCGAAGGCTTCTACAATATCGAGAGATAGTAAGGACGCCGCTCGGTTCCTACCGTATTACTAGAGGGTCTGAATTTGCTCCGTAATTAGCTCTATTACTATTAGTGTCGATCGCTAGCTTCTTCCCCCTATCTATATTACTAGGAGTACGTAGTTGTCCTCGGCTAGCTACGTAAGTCTCTAGGCTACTATCTTCTCTAGGACCTTCTCTATCGTATTTAGAAGTATAATTAGTCTATACGAATCGGCGAAGTATAGTCCTCCTTCTATAGCTTACGTAGTACTACTATTATAGACTCTCTATACGGCTTCGGGTGATACCCTAGCCGTAGGTACGTAGTAAATAGGTTTATAAGGCTCGGCGCGATCTCTTCTCTATACTCTTTTAGTAGTAGGTTTAGTATCCTATCTCGGCCTAGGGCTTTTCGTCCTTTTAGCGTACTTATAACTCCTATTACTATATTAGAGCTAACCGCCTAATCTATATCTAGAGGTTCCGGGTATATACTCGGGTCGATGTCCGTAAGGTCTACCTCTACTTACGTCGAAAAGAAATAGTCGGCTAATACTTTTGCCTTACCCCGGGGCGTAGTCTAGGCAATCCCTTCGCGGTCTACGATTAGAGGGAAGTAAGAGGTTCTTTATACTTTAGGTAGTCGTGCCTATTTAGCTAGTCTCTATATCTATTCCGAGTGTTCTATAATTAGCCCGATCGTCGCTCTCTAGTCCTATAGTTTATTACGTCGTATCTATACCTTCTTCTCTTATATCGCGCGACAGTATTACTCCTACGTTTCTTAGGTATACTCCTTCGTCTACTATCGCCTTGCCCTTCTAGCCTCCTTTACCTTCGTAGAGTATTTAGGGGTCTAGAAGGCCTTCTACTATATTAAGAGCCGGAGTAACGGCGTATATTGTTCCGCTACCTACTATATAACCGAGGTAATCTGTTCCGCTACTTAATCTAGCTAAGCTATCGTCTCGAGTTCCCTATACTACGGTAGGTTCGCTATTAGGAAGTCTCTTATATCGTCCTAGCGTACCTTCTTCTAGTTACGGTATAGTTCGCTTACTAGCTCCTCGATTACCTTAACCCCTAGCGTCGTTTAAATAGAGATATAGTCTAAGGAGGTCTCTAGCGCGTAGTCCGGTCGGGATTAGACTAGTCTCTCTTTAAGTTCTCGTAATAGAAAGTATAGGTCGATTATACTTATACTTATACGGGCCTTCTACGTCTCTATTCCCTTTAGAGTTACTAAGGCTATTCTATAGCGTACGGTTATATTAAGTAGCTTCCCCCCTAGGAACGCGTACGGGGGAGTAAAGTCGAGTCCCTACTATAGGTAGTAGAGGTTAAAGTCGCCGAGGAGTACTTTATATCTTAGCTTAGGGTCCGCTCTAGGTAGGCGAGGGTTCCTAGTTCTCTACTCGTCCGACCCTACGGTAGCGGGCTATAGATGTTATAAATCTAGATAGGGCCTTATGTCGTATCGATCTAGATTAATATTATATCTCCTAGATTACCCTACTACGGTAGTATAACCTCCTACGACTTAAGGTCTATAGTCTTACTTACGTATATATATATCCTCGGAATAACGCCTCGTTCGCCCGTAATTACGGTATAGTATCTCCGGTCATTATAAGTAGCTAGGAGTTATATATAGGAGTTAATCTATAGTTCCTATACCGTAATAACGTAGTACCGTAGCGGGTCTAGCTCTTATAGAAAGTAGTGCTAGACCTTATACCTCCTTTTATTTATATTATACTATATAATAAAAATGATCTATATTGATAGATTACCGAGATACGTCTACCGCTTTAGTAGTAGAATAAGCGACTTCGTCGTCGTATATTTCCTCGTCGAACCGTAGAGACGACGTCTATCAGCGCTATCGCTAAATATAATATATTCGAAAGCCCTTATTAAGACTATTCTCACGATCTATAAAGTAGGCTACTACCCCTAGAATTAAGGGAGTTCTACCTTATTCAATCTAGATAGCTTAAAGTTCTCTTCACCCTATTTCCTTAGCTCTAAACGCCGCGGAGGTGCCTAGCTATATTAGGCAACTCCTAGGTAATAGTAGCCTAGGCTACGGTACTACCGGCGCCTACGGCTCTATAGGCGAAGCTCCCCTAAGACAACTAGTAGCAACTTATAGAGGACGTAAAAAGTATAGAAACTAACGATCAGCTCCTATACCGGTCTCTATAGGTAGTGATTACTTAGCTACGTACCGCGCTTATACTGTCGTATTACCGAGGGTAATAAGAAATAAGGACGACGTCTTAAGCGATTAGTAAGGCCACCCGGAATTAATACCCCTATAGCTAGGTATCGGTCGCGGCATCGATACTAGGCCCCCGCCTAACGTACGATATAGTTACGATCTACATTATAGCAAAGGAAGACTAGGCCGAAGTTACGAAGCTATCGAACAAGAAGCTCGTCTAACGAATTAACTAACTAGAGGTAGTCGTAGTGAACTAATAGTCTAACGGCACTCTATAGATCTATACTAGCTCTACTACTACTAGGAGGCACCTAGAGGCATAGCTATAGTGGGTATCTAAGGTTACGGTATTAGCGAAGGTCTTAACGAAGCAATTTATAATCCTAATCTATAATATACCTAAAGAGTTCGACCTAACTAACTAAGATTACCTACGTACTCTCTAAGATGACAACCTAGTTACTCTTAACTCTCTAATCTAGAAGGCGACTTAGCTCTTTAGGAAATGGCTAGAAGGTAAGAAGGCCTCGGCGCTAATTATATAGCTATAAGACGCGAAAGCGGCGGATCTAGTAATAGAACAAGGCCTAATCTAGTAATATAGCCTTAAGATAGTCGAAAAGCACTCCTTAGCCTTTCGTGTCCTCTAATACTTCAAATGCTAATAGTATAGACACTAAACCTATACGTATATAAGTAAGTAGGCCTTCTCGAACTATATAGGAGACTATATATCTAGGGACTATATATCGGCTACGAGGCGGTAGAACTGTCCGGGGCACTACCTATCGTATAGTACGGAATGCCTATAGCGGAAACTAGCGAAAAACAAGGCAATCACAAACAGAACCGTCGCCCTAAGATTCTACGGCAACCGTAAGGCTAGCCTATACCGGAACTAACTAGCGGCGGTCGGGTATAAGCGCCCTAGGGCCGAGAACGATATAAAGGATGCGTAACCTAGGGCGTACGGGAGGCTACGTAGTCTACTAGCTACGGCGAGGGAATCTAACTAGGCCCGGCTCCCCTTTAGTATATAGCCGATAGGCGTAGACTAGGACGTATAGAGTAGTAGGATATAGGACGATATAGAGGAAATAATTGTCGATGCCGATGACTAGCCTCGACACGCTTAGTATCATCTAGTATAACGTTAACTATAGTAAGGATATAGTCTAGAACCATTTCCTATACGAGGCGGACCCGTACGTCTACTACGTCCTTATAATCTAGGAGCTATAGATTAACCCGTACTGTAAGAGACTAACGTCCTACAAGTCACTAGGCTATACGACATGCCTACGAGGCGACGGCAGACCCCGTACGTGCTTCTATATCAGTAAGGACATACTAGAATCCGACTGGGAGGTAGTGTACTACGTAGATAAAGAAGGCGGGGGCGATATTACCTCCCTCTACGTAGGTAGCACCTAGATATACAACCTATATATACAACCGCTAGCCTCGAGGTCTAGCCGCGACCTAGGGGTCTATAGACATCTAGATAGTACGCTCAAGAGACAAGGGTGCCACATCGTAGTAGGAGACTTAATATATACTACCCTTCCTAGGAAAGCCTTATATAGCCGTACCCTATAGCCGACGAAGTACTCGACTTAATAGCGAGTAACGTAATTGCCCTTAATACCCCGAAGGACCTAGGTACCTAGAAGAGAGGGGGACTCTAATACTTATACGTAATATAAAGGAGAAGTATAGTATCCTTAACTAGGACATCTATAACTTTAACGAGGTAGAGTTTATAATAGGTGTTATTACGTCTTAGAGCGTCGTTACGTGTTTAGAAAAGCGTAGTAGAAAGAGGAAGGTCGTTTAATAGGACAATAGAGAACAGGTAATAGTAATTAAGACTATCTATATAGACGGAATAGCGCTCCTACCCTACGTTATCCTTATAGGTAAATAGTATATTAGTACCTAGTACTAAGACGGTAACCTAGGTCTAGACTAGACAATTAGGCTAATAGAGAACGGCTAGACTAATAATAAGTTCGGTATACGGTAGCTAGAGCATTTCTAGAAGTATACTATAGCTCGTATAACTAGGGCATAGAGACTACTTATTATTAATAGCTACGAGAGCTATAACTCGAAGGTATTCTAGAGTCTATATAAGGAATATAAGATCTTGGCCCTATATATACTATCGTACGCCTCGTACTTACTCTAGCTATTAGATATAGGTTACTATTCGCCTTTAAAGAAGGTATACGGTACTTAGCTCTCGGGCTTAGTACGCTAGCGTATTACTTATATTAATAAAGTAGAGTTTCTACGCGCCTTCCGGGTAGCCTATAACGCTATATTTAGACAGCAGAACATCCTATTGAGCTGTAGAGACGCTAGTTTAGTTCTATTTAATCTATAGGTAGTAATAGACAAGCTTAATATTAAGCTACGTACGCTAACCCCTCTAGCTCCGGACTCTACCCCTTAGGAGTCGAAGATACTACGAACTATAAAAGAATTCGACTCTTAATTGATACTAGTAACTAATAAAATATGTGCCCGGGTAGGTTTATCGCTAAACTCGTTATAGGAAGGGGTGTATTAGCTTATAAAAGGGAGTAGAGAGATAGCGTATTAGATAGCTCTTATACGAAGCGAGATTAGTAAGCTATATAAGTCTAACGAGGCCCTCATATAGTAGAAAGTACGAAAGCGTAAGTATATTTAGTCTAGAGGGTCTCTAACCTTCGATAAGGCGTCGTAATTAATACCTCTAGAGGATACTAGTAGGTAGGAAGTGAGTAGAGAGTCGCTAGATAGTGTTTGGCTAGTACTAAGGCTACGACGCTATAAGCGATATAGCGAGTCGGGGTATAACGTATATACCTATTAAGTAGACTTACTAGATAGCGAAGAATCTAAAGAGGAATTGTCCTCCTAGTAACAATTCTATAGAATGTCGTCGTATTAAGATACCGTCGTAATTGAAGTAGAAGTAGTATAGTTCTTAGTAAAAGTAGCCCGCTCGGTAGTATAGCCCGCTCGGTAGTAAAGTACGTTATAGGTAATAATAGTAGTAGTAAAGTAAAATATAAAGGAATAAGGAAGGGGTATAAAGCTGACCTTACTTACCTTAGCTTACTTTACTAGAAATAGCTAACTTACCCTTACTATAGTAGTAGTAATACCGAGGGCCTAACGTTACTACTATAGGTAGAGGGGGTAGTTATAATAGGGTATACGTAATTATATAGGATTAGCTTATTTACTCTAGCGTACGGGCTCAGGGGATATATAGTAATCTACGCGTATATATAGATAATAGCCTATTATTAAAACTTGAGGCTACGTACGCTAAGAATTAGGTAACTAGTTAGTTACCTATAGCCTCTCTAAGAGTAACACTTGTCTATTCTAGATAGATATATATGATACATACTCTACTTTCGAAACACCCTATATGAGCCGGTACAATAACTTCCTACGCTTCTAACGTGATACCATCTACTGAAAAGCGACTTGCGCTCTTATCCTGCATGCAGCTTCGCGCCCGCTTGCGGTATAGCGTGGAAGCCGAGGCCACGTAGGCTGAGTACCTGAGCTTATCTTCTAGAACTACATGATGTATGCTATACTTTACATGATCCAACACATGGCATGAGTGGCTTCAAAACGAGTGACACGATTGAATAGTCATACCGTCTTTACATCGAGCATCAATATGATCTCGACAATGTTCCGAAGAGGTACACCTCCATGCGGTTCGATATCGCCGACGCTGTTCTTACTTCCTTCCCCGAAGCCGCCATGGTTAAAATCAGACTGGAAGACCTGGAAGGCTACGCTTGCCACGGCTGGCTTGCAGCCGTCCGCCACTGGGTGGAAGAGCTGAGAGTGGTAGAAGAGGATGACCACAAGCATCGGCGTGGCATCACGAGAAGACACCGCGCTGATGAAGCATGGATAACAATCATCGCGGTTGGTCGAGACGAACTGTCGCACGCTTCTCTTGCCTATGGACTGTCAGAAAACCCTTGAGCCAAGTGGAGCGTAGTTGCTTGCCTGCACGGACATCACGTGAACCGACCGAGAAGACCTCGCGGACACGGAAAATCTCTTTCATGTTCTTTGGGTTGGCCAGAAGACGCTGGCAGTCACGGTTGGCGCAACGCGGCTCGAAGAGGGACATCATGCCGTACCAGTCGAGCAGTCGGTCACCACCCACTTTCGTACCGCGTGCGCTGAGCTTGCTCTGCTCGTAGAGACGCTTGTATGGAAACCTCAAGACGGCAGCCTCGATCACGGTTCCCTGGGCGAAAGCTGCAAGTTCTTCGAAGATGTTCTTGACAAGGATGACGTCTTCCTTCAGCTCTGCTCGACAGTTAGCACGTCGTCAACATATGCTTTGCATCCACCTACTTTGTGCAGGCGTTGGCTCCGCCGGCTCTTCCGCAGCGGTCTGCTGATCAGCCTTTGCCTTCTTGCCTTTGCCTTTGGGAACTGGTGTCGTGGGTTCCTCGTCTCCAGTCAACTTCTTGCTTGGTAGCAGGTTTTGGCTTGGCCTTCGGGGTAGACGCAGTCTTGGTAGCCGCCTCAGAGGCTGGTGTCGGCTTCTGATCAGCCTCCTTCTGCTCGAGATCGGCTATCTCGGGCTCCTTCTCGACACGCCAGTCATTGCAGACTGCCCAGAGCGACTGGAGAACGTGGTCCATGCAAATGAGCAACGGCACAGGATCTTCGATAGCTCCAGCGACAGCGGTAAGGATCAACGCCATGCCACGCTCGAGGTCGTCAAGCTCCATCTCCGCTCCGTCGCCGAGGAATTCGCCGAGGGCTTTGAAGAACTGGCGCACGTGAACCCAGTTGTCACGATAAGCCATGGTGGAGTAGGTCTCCCAAGATGAACCTCTCTTCTCCGCGATCGCTCTCGTCTCGCGTTCTGTCAGACTTGCAAGATTCTCGAAGAGCTTCTCGAAGACGGCAAGGTCCATGGTAGCCACCGACTTCTTGAATGCAGCGCTGCAGCGTGCAGCGAGCTGCTCGGAAGAAGGCAACTCTTCATCGAGCTCCTTGTCAGACACCAGGCGTGCCATCCGGAAGCTCGATGCTTGGCGGACGACCTTCTTGAGGAGTGCTTCAGACTTGTCCTCATGGGGAACTTCCAGATTCTTCTGGACGTTTGCGACGTTCCGGAAACCTTGCTGCTCCGGGAGCATGAAGGTCGGCATGGGCTTCAGCTCGAAGGCTACAGCAGGTGGTGCCCAGCATGGGTATGTCACTGGAGCCTCGAGACCTTGGAACTGGTCTCTCAAAAACTCATATTGAGCTGGAGGATCGTCGACGATGTTTGAGGCAGTGTTCCTCAACGCGGCGGCGCTTGCCCGTTCTTGACTGAGCTTGAGTGTCAACCTTTACGAAGTTGGTAGCGTTTGCCAGTCGAAGCTTGCCAATGTCTCCCTCGCCAAACGCGCTCAGAGGCTGCATGTCCGCGAGGGACACAACCTTGATGGCTGTCTTCAGCTGCGCCAGACAGTCAGCTCCGAAACGGCTGAGAGTGTCACGCTCGCTGCTCTGTGGTGTGTCGAGCGACTTCAGCATCTTGTTCGCCATCGGCAGGGATGACAGCATGGGCCCAAGTGGTTGCAGGGACTTTGCGAGTCTGTTGCGGTCTGTGATCTCGTCTTTCTCATATCGGATCACAAGGCAGATGGCAGTGATGTCTTGATTGAGCGTGGAGAGTGGCTTGGCCGAGGTGATTGGGTCCGAACCCTCTTCCATGTAGTCTTCGGCATGGCTGAGAATCTCTCGAATCCGGAACGCAGCGGCTTGGTAGATGTCGTGCTCATGTGGCTTGATGTGTTTGTCATAGCCCTCCTGGAAACTGTCGCAGTACTTGTATAAGCCCTTCAGGTAGGGACCAACGACCCAGTCCGGAGCCAGGATGATTCTTGGCTCGGCGAAAAAGCCCATTGCTGTGTCCAGACAGAAGGCCCAGAAGGTTGGCTCGTGTGCCAGAGCGACGGCAATGGTTTGGATCCAGCCTGGCTGGAGATCGACCAAGGCTTCGCCTTGCCAGTCTGCTCTTGCGTCGACATCGTGAAGCTGTCGGATTGCGTCGAAGGTCAGACGCTTTTGGTTGTTCGACTGCTCGTCGATGGGTGTGGCTCCTGCTTCAATCTCTTCTCGGATGCCCTCGAATGGATGCAATGGAATCTTCGCGGCCATGAAACATGCAACTGTTCCGTTGCTGCAAGTACTGGTGGAGGGTTTGGGCCCTGCAAATGGTTGAGAGGAGAGATGGGACGAAGTAAGACCAAAAAGAATGATGCAAAAAGGAGTCCGCTGTTATCGAAGAAGTTGGTCAGAGAGCACCGTGTCCTCAAACGTGTGGAAAGCACAAGACGTTGCACCTGGATTGCTGGATACTAGGTCGACAATGCTTTGCCATCAGGTCAGCGGTCAATGCAGCAGGCAGCAACGGCATGCAGCTCTGCTCTGCACGTTCGCTTGCCTTTCCGCCCATTCACGGTAGATCTGGGCGTTGTAGCCTGGACCACGATCGGGCCTGCGTTGTTTGCTGAATGCTCGTGCTTGCTGTACAGCCCTCAGATCCTGTTCGACGACGAAGGAGAACACGCTCGTGTGTCTACCAAGACGCGCGTAACTATCACGGCTCGCCACCTTAGCAGCGCCGTCATGCTACATGAGGTACAGAGGTCTGCGTTCGACGTCTCAGGTTGCCCGATGCGCTATGGCATGGCTCCACCTGCACGGCCAAGTAGAGGTACGTTCCAGCCTCTATGAGCAGGGTCTGGCAACAAGCGTTCCCGAGAGAAGAGATGGTCATCGGGCATCAACAGCAACAGTCATACGAATTTGCGAATGCTTGAGCAACTTCGGCCTTTTGAGTGTAATAATGTAGGTCGCGCTTGAGCTTCACTGTATGAGCAGTCGCTACACCACGGTGTCACTCTCGTAGCCAACAAGCCCATGCAAGCCCAGCAGCACATACATCAGAACACGCACACGGGTAGCGACATATCTAACGTGTCATAATCGCTCTGGTCAAAGGCAGCGGTCTGACCAGGCAAGACTTTGCGCCGTGTGATACGTCAACTCGCCACATACAGCGACACACGAAACCCATTAAGTCTCCATCGACAGTGGGTGTCACGGTCGCAATCATAATGTAGGGACATGCAGGGTTGAAGCGTTTGTGTGTTGTATTGCGCATCTGCAGGGGTCCGTCGTCGTGGCTCGCGCTTCGGGTATTCCCCTGGCATACACGTATGTCTGACTCAACCACAGACGAACAGTAGTCATTTTTGGTGCACATCGCAGTGTGCGAAGCGGAGTTCGGTCAATGGGGTCGACCAAGTATCGAGCATTGCCGTGTGGTTGCTGTGGTCGGTGCTGATGTGCGTTGCAGGCATGTCGGTGTAGGGGAAGCTTCTGAAGCACTTTGCTTTCTTTCGCGTCCTGGACGCGATCCTCTCGCATCTGGTCCCTTTGCTCAATTCATCAGACCTTCTCAGATCTTTGGAAGCTCCCTTAGTACTGACATCGCCCATCTCTCGCAAAACGTCATCGCAGCAACAAGATGGCACCCAAGGACAAGAAGCGCAAGGCAGAAGAGGTGGAAGATGCGGCAGACAGTGCGGCTGCCGAGGCGTAACCTTCGAAGGCAGCTCCGGCTAAGAAGGCACCGCATCATGAAGACTTGCAAGGCAGAGAGAACGCTGCGACCGCGATTGAGTGGCTTTCCAAGCTAGGCGTTGATCTTGCTGCCAATGAGACTGCCACCCCAGGTTGGAAAGATGTCGTAGCTATGGGTGAGGCACTCCATGTATCACTGCGTCACGTTATCTGACATGCTCTCAGGCAATCGATGGGTAGAGATGTTGGCACAGCATCTGGTCCGCGAGAAGCAGTTCATCAAGATCATGCAAAATGCGCCTGACCTGTCCTCGATCAGCATCTCCAAGAAGTGGCTCTCTACTGTCAATCTTCCCTATCGCTACAACAATTTCGACGACTTCAAGAAGTTCGACAGTCGTTGGTGGAGTGCTCCCAAGGGGGGCATTGAGCGTCGCCTCGCGGTCGTGCAGCGCGCCATCAAGATCTACAGCGAAAAGATCGGCATGCAACAGACCTCAATTGAAAAGACCTACATCTCAGCACCATCTAATGACGAGGAGTCGAACACTCAACGCGAGAGCATCTTTCTGTACTAAGTCTTACGGGGCCGTGTCATCGAGTCCATCAAGTCTGCTACTGATCTGGAATATGCCGCATCACGTCGCTTCCTCTCGGACAAGCGTGCTGGTGCCGCTGCCGATGATCAGGGCTTTTCAGACAGCCCAGAGGAGATGGCACAGCTCGACGGCGTCAAGGAAGAGCTGCGTAAAGTCATATATGCCTGCGACACCGAGAAGGTAGGCAAAGACGGTCTTTTGCAGCTCCTTGCGTCCACTCAGGAGCCGGCGTCTCTACTGTTCGAACTACAAGCATCTCTGTTGACAATGGCTTGAAGGCTGACCCAGTCGGTGACAGAGCCGGTGACACAGTCGACGAATTGTCCGACCAGGCAATGCAACAGAAGCTCGATGCGCTCCCGCAGTACACCTGTGACTTCCTCGATGCCACTATCTCGGGCCAGACGGACGTCGTCGTGGTGCAGAATCGACTCGGTACCAACAGAGACAAGACTGTTCAAGCCCGGGCCGAACCAGTCATCAACAAGCTCAACAACAGCGACTTCAACGATCTTGACGACAAAGTTTGTGCTATTCTGCAAGGGTGTGTCAACGAGATCATGAGTGGTCTGCTCCTCGATCGTTTCAAGGCCAATCTGACGGCCTTTGAAGATATCACGGGCCGTCCACCCTTGATCAAGGATGCTCACTCCAAGGAATACGTCTTCGAGAACGCTTATCGTCTCCTTGAGCTCGTCAAGGACAACATGTTCCACGTCAAGGTTCTGGCCGCTCAGCTTCGAAAGGAAGGCCTACTTGCTGAAGGGACCACCGACGAACAGTACCAGGGCGCTCTTCGACCAATGTTCGCCCTCGTAGCAGTGATGTATGGCTGCGTTCGTGAGGGTAGTGTATGGCTGACAGTCATGGACTCGTTGATCGAGGATCTTGCTCGTCTCGTTCGTGGTCAGGTGGATCCTCGTCACGCCACTGAGAAGATGACCTTGGTTCGCAGAATGCGTACCAACGAAACCAACGTTGATCAAGTCTTGTCACTGTCTGATGCCGACCGTGCGTCGCTGAAGCTTGATGACGTTGCACGTCGCCGCTTCGCGGAGCTTGCACGATTCTACCTTGGCGCGGTCATGCTGGCCTTTGCGGCAGTCTCCTGGAAGAGCAAGAGCAACGATGAGTCATGGCTACAGTGGTATGGCGAACTCTTGCAGTGGCAGCACGCCTGTGGTGCAGAGACTTGCACGGAGGACCTCATCGTTCGACGGCCTGCAGTGTATGACGAGGAGCTGGGCGCTGGTGACCAGGTTGCCGCCTTGTCCGACAACGAAGCGGCATCTGACGAGAACGACGAGATCAGCGACGACGATGCTATGGTCATCGATTTGGCCGCAGCAAAGATTGCTCCCAAGAAGGTTGCTCCCAAGAAGGTTGCTCCCAAGAAGAAGTCTGCTCGCGATGGCGTCATTTCGAGAAGCAGATACGGCCTTTCCGTTGGTGTTCTTGATGCACGCAAGGGCTTCCCGTCTGAGAGGTGAGCGACAATCCAAAACATTACATCTACATCACATACTGACATGACCTTACAGAGCTCAGATCTCGGAGAATCGTGAGTGGGCCTACCCGTGCCTCTACCGTCTGACCTGCTGGAACAAGTGGCACCCGGGCTTTGGTCCATTCTTCCACTACTTCGCACACCTCTGGCACTCCCCGTGCATGCCAGCTCGCGATAAGATCGCTTTCATCATGACCATCGACAACGCTGCTCGCAAGGCCAAGGACGCCGGACAGTAGGTCGCCACCAGGTTGGGTAGACAAGAGGACGTCGAGGGATATGTGGTGCGAAATATCGGTGTACAATAGATAGACTGCCAATGAAGACTGCGTTGTGATTTCTAAATCGTGCCGTGGCCACTTCAGGTACATGCCACGTGCGTGACCGATTGTCCTTCTGAATCGTCAATGGTGGTGGGTGTATGGTAGTATAGTAGACAAAAAGATAAGGTCAGGTAGCAAGTCGTGGTCTTGTTAGTAGATCTTCAATCCGCTCCACGTTATGACACTCCATCGAACATGGCGGGATAGACAATAACATAATCTGACCTTGGAATCTGCGCGAATGATGAAGCGAGCCAGTGTGATAAATTGTCAAAAAGATAGAGAATTGAAGCTGAGCCTCGAGCTCCATGTGGAAGAATGTGTGAGTTGGAAAGGCGTGAAATGTCTTCGTGAAATGGCACGACACCGAGATCGAAAAGGGCAAAAAGATGATGCATCACAGTTCACAACTGCAAATTCCTTATGCAGAGCAGTACCATATGTCGACACCTGTGTGATTCGAACACTAAGATATGGTTAGAAGTTGAGGAAGGCGAAAGCATGCAGGATTGAACTTACCACGCTCCCGAAGGAATTGGCTTAGCAGGCCAACTAACAGATAGTCAGGATTGACTCTGACCGACTCATCAACGTGGATGCGTACCGCGTTAACCACTCCGCTGAGAAGAAGTTAGATTTGAATAACAAGCTGGCCAAATTGAGTGACTCACCCAAAGTGCCTTTAGAACAACTCATACTTGTTGATGACGTCAGCACAGTCTTAGTTCACTATATCGCTTACCAAGAAGCCTGGAGAGCTGCATTGAGTCGTGAGGCGGAACACGAATCAGCGGAAAGCTCACGATGCGGCCGCACAGTCTCTTCCGCTGTGTGTCGTGACAGCCAAGCTTGTCGCTGCCGAGTCGGTGAAGATCATATCTTGTAGACTGCCTTGTAAACTAATTGCGCTGATACATGTGTCGTACTGTGAGATCTTGCTAGCGTGCTCCGGGCCGACCTTGCCCCGAGACAGGGAAGTGAATGCCATGACATGTCGAGCTTCGACTTCGCCAGACTACGAAGACTCCTTCCCTGATTACGCACAACGCTCCGTGAACCCTGTGGCTTCTCCTAAAAGCGATACATCCCTTCTAAAGAGATTCGTAACTTTAGTAAAGGAGTAAGCTATAATTACGAGTATTAGGAGTCGTACCTTAATCTGCTATACTAAGGGACGATTATAATTATCTATACCCTACCTCTATACTTCCGAAAGTCTATCGATTCTTAGTACTAAATTGAGGTGTATTTAATACATGATATAAGATATATCTATTTATTCTATAGACTATCCTTATATCTATTACTATAGAGTAGACTAGTATGTCAATATCTACGTATAAGGCCCTTCTTATAGCTTACTATTATTTTAATACGTACTTTCTCAAGGAATAAGTCTAATTCTTACTAAATACACCTTATCTATTTAGTAGCTATAAGCCGTATTACTATATTACTACTACGTATTTATATATAATATATTATAATCTCTTCCCTATAGTATTTCTAAATATATTCTATAGAGTAGAGGTCTAGTAACTTAGCTAGTATATCTAAGAATTTAATATCTTCCGCCTTATATTACGGGCGAGAGTACTATAATAGAGTCGGGCAAAGATAGATATAGTTATACGAGCTATCTAAGAGAGCGTAAGAAGCGTAAGAAGATAAAGTCGCGTAAATCGAGCTAGCGGGTACTAGCGGCCGCTAGCGCGCGAGCGTACGGCCGACGATACTATATTACGAGGTAGATCGTAAAAAGGGCTATCTTATAACAGTACCCCCCCTCCTCGAATAAGGAGCTCCTACGACGTTTCTACGTTTAATACTCGGAGCGTATAGAGGGCTATCGCTAGTACTAATACCGGTACTAGTTCCGAGAGCTTTATCGAGGAAGCTATAGTTATACCGCGTTTATATATACGGTCCGAGGATTAGCGCTAGCCCGTATTAAGTTACCGGCTAATCGAGTCCGTCGAAGGTAGGCTTAGGTTTATCTAGGTATCGCTAGTAGAACGCGATTACGAGTTCTTTATATCTAGGTAGTACGGCTAACTACTTAGCCTAGCTCCGCGTACGATCCTTCTAAATAACTATATACTGTATATTATTATACCTAATCTTAGAATCTACTAGATCCTCTACTTCGTATTCCTCTAATACCTAGCCTTCGCGTTCGACGATTACGGGCGCTAGTAGTAGTTTATATTATCTAGATATCCCTTCGGTTACTACGCGGCGTAACTTACTCGTATAGAACACGTTATAGATTTATATCCTATCGCTAAGTTCGAGTTTATACGAGCGTCTACCTACGGCCCTAACTACTCGAAACGGTCTAAGGAACTTATAATCGAGTTTCTTACTTAGACGTATAGTCTTAATGTTACGGGTATCTAGTAGACCTATATTATTAGGCTAGTAGGTAGGCGCTAGCGCTCGCCGAGTATTTACGGCGTCGGCCGTTCGTACTTACGTAAAAGTATATACGTCGCGTAGATATATCTACCTTGCTAGGACTATATATCGACTACGAACGGATTGAAAAATGGCGACGACGACGGCAGTAGACGACCGAGAGCAAGGGGGAGACGAGTGGAGGACGCTCTGCAAGAAGGCGGAAGAGATGGTAGCGGCAGAAGAAGGGAGGTTTCCGGAGAGAGCACTGAAAGGAGTAATGAGCGAACTGCTCGGGGGACTGAAGGCGCTCAAACGACAAACAAGCACTACGATCAACATGGCAATCGAGGCAGCAACACGAAACGCAAGAAACAACCCTCAAAGAGACCCGAGACAGACCCAGGGCCCAACGACCTGGGCAACAATCGCGAGCCAACCCACCCCCCCTCAAAGCACAGTACTACGAGTCCATATTACGGACCAGAAAGAGAAGGAAGAGATAGGAAAGATGACCGGGAGGGAGATAGTCGAGAAGATCGGAGTAAAGGGAATAGTAGGGGCAAGGGCAGACAACAAAGGGGTCAAGCTGTTTACAGCACACGTACAGGACAAGAAGGCCCTCGAAATAAACAAGGAGTGGACACTGAAGATCGGGAGCACAGCGAAAGTCTCCCATCAACAGTACATGGTAATTGCGCATGGGGTCCCACGAACCTTTGATACACAAAGGGATACACCAAACCTCCAGAGGCAAAACCAGGTAACAGCACCAGGACTACAGATCACAAAGACAGCGTGGGTCAAGAAGAAGATAGAGGAGGGCAAGAGGGCCTCCTCGCTGATCTTATGGGTTGCAACACCAGAGCAAGCGAACAAGGTCTTAGACCAAGGGTTGTACTGGGACTTTGAGAGGCTGGATGTAGAAATCCATCAGAGCAACCACAGAATCCTTCAATGTTTCAACTGTCAACAGTACGGACATATTGCCCCAAAGTGTAGCAAAGCCACACCAGTCTGCTCACACTGTGCTGGTGATCACGCGACCCAAGAGTGCCAAAAACGGAAGGAGGACACAAGATGCGCAGCATGTGGGAGAAAACACCCGGCATGGTCAAACCAATGCCCAGTTAGACTATCAGCCCAGTGGAGAGCGCGGGAAGCAAGGGTAACAACACCAACCAGGTTCCTAGTAGGTGAACAGAAACAACCAGAGAGAACCACCCACCCGAATAAGAGACCCCGGCCACAAGAGGAGCCACAAATAGTGCCAGCAATAGGGAGACCAACGTTCTTGTACAAGGCAGCGCAGAGCAATGGACAAATGAGAATCAACCAAATGATAGGGAGCCAACCCCAAAGGGAAGAACAGGAGGAGGGACGGGAAAACCAACAGCAAGACCAACAGCAAGACCAAACGGACCCAGACACAAACATGTCCTGATGCCTCACACTAACAGACTATCAATCATTCAGTATAATGTGAACAGAAGCAAAGACAAGGTCCAAAGGAGCTTTCTACAAGCCTTAGACCCGGAGGAACACCACATTATAGCAATACAGGAACCATGGATCAACCCACACTCTAGGATTCCATCAACTGTGCGAGACCCGAGATACCACGTAGTAATAAACAGAACCGAGGGAGTCCCACGAACTTGTATCTATGTCAGTAAGAAGGTACTAGCAGAGGACTGGCAGGCCTGGCCGAGTACCGACAGGGATATCACCACAGTGCAGCTCAAAACAACTCAAGGCCAAGTCCTGATCCATAGCGTATACAACCCACCTCCAGAGTCCAGAAGCAGCACACAACTACACACGCTAGGAAGGCTCCCGGAAGCAATGAACCAACAAAACCACAACATCGTGATAGGAGATTTTAACCTCCACCACCCAAAGTGGGGATCGGACTTCACCCCAGCACACCACTTCTTAGCAGGGAGGCTCATTGGTCAGATGGAAACAGCCCAAATGGACTTGATCACGCCAAAGGGAACAGAAACTTGGGCTAGAAACAACAGTTCTAGCACGCTAGACCTATGCTTCATGTCCCACGCCTTAACACGACGGGTAGAAAGCTGCACAGTCAATGACCAACTAGAGTCCTCATCAGACCACTATCCAATCCAAACCGACATCCAACTCACAGTTGAGGAGGAGAGGGAACCTGAGAGGAGGCTCTGCTGGAAGCAGGCCGAGTGGACACTAGTACAGCAGCGGCTAGAAGGCGAACTAGAACAGGTGAACATTGACAACATACACACAACGGAGGGGATTGACCAAGCAGTGGAGCAGCTGATAGAAGCTATGCAAAGGGCAGCCCAGGCCCATATACCTGAGAAGAGATGGTCGCTATACCAGAAGCCATACTGGACACCAGAGTGCACAGCCAAAGTCAAGGAGGCAAGGAGAGCAAGAAGGAGATGGGAGCAACGACGCACCCAAGCAAACTGGGAAGCCTATAACAACGCGTGCAAAGCAAAGAAGGCGCAGATCAGAAGAGACAAGACGCAGGAGTGGAGGTCAACTGTAGGGATGATCACAGAACACCCGGAACAAATCTGGAGACTAGCAGAATGGGCCAGGAAACCAGACGAGGAACGAAACTCCCCGCCCCAGTTTCCCTCAATACAGGACCAAGACGGGGAAACGCAAACCACTCCGATAGGGAAAGCGAAAGCATTCGCAGACCACTTCTTCGGGACTCAGGTAGAGGCAGACCTAAGCAACATCCCAGGAACACACATTCCTCCGCCAAGGGAGGCTAACTGGCAAGTGTCTGCTATAGAGATCGGAAACATTATCAAGAAACTGAAGGGCAACAAAGCCCCAGGCCCAGACAAGATCCCTAACTGTTACCTAAAAGCTAGCAGCAGCCTTATCACTCCAGTGCTTGCGCCAATCTTTACCCAGTGCATGAAGCAGGGGTATTGCCCAAAGGCCTTTAGGCAATCACTGACTTGCGTCCTAAGGAAACCCCAAAAGGAAGACTATACCAAGTTGAAGTCATACAGACCAATTGCGTTGCTGAACACACTAGGGAAGCTCCTAGAGAAGGTCGTGGCTATAAGGCTCACCGGAATAGTAGAAGAACACAACCTCCTCCCGGCAACGCAAATGGGGGGGAGACAAAAGAGATCTACCCTCACAGCAGTCGAACTGATCACAGAGCAAATCAGACACATCTGGCACTATGGCAACAACAAGGTAGCCTCACTGCTTTCACTAGACATATCAGGGGCTTTCGACAATGTGTCCCACGCAAGGCTCCTACACATCCTCAGAATGAAAAGCATCCCAGCCTAGATAGTACACTTTGTGCAGTCATTCCTTAAGGACAGAACAACCCAGATCCTCCTAGGGTCCTTCAAAGCCCCGCAGACCCCAATTGCGAACACGGGCATCCCACAGGGCTCTACACTCTCCCCAATTCTGTTCCTCCTCTTTATGGCCGACCTGACCCCACTCCTAGAAACAGCAAACACCTCAGCATCGGGGTTCGTGGATGACACAAATATCCTAGCGTGGTCGGGGTCCACAGAGGAAAACTGCGCACTCCTAGAGGAGAGACATAGACAATGCGAAAAGTGGGCAAGAGAGCATGGGGCAAAATTCGCACCGGACAAGTACCAACTTATCCATTTTAGTAAGGCAAAGACAAAACACAACTTGGCAGCACCAGTAAAAATCCAGGGGTTCGAGACCCATCCTACAAGGGAACTCAGAGTCCTTGGGATATGGCTAGACCCGAAACTCAGCTGGGGACCACAAGTGAAGAAGGCGCAAGCGAGAGCGGACACCAACAGACAATCAATCGAGAGACTCACTGCGTCAACCTGGGGGGCGACCTTCACAAAGGCCCAGACCATGTACAAGGCCATTGTCAAGCCCGCAATGCTATATGGAGCAGCAATTTGGGCAGCGGAAAAACACATCCCGAAGAGAATTGAGGACCCCCTCAACAGAGCGCAGGCAGCCTGCCTAAAGAGAGTACTAGGGGCATACAAGTCAACCCCTCACAGGACAATGGAAATGGAATCAGGTACAGCCCCCATCAGGGAGTACCTCCAGGGCATGAGGTGTCAATACGCAGAGAAGACATCAGCATACCCAGCCCAGGGAACCATCCAAGCAGCTACTCAAAGGATAAGAACCCAGTGGGAGAGGAGGAGAAGACCCAACCGGCCACACATGATCCCACAGAAGGAAGCAGACCTAAAAACATCACAGGAAATCCTAGCAGCCCTTGAACAGAGAGAAGCTCTGAGGGAGCAAGCTAACACAGGGGACAAAGGGAAAAAGAAGCAAAGCCAAGCAGAAAGGATCGCAGGTCACCTATGGGAAACGCGTTGGAACCAAAAACCGGTGAGGCCAGGAGCCCCACCAGCGGCCAGGACCTTCGGGAGGTATAACTACCTTATCTATAAAGACCTGAAGAGGGCGGAAGCAAGCATAGCTATCCAGATTCGCTCTGAGCACATTGGGCTGAGAGCATACTTGCACCAAAGAAGAGTCCCAGGATACGATTCCAAACGTTGCCCCTGTGGCTACCTATCCCAAAACCCGGAGCACATGGTGCTGAACTGTACTAAGTGGGTAAAAGGGAGAAGCCAGTGGAGGGCGAAGGCAAGAGACAGGCAATACCAGGCCATCATCCAGGACAGACAAGATATAAGGAGAGTGACAAGATGGATCCTTAACGAGGACTACCTAGAGCAATTCTCCCTAGCAGTAGAAACGGAAAGGTGGATAGAGAGGAGGGAGAGAGAGAGAAGAGCCGGGGAAACAGAAGGGAGAAAGGGAATCGAGAGGAGGACATCACTAGGGTTACGGGCAAGGTAGTCATAGGGTAACAACCATGACACTAGCGTACCCTGAAGGAAGGAGAACGAAAGGACAAGACAGGAAAGAACGAGGAGGGCAAAGACGAGGAGGTTTTCATCCGTTAATCGGGTTTCCTACCTACACAAATAGACCTAAATAGCGAGAGACCTGCATAGGCCATAGGGCACTAAAACAGGCGAATGAATAATCTATCTATCTATCTATATACGTCGCGTAGCTCGTCTAGGCGGTCGCGGCGTATAGACTCGAGTACCCGCCGTATTTTTACTTAAGTATCTTATATATTATTAACTAACGCGTTAGCGGCCTCGACATTAGCTACTTCCCGAGCTATAACTTATAGTTTAGCTAGGCTACTAAACTCTATCCGCGGGTAGCGGCTAGAGTCGGTAAAGAATAGAGTTATTCCGGTACTTATAGACTCGTAATTATTAAGGGCGAACTCGGCGTCGGGTAGTAACTCGACCTAGTTATCTTATTAATAGTGAGTATAGGCGCGGATATACTATTCGAGTACTTAATTTATCCGTTCTAATTGCCTATCCGTTTCTAGATAGAAGGCTATAGAAAGATTTTAGTAGATACTAAGCCTTACGTAGAGTCTACGGAAGAGCGCGCTAATAAATTATATACCTCTATCGCTTAAGACCACCTCCGGTAGGCCGTATACGGGGAATATATAGTTATAGAATAAGGTAGCGGCGTACTTAGCGTTTAAGTTATTAGTAGGAGTAGCCGTACGCGTTTAGTTAGTATATCGGTAACTATTATAATATATTTATAGATTAGTCTAGTATCGGGATCTTTACTAGCGGGTAGGTCGACGATAAAGTCTACGGCGATATACTTCTATTCGTAACCGGGCGTATAGTATAGGGATAGGGTGCCTTACTTTATTAGTCTTAATAGAGTCGAGCGCCTATATATTAGGTAGTATCGTACGTATCTTACGACGTTACTTACTATACTAGGCTAGAAGAGGTTTTACCTCTATAGTAGATTAAAAGCCCTTACTATACCTTAGTGGCTAGCTACTCTACTATTATAGTATTTACGTACTATCCGAGTACGGACGTTCTAAAAGGCTAGTATATATATAGCTTTATCGACGTATAGTCGATCCGTGATAATTTTGTAATCTAATACGGTAATCTTCTATTATTATAGCTATACGTTAGCAATCCCCTACTAGAGATCGGACTTTAGTTTAAGTATACGTATCGTTATAGACCGGCTATTATATACTTCTATATATAGTTCTTCTTTATATAACTCCGTTTACTCCCGTTCTTCTAGTAGCGTAGGTTTGTCTAACGGCTCTATACTTCCTTCGACAGGTTACTCGTTACTAGGCATCTCTTTGACTAGGACTCTACTATCTAGTTCCGAGTCGACGTTACTACCTACCTCGGCGTTGTTTAGTTCGAGTAACGGCTATATTACGTCTCGCTAGGCGAGGCGGGTTGATCGCCGGGGGGTAGCGATATTACTAGTATAGTAGTCTTCTTCTTTATCGTCCGAGTCGTAAATTAATAGTACTTAATAGTTTATTAGTAGGTCGTCCTATACTTATATAGCGAACTAAGTAACAATGTCTAGGTTATAGGGTTTCAGAATAGTCTATTATTAATACTACGTTCTAGTATCGTCTACTCCCGCCGGTATATCCTAAGAGCGACGGGTAAGACTATCTAGTTTTATTCCTTAGGCGCCCGGGCAATAGGTAATCTTAAAGTGAAACTAGGATAGGAACTTAGCCTAGTATACCTAGCGCTAGTTAAGCTACTTAGTAGTTATAAAGTACTTAAGATTACGGTAATCGGTAAGTACCTAAACTAGCTTATCGTCTATAGCGCCGATAAGTTCCGGTTACTTCTCCTCGAACGCCTTAATAATAGCTAGTAGCTCTTTATCGTAAATGTCGTAGTTATATTCTTATAGACTAAGCTTCTTTAAGTAGAACGCTACGGGTCTAAGGACGCCGTTAATTATCTATAATAGTACCCCTATATTGACCTAGTCGCTAGAGTCTATTTCTACCTAAATCTGCTCGCCTAGTTAATAGTAGGCCAGTATACCTACTTAGCTAAAGCGCTACTTAAGGTCCTTAAAGGCTATATCGTACTATTAGGTCTATACGAAGGGTAGCTTCTTAACTACCTTGCCGTCGACTTTACTCTTTTTACCTGTCTTAGTAAGGTCTATAAGGTACGCGGTTACTCTAGAGAAGGCGTAGATAAACTTCCTATAGAATCTAGTAAAGCTAAAGAACGTAAGAACGTCCTTAACGTTACGAGGCACCTCCTAGTTTAAAATAGCTTCAATCTTTATAGGGTCTATCTTAACGCCCTCCGTCGTAATGATAAGGCCTAGGTATTTGATCCGTTTAACGTAGAATTTACACTTGTCGATGTCTACTAGTAGCCCTATATCCCGTAGTCTATATAGGACCTTTCGTACATAAGCTCTATAATTATCTAAGGTGCCGTCTATATAAATTAGGACATTATCGAGGTATACTATAGCGAAGTCGTCTAGGAATTCTCGGAGGATGTCGTTAATCTTACGCTACTAGCTACTAGGACTATTATAGAGGCCGAACGGAAGGACGTTAAAGTAGTATAATCTATACCTAGTAATAAAGGCGGTCATCTATTCGTCCCCCTTCCGGATACGTATATTATTAGATACGGCGACAATATTAGGCTTAGTAAACTACTTAGCCTAAGAAACTCGTATAAATGTCTCCCTTAATAGAGGTATTAGGTATCGGTCCTTAACTAAAATAGTATTTAGGGCGCGGTAGTCGACGTAGACGTAGAGTCCGCCTCCTAGCTTTTTAATAATTAATACGGGAGACGATATGTCTAATTTAGATAGTTCGACCGTACCGTTAGCTATACTATTATTAACGAATTTCTTAACGACTACTAGCTAATCCGAGTCTATACTAAAGGCCTTCTTATAGGGTCGCTACGCTTCTAATCCTAGTTTCAATTTAATCGTATAGTCGGACGGGCTATACTTAAGTAGCTTTTACTCGCTCTTATACCTAAGGGCGTCGGCTAGGTCGTAATATTTGGGCGGTAGCTTAGCCTTCGGGTCCTATACCTTATTCCTATCTATAAAGATTTTTAAATTATCTAGCGATATAGCGAAGGTAGAGGTATACTCCTTATCGTCGAAATCCTCCGGCTATAGTACGAAGAGCTTATCGGCGTCTAGCTAGTCTTATCGCTTCTAGGCTCGCTTCGCTATACGATAATAGGCGTCCGCGCTAATAAAATAGATATCGGGTTCTAGCTCGAATAGTACTAGTTTCGGCGCCTTAGGCTTACTATTATCGGCTTCTATTATAATCGTATAAAGTATACCGTTCTAGTAATAATATTAGTAGTAGGTAGGCTTATCGAAGCTAAGTGTCTTATGTTTAAAGCTATACAAAGGGTCGTGTTCTTTGAGCTAGGAGATGCCTAGTACTAGGTCGTACTTATCGAGGTTAGTAACGTAGTATAGCTCTTAACTAGTATAGCTACCGATAGTAACGTCTATTAGTACTGCTTCGAGTAGTCGTATAGCCGCTCCGTTAGCTATACGTAGGCGTCTTAGCCTTTCTAGCTTAAAGGTAGGGACTTTGTTTACGCGAACGAATCTTAGGTTAATAAACTTATAGGAGGCGCTAGTATTAGAGAGGGTGAGTACGTTTGCTCTTCTACCTAATATACTAGTTATAGTACTAGTATATACTATATACTTTCTATACGTTAGTTATATATATATAGGCGTAGAGACGTCACCCTTAGCTATTACTATATATAGGTATTCTTCCTCTTAGGTATATATCTCGTAGTCTTGTTCTTCGTATTTATAATTTGTAGATTTGTATATTACTCCTTTAGCGCAACGGTACTAAGAAGCTAGGCATTTCCCTAAACGGGTAGTACTTTAATCTATAGGGCTAGCGCGTCGGTTATAGCGTTAGGAGCGATAGGTATCTCGTAGTCGACGTCGCCGGTACGCTACTTACCGCGGGAGTTATAAAGAATATATACGGGGTCGAGGCCGGTATATCTAGGTTCGCGATAGCGGAACTAGCGGCCTTACTAGCGTAGCTAGTCGCGGAGTTCGTCGGTAAGCTTAGGTAGTATAGTATTATAAGGGAGCTGTTCTTAATATAGGATAAATAACAAAGTTATTAGATAGGCTATCTAAGAGAAGTACGAGGTACGGGAAGTTAATATATAAGCCGAGGTATACGGGCCGGCCCGTGCCGAATTACGTGACCGACTACTATTTACTAGACGTCTGCCTAGGCCCGTAATACTACCCGTCCTCTACAAAATCGGCTGTCCTTAGTACTATTCCTCCTTACGACGTAGGCCTATACGAAGGTCGTACCGTCCTCTAGATTATCTGCTTTATTATCTATTGTATTATTATCTATTACTTCATCCTCTATAACGTCGTCTTTGTCGTTAGTCGTTAAGTTGTCTATCGCTACGCTCTTACGCTTTACTATACTATTATTATCCTCGCTCTATCGGATACTAAGAGAGTCGTAGCGATTTATAAAGTCTACGAAGGCCTCCGTTATAGGCGCTATTATATAAGTATCTAAAGAGCTATAGGACCTAATACTATTCGAAGATAGCGGTACCGTTAAGGTTATAGAGTTATAGGAAGCTTCCTGTTCGTATTGACGTATATTACTCGTATTCCTACTATCGGTCGCTTTTCTCGGGTCCGTACTATACGGGTCTTTATCTAAAGCTACTATCGCTTTTAGACTAATATAGTTATATACCTTATATAGGAGAGCTATAGGCGCTATTTCTACCTAAAGGCAGTACCTACCTATAGTTACTACTTTAGCTATTACTAATACCGACGCGGAGACGTTCGATTTATTCACTACCTATCCTTCTAGTACTATAAAGCCGGTAGGCATTAGTTTCCTTAGGCTGTTATAGTAGAAGTCTATAATAGAGGTAGCGGCTATCTCTATTATATCCTCCGCTAGCTCCTATATTAGATCCTCGTCGTCTCCTACCTAACTAACTAGATACTTATACTAGCCGTACTTCCTCCGTATATTTAGGATTTTATCTATATACTAGAACTGATCAATTCCCTCTTCGTTCCCTACCTCGATCGGCGGTAGGATTAGTTCTACTTAGCTAGGTAACGCTTTATATATAGGGAGTAAGAGGTTCGTATAGAATCCGTTATATAGGTTCTCTAGCGACCGCGATAGACTTAGGCGATACGTATCGTTCGGTAGTACTTCTATTATTACGTAGGGGCCTACGTAGCGATAGTTAAGCTTCTTAGATAGCCGAGCTATACGCTAGTTACGGGTACTTAAGTAGACTTTATCGCCTACCTCGTACGTAGGTACTAGCGTACGATATTAATTAGCGAAGTCGGCTTATAAGTCTTATACTATCTATATTACTTCGTATAGATACTCCCGTATATCGCTTATTCTCTTTACGAAAGCGTCGGCCGATTATACGTTAAGCTTCTACTTAGCGGGTATCGCTCGGATTAGAAGATCTAGCTCGCCGTCTACGTATCGCGGTAGTTTACCGTAGTTAGCTATAAATAGTAACACTCCCGTACTTTTAGATACTCTGTTATTAGCTATAAATTCTACTAGCGGTAGCTAATCCGGCGAGTCGTCCTAGGTATAGTTAATAAAAGCTCGGAGGTACTTTTCTATTTCCTTATTTATGTTCTTGCTCTATTTATCGGTCTCGGGGTAGTATCTAGTAGACAATTTTTGCTTAATCTATAGTAACTCGTAGAGGCGTTACTAGAATACTAATAACTATTACGGACCGTAATTGGACGTAATCGACTTTAGGAGCCCGTACCTACTAAATACGTACTTAATATAGATATACGCGATATCCTCAGCCTTTATACTTAGTACTAGGATTAGGTGCCTCTCCTTACTTAGTCTATTAGTTACTATTAGGACGTTCTAATAGGTCTAGCTATCGGTAGTATAGCGTCCTTCGGGTAGCTCGACTACGAAGTCTATAGCTACGTCTTCCTAGGTATCGAATAGAATCGGTATCGGGTATAGTAGGCTATATAGCTTTTTAGTTAAAGTCGTAGTGTTTATATATACTCTATAACTACGGTAGAAAGTACGAACGGTACGCGCTATCCTCGGCTATACGTAGTACTAGGTGACCTTCTTATACGTCTTAGCTCTTCCTAGATATCCGGTAGTAGGTATATCGTAGAAGGACTTAACAATTCGGCTATAGACCGTATACTACTTATCTTCGGACGGTAGTATAAATAGTCTAAGCCCGCTAAACCGGTTCTTTATATAGATTATATCGTTAATAATAATAGCGTCGCGGTCGTTAAGCTTACTACTACGGAGTAAAGTTACCTTCTATTTATCGCGGAGTTGCTATAGAGCTTCTTAGGCGTTGTCTTAGTTATATAGATTCCGGATATCGGTCTCGAGGCCCTAGTCGATAACTACACTAGTATTTATAGTCGTGGCTATAGATATAATCCTACTAGCTAAGAGACTTAGAGCCTTAGAGGCGGAGACGTTTATTCCCGCTATACTAAGGAATCGTTTAGGGCCTAGTAGTACGCGGTTTCAGTATTATCGGTATAGGTCGTTAGTATTATACCGCTCCGGTAGGTCCTACGTCCGTCGTATTAGGCTATTAGGCTTTCTACCTTGTTTACCCGGTCGATATACGATCTTAAAGAAGAACTAGGAGAGGACTTTAGTCTAGGGTACTTAGTATTAGTTTAGCTCTTTCGTAGTTATAAACTACTCTAGGTTTTTATAGTCGGAGTAGACGAGTACCGGCTTACCGCTATCTTATAGGTTCTTTAAGTAGCCTTCCTTACTATCTATATCTCCGGCTATAAGCTTAGGTCGCTATTCTTCGAAGGCCTTAACGATCGTAAGTAGTTCCTTGTCGTAAATGTCGTAATTACATTCCTAGGGGGACATCTTCTTAGAAAGGTAAGCGATAGGCCGTAGTACGCCGTCTTTATCTCGCTAGCTAAGTATAGTAGCCGTTACGAAGTCAGATATATTAGTTTCGAGCACTATCTCTCTTCCGGGTTTAAACATAGCTAATACGACACCTTCGACGTCCGTGAATGCCTATTTTAGTCCCTTAAATACGGATTGACATTCTAGGGACTATATAAACACTACGTCCTTCTTAGTAAGCCTAACTAGCGGTAGGACGATCTTACTATAGTTCTTAATAAATCTTCGGTAAAAGCCTACGAATCTATTAAACGCGAGGATACCCTTAGCCTACTACGGCGTAGCCTAGTCTCGTATAGCCTATACTTTAGCTAGGTCTATAGACACGCCGTCCTTACTAATAATAAGGCCTAGGTACTTCGCAGATCACGTATAGAACTCGTACTTAGAGAAGTCTAGTTATAATCCTAGGTCTTCTAAAGGACCTTCTTTATATATTCTATATACTCTTCTAGGTTGTCGCTAAAGATAAGAATGTCGTCTAAGTATATAGAGTAGAAATTATCTAGGAACTCGCGAAGAGTGTCGTTAATATAAGACTGAAATATGCCTAGCGTATTATATAATCTAAACGGCATTACTAAGTACTCGAACTGTCTATATCTAGTAGTAAATACGGTCTTCTATTCGTGACCCTCTATAATACGGATACGATTAAAGGCGGCGATTATATCGAGCTTAGTAAACTACTTCTTACCTACTATCCTATTAAGCGTGTCTTATCTTAAGGGGATAGGGTATCTAGACTTTAACGTAATAGCGTTTAGGCCGCGATAGTCTATATATACCTAAAGTCGACTACTAGGCTTACGTACTATAAGTACGGGCGAAGCTATATCCGCTCGTCCTACGTACCTTCGAATCTTCTAGTCGGCTAGGTAGCTATCCGTCTAACGCTTAATCACTTTATCCTCCTAAGACGATATACGGAATAGATACTTAAAAGGTAACTTACTTCCTTCCTTAAGATTAATCTTATAATTAATGCCTAGTCGGTATAGTAGTAGCTTATATACCGCCTAAGCCGAGAAGGTTCGGGCGTACTTACGGTACTCGGGTAGTAGGTGATCTACCGGGTCTATAATATTGTCCTTATTAAGCGATTTCTAGAATTGGTCAATATCTACTTACGCGTATATTTTATACGCCTATAACGAGGGCCCGGATCTTTCTACTACTAGTATAAAGGCTAAGGCTCGAGCGTCTAGTCGTTACGTAGTCTTATCGTCTACTACTATACTATAATTGCCTATTATACGCCGTATAGAGTATAAGCTTAGCTAAGCGGTTAACATCGCGTATAGGTATAGAGAATCGGTACTTTACTTCGATCCTAGTAGTTGATCCTTTTCTCGGATATATATAAGGTGGACTTAAGTACCCTTTCGTCTTATATATATTATAAAAGCTCCTACTCCTACTTCTAGGATGTCTAGTAACTAATTATCCGGTATTATAGTTACGGTTACTTCTACTAGCGTTCTCCGGTCCTTTCCTAAGGAGCGCCTTTATAGCTTCTTAATAGTGTCTCTTCCGTCTACTAGTAAGGGTAGTCTAGTATAGAGACGGGGCTCCGGTTTATCCTCTATAGTTACTACCGGACGGAAGGTTTAATGCGTCTATATAGGCTACTTTCCTTTATTATAAACCAACTATACCTATGCCGGCTTGCCGTTCTATAGGTATAGCTCCTTATAGCGCTCCGAGTCGAGAATAAGCGTCCTAGATTTATAATAGACACCTAGCTAATATACTATACTCTTAGGCCTACCGAGGACTATATTATATTCGAGGTCGGCGAGATATGTACTTATGACTTCCTTATAACTATTTAGGTCTAGTTCTATCGTTATCTATTCCGTAATCTCTATTCCTAAGGTAGAGCTATCCGCTAGCGTAAGGAGTAGAGGCTCTAGTAACAAATAAACCTTAAAATTGTTATTATACGTATATATTCGGTCTATAAACTTAGAGTTAGCACCGATATTAAAGAACAACTAAGATCTAATACTTTTCGCTATACTAGGAATTACTAGGTATATTACTACCTTAGGTTACTATTCTTATTCCTTTCGAATCGTTCTTAAGGAACGCGAAGATATCCTTAGCCCTTTACCTAGTAGCGGTAGTAGCTCTAGTTCTTTTAGACTTCTAAGAGGCTCAATACTTACTACGCTTAAGTACTAGCCTGACCATTTCCCCGCTATTATAGAGTAGGTAGACGAGGTAGTATCTCGTAGTCGAAGAGCTTATATACTCGATTAGTAAGACGGTGTCCGGTCTTACGACACTTCTTATAGCGGCCTTCGTTTATATATCGAGTGTTCTTAGCGTTATCGAGAGGACAGATATTAGCAGCCTATATACTAACATCGCTATAATCCGCCTACGCCTTACGGGTACGTCGAGAGCGTCCTCCGCTACCGCTACTACCTCCGTTATTATTACTAGAACCGGCGGTAGGTAGGTCGGTCTTCTCGTCCTTCTTACTATCCTTCTTATTATCCTTCTTAGTAGGCTACTTTCTCGGGTATAGTAAATCGACTAGGCGGAAATCCTCCTTAGCTCGATTTAAGTAATCTTCTATAGCTTTTATCGTCTATAGGTCCTTAGAGATAAACTCCTAGAGGTACCGGTAATATAGCTTACGCTTAAGTATATCGATATAGTCCTCTTAATCGCGGTAAAGCGAAATAATGTTCGTACTCTTTCTAAATAAGACGTTAAACTCGGCAAAGGAGTCGTTACGTCTATCTACTTACTTTAAGGCGGCTATATCGTCGCGTACGCGAGCCTTTACGTTACGCTTACTACAGCGCTTACGTAAGTCCTTTATAAGCTTATTAAGTATCTTATATATACGGTCGCCCTTTACGCTAGTAAGGGACGGGATTTGAGGTCCGATTAATTAGAACGCGCTACCCTTAGTATAGTTATATACTAACTTTAACGTAGCCTTCGAGGTACGGAACGTAGTGTTCTATAGCTTAGTTTCTAATATATTCTACTACACCTCGAACGTTAGCCCGATAGGCGTATTATCCTTATTCCTATTACCGCTAAACTTCTTCACCTCCGTCTTATCTGTCTTAAACATAACGTTAAGGTCTAGGTTAATATTAAGTATTATATCCTAGTCCGCCTCGGGCTCCTCGTCCTTACTCTTACGCTTACTCTTCTTAGACTTCTTCTTACGGTACTTACGGCGATCTTTATCGTCGCTAGGCTCGGAGTTAGAATTAGAGTCGGACGAGCTTAAGCTATCGGAGGTATTAGATAGGTTGTCGTCTTAGGTACTATCCTTACGCGGTCCGCGGCCGCGACGTCCTTACTTAGGCTTCTCGGTAAGTCGCTTCTTTAGGTCTATAATTTCGTCGTCCTTAGTCTTCTTAATATACTCGATCTTACGGTTATAGTCCTTAGCGGTAGACTTATAGTTAGAGAGCTTATTATCGACGTCGCTCTATTAGTTCTCGAGGCCCTAGATACAATTAACGTACTCTACGATCTAGGCGTTAAGCTTAGAGAGCTCTACGTTCTTATCTTAAATCTACGACATAGCGTTAAGTATATATTTACGGTTCCTAGCTATATCCGGCGTAGGCGGTAGTTTCTTAAAATCGTCGACCTACTATAAGAGTAGATTACGGGCTACTATTAGCTAGTCGCGATTCTTTACGGCGGTATTGCGTTCCTTAGTCGTGTTATCTAAGCTCTTCTAGATGTTATTACGATCGGCTATAATTGCCTTTAGATCGTCCTTTACTTTAGCGATATCCGGCTCGTTCCTCTTATACTTAACGACCTTATTCGTAAGATGCTTAACCTACTTATCTACCTTCTACTATAATATCTATATGTCTAACTTCTTCTACTTAAACTCGGCCATATCCTGCTTTAGCTTATACTAGGCTATCCTAACTACTACTCTCTTATCCTAAAGCTTATTATACGTCTAGCCGAATATCTTTAACAACTCGGTTATATTATAGTCGTCGGCTTAGGCGCGTCGAAGTAGGTAATAGATCGAAGATAGTACTTTAGGTATACTAGCTATAAGGGCTTAGAACTCGGTTATATCTAGGTTCTTTAGCTCCTCTAGATTTTAGCGGAAAGTCTTAGCTACCTATTGTTCTCCTTCTCCTTTATCTATTACTATATTACCGTTATAATCAAGCTCGATCTCCTTTTTAGTCGTATATTCTTTCACTTCGTCGTCCCGGATATAGTCGGAGAGGTTGATTGTCTTAGGCGGTTCGGTAACTAGTTATATTAGTTACTTAATACGCTACTATATTTGCTCGTTAGTTAGCTATTAGAGTTAGGTTTAGTAACCTTAAGTCTAGCTACTATTAAATATAAGCGACTCGCGGCGGAGTTTAGGGCGACTAGTAAGTAGAGAGTACCTACTACCTATACTCTTAGCTAGTATCTTATTAATAAAGGTACGATTGTTCTTATTGACTTAGACCTATTACGTTTATCGCGCGATTAGTATAGAAAACTCGCGATAAGCGTAGTTTCTATATCTTTAACCTATTACTTTATAGGTCCTTTGTAGTACGTATTCTACGGTTAGTAAAGGAGGTCTAACAAAGTATAAGGGAGCCGTTCTTAATATAGGGCAAATAACGAAGTTATTAGATAGGCTATCTAAGAGGAGTACGAGGTACGGAAAGTTAATATATAAGCCGAGGTATACGGGCCGGCCCGTACTAAGTTACGTAACCGACTGCTATTTACTAGACGTCCGCCTAGGCCCGTAATAAGTATAACGCTAGGGGATAAGGCGTACGGCCGGGCTAGCGTTCTAGGTACGCGTAGAGACCGTAAGCGTATTATTTATAGTATGCGGCGCGGCTCGTAGTACTATACTAGCGCTCTATTATCTAAAGCCCTATTAGCCTTATCTTTAACTACTATAACGCCCGTTACCGCCTTACTAGGTGTTATTATCCTTATCCCTCTTACTATATATACTCTTTACGGTATTATATACCTCTTCTTTATCTTTAGCGATACGAAGAAACTAGCTAACGGGGTCTATAAGCTAGTAGTCCTCTATCTTCTTTATCTAGAACCCGTTTAGGCTAATCTATAGCTCGTACGACACTATAGGCTTGCCGGTCTTAGCGCTAAAGCGGCGGTATTTAACGATATATTTACTAAACTCCTAGCTATACTTCTACTTTAGCTAGTATAGGTCGCGTCTAGCCTTAAGCTTAATATCTCGAGGATTCTTACCGAAGTTGTCGTCTAACTCGTCCTATATATCCTCGAGGCTTACCTATTCGTCGTTCTCGATAGCCGTACGGATAATGCCCCTAAGGGGTACCGAGGGTATAACGCTTAACGTAGTTAAAGATATCGAGATAAGGTGTTTATATAGTATATCGTACCGCGATAGAGTCCTTATAGCTCTCTTTCTAGTCGATATAGGAGAGCTCGCCTAAGTTATCGAACTCTTTAGAATAGGGGAAACGTTAGTCGGTTTAGGCGGCGAATATCGTAGTATTATTAGTACGGGCTACTAAGGGTACGAGAGAACCGGCGCGGGTAGTACGGTTATAGGTACGGGCCTAATAGCCGCTACCTACTAGAGTCTAAGAACGACGGGTTCTAGCTTATAGGAATCCTTCTAGACTAGTAGTCTACTATTCCTACTACTACGGCTATTACTAGGGTCGTAACTACTTAGGGAACGTAAGCGGGCGGTCTTACTTAGTAAGGCGGGAAGCCGGACTTATATCTTAAGTTACGAGATCTTAGTGTCCTACTATATAATCTTGGCCTTAAGTTAGTCGACTTCGTCCTCTACTTACTCGAGATAGCTATTAGTAGTATTAATACGGCCTACTAGCTCATTGGTAATCTTCTTCTAGTATTCCTTAGTTACGGCGTCGTCTAAGACTATTTATAGTATCTAGATACAGGCCTTCGTATCTTCCTAGGATGTCTAATATATTAAAGTATCGGCTTATATCTTATCTCGCTCGGTCGCTATATCCTATCGGTCTTTAAAGACGACATTATATTCTTCTTAGAGCTTTATAAGTTTAGTATCGACTTGATCGCGTTCCTCGCGATAGCGTCGTACCTAGGCTTAGGAGTAGTCGAGTATAACCTTCTAGTAGGCGTACCTATCTATAGTACTCTTAACCTTAGGATATATAGTATTAGGCCGTAAGGTAACTACCCTCTTAAATGCTTTAGTATCGGCGATCTTATAGTTTATTAGATCGTACTCGAAGCCTATATCGTCGAAGTCGATCTAGTCTATACGAGGAGGCGCTATACTATTAATAAACTATATAAAGTCGATACCTTTACTATCGTCCTCGTAAGACGAGAGACGAGTGTCTTCGATATCTAGTCGTACTAGCTTCTTACCCTCTGCCCTACTACCCTCGTATCGTATTAAAGACTAAGGCGTATTATTAGTTATAGAAATTTGTAAATCGGGTATATAAAGATAAGAGAGAGTAGACCTACCTATACCGAACGGCGGTATATCCCTACCTATTCTATTTCCTTACTTATACTATATCCTACTTACGCGGTCCGGATATATACTACCGCTAAGGATCGAGTTGAGCTAGTTCTAAAGTTCTAGGTTCTAAGGGTCTCCGGTTAGTAACTTAGCTAAAATAGAGGGCGTACGATATAGGTACTACTATCGCTAAGTAGCGGCGGTAGGTCGTATACTTAACGGTCGTAGAGGAGGGCGTCGAGAGGCCTCGTCGGCGTTCTCTATTATCGCGAATTAATCGTATAGTCTAGTACTAACGTACTGTCTCGGGCGGTCTCGGTATTATATATAGAGGTTAGCTCTCTACTTATAAGAAGGCGTAACTAGCTATTATAGGCAAGAGTACTATAATAGGGTCGGGTAAAGATATATATAGTTACGCGAGCTATCTAAGAGAGTACGAGAAGCGCGAGAAGACAAAGTCGCGCAAATCGAGCTAGCGGGTACTAGCGGCCGCTAGCGCGCGGGCGTACGGCCGACGATACTATATTACGAGGTAGATCGTGAAAAGGGCTGTCTCGTAACACCTTAATTAGAGATATAAGTAGCTTTCTTACCTTATAGAATACCCTAATATTATCTTTAGTAATAACTATATAGTATATTAGATAGGCTATTCTTACTACCTTATAGTAGAGAAATAACCTCTTCTTATATACCTCGAAGGCTAACTAGGCGTAGTTAAGCCTACTCTTACGTTGGTCTTATATAAGGCTCTCTTTCTAAAATGACCGGTCTATCTTAAAGAGTTATTAACCGCTGGACTCTACGTTAGTCTAGGTTAAATCCGAAGAGTTAGGATTAGGTTCGGGTTCTTATAAAGACCGGTAACCTTCGGTCTAGGTCGGGTCTTACGAACTAGTAAAAGAATAGAGTCTAGCTCGGTAAATTATTAGTTCGAACTAGTTAAGATATAGCATCTCAAAGGGAGTCAACAATTAGGAAGTGATCTAGTAGCCTAAGGCATCTACAATAACTTAGCTTATAGAGAGATACCTTCTCTCCCCTTTAGCTTAGATAGACATCTAACATAATCAACACATTAGTTCCTAATATATTGCTATATACTCGTACTATTAGTTAGTTGAAGATTGATCTCTTACTCCACTCCGCTACTATCTACTCGTACCTATTTAACAGGTTATAAGCCCGGGTTTATATATAAATAAGAGCAACCTATATCAGTATAGGTTACTTATATCCCTTGCTATTGTAGTAGAAAACATCTAGGAATTAGAAGTCTACCCCGTCTATCCTATTAAGGAGCTTAGTTCGATACTAAGTAATAGGTAACCTAGACAAGGACTCTATACGGCTTACTTAAAGCTAATACCTTAAAGATACTCTATAGGCAGAACTACATCGAGATACTATTATGAAGGACTTTAAGTAAGTCATTTGAAGCTCTACTAGGAGAGACAGACCTGTGTCCTAGCCCCGAGACCTTATACCGCTCCTTCTTTACTATACTAAGTAGGCCTTAGTATCTATACCTACGAACTTTCCTATTCTATACTAGAAGCCTTAGTAGGATCTGAGCCACTACCTTAGAATATACACACCTTGTTTTATTATATCCAATTTATTATAGATTTATACTAAGAGAAGACAGAGGAGAAGGGAGGCAAAATCCCAATTCTTAGGAGAGACAATTAGAAGAGATGGTTCAACCTTTAGAGATATAAGATAGAGAGCTAATTAGCATTCTTTGTAATTAATGACCTAATAGAAGTGTCTTTTAACAACATTAAGGGCGAACTCTAAAACTCTAAGAAGAGGCTACAACTAAAGAGATCCTTAATACGCTAATATAGACAAGACATAATATAGTATACAACTTCAGTATCCTTAGTAGGATTATAGAAGAAGATGAATTTGAGCTTAAGGGCTTATATGAATCTAGAAGAGCTACTAAGAAGTGGGTATATCTCTAGAACAAGTATAGCCAGGTGCTACTAACCTATATATATGAGCTTATAAAGCAATTTGTGACCTTTAAGATAAGTAAAGAGTTCACTATTAGATCTGTATAGACACACCTAGTTTCTCTTAGAAAAAGGATTGCTAATGTTGACCTAGAGGGTCAGCATTATAGGAAAGCTAATATAAGGATGACCTAGCTCTTAAGCTCACTACTACCTAACTACTATATAGCTAGGGATACTATTATAGCTTAGCTAAAGATAGATTATAAAAGGACCTTAAAGATCCTTAAAGCTTAAGAAGCTAGGTTAGATCCCTCTAAGGCTAAGTATAGTATAGTAGCCACCTAGGTCAAGCCCTTAGGTCTAGTAAGACCACTCTCCTGCCTTCTCTATAAGAAGGATCATCTGATTAAGGACTGCCCTAGTTTGCCTAAGGCAAGAAAGGTCCTTAGATCTTATTCCTAACTACTATCTTCCTAGAATATAACATATATTAAGAAGAAGAGAACTCTACTACACACCTTAAGGAGGACACTAAGAGAGAAGTCCTCTATAGAAGAACTTAAGAAAATAGTGAAGAAACTTAGCTCTAACATACTGTTACTCTAGAAGAACTAGGCCTAGTCTTATACCTCTAAAGTAAAGAAGACTAGAAAAGGTTTTTCCGCCCAAGAGTCACGTGACTTATGCAGCTCATCCCTAGAGACAATGTCTGATGATGATGAGTATAATAAAGTGGCTCACCCAACTATAGAAGTCTAAGGCAAGTTCCCCTCGTTAGAGTAGTTACTTAACTCCTATACTTCATCCTATATAACTAACTAAAGCTGCCTCTTTAGATCTATAACTCCCTTAATAAGGAAGAAATAGATCAAAGTAGGAGGTGGGTTTTTATTGGCCACTTATATTAGGAATGTAGAGATGAGTAGGAGAGCTAGTAGAAAAGTTGTTTTAGAAGATGTCCTACTTATACCTAAGCTAGGAGTAAACCTAGTTTTATAGAACTAGTTTAGTAAGTAGTTAAGTGTTCAACCTCTATCATTTTCTCTTATTTCCCCCTCTAGTAAGACTGTTGTCTAGACAAAGCTCCTTAGGGGGGTTCTATTTATTAATAAGATTTCTCCTCTCCTATAAGAACGGGCACATTACTTATTATATACACTACTAATAGAGAATTCCTTTGTAACTACTTAATTAGAGACCGACCTAAAGTAGTAGGAGCTTTAGTATAGAAGATTTATACACTTTAGGAAGAATTTGCTCTAGAATCTTTATAAGGTAACAGACTTAAAAGAACCTATTCCTATCCCTAAGGATAGCTTTCACTAGTGTAGAGTATATTTAATAGCAAAGATTAAGAAGTACAAAGTCAAAGTTATAGAGAGAAGACCTAAAAGGCTTGCCCTTATATCTATTGATATATATAGCCCACTACTAATCTTAAGACTAGGATTTAAATACTAGCTTGAGATTGTTAACAACTTCTCTAGGAAGAGGTAGACCTTTCCTCTTAGGAAAAGAGAAGATGCTCCAGTTGCTCTCTAGAACTAGAAGATCAAAGTAGAGAGGAAATTATTAGCGTAGCTAAAAGCAGTAAGGCTTAACAATACAAAAGAACTTATTGTATTAGTAAAGTAGTAGGAGAAGGATTTAGGGATTAGGCTCGAGCCGACTAAGGTATACAACTCTCTATAGAATAGACTAGTTGAGAGGTCAATATAAACCTTAGAGGACTCTATAAGGTCAATGCTTAAAGAGGCTAAAATGCCGGTTAAATTTTGGCCTAGAGCACTAGAGGCCTAAACTTATATAAGGAACAAACTGCTAAATAGCCTAGATTAGGATAGGTTTAAGGTTTTACTAGATAAGGCTTTTAATAGTATCAAACCGACTATTAACTATTTGAAAGTTTAGGGATATAAAGCTGTTGTCTATATAGACACAAGATCCTAACCTTAATAGGTAAGAAGTGACAAGCTAATAAATAGGGGTAAAGAAGTAGTGTTTATTAGGTATATTGAAAACATAGCTAAAGCCTAGCTCTTTTAGGAACAAGACATAAGAGCTGTTAAACAACATACATATATAGACTTCTTTAAGGACTAGCCTGGAGGTGATATAGGTCTTAATGTTCCAATATTGAATCTACTAAGCAGTATACTAGCTAGGAAGCCCTTAGGAAGGCCGAGGAAGAACGTATCCTTAGGACAATCTACCTACTATTTAGGCGTCTATTAGAGCACCCCCGAAATAGATCAGCCAATTGAGAGCCCTAAAGTCGCTTAGCCGAGAAAGCTATTTATATAACTTCCCTAACCTCCGGAGAACGTAGGGGAATTTCAGAAAATCGATTAGCTAATTAAGAGAAGCTCCCTAGATCCCTAGGAAATAGACGTTACTAGGTCATAAGTGACGGTCCCTAAATCATCCCTTGGAAAGAGAAAGGCTGACTATAATATTAAGGGCTATGACATGAAACAGAAAGCCCTAAAATCTATAGTCCCTAAGCCCGAACTAACTACTAAAGTAGGAGAAGCAATAGACCTCTTAGAGAACCTTACTGCTTTTTACTAAGCTTTCTTTATAGCTATGTAATCAGTGGACAGTTCAATACTATAGGATAGCGGATTCCTAGAAGAAGTTAAGGAAATGGCCTTTATAGTAACTGTAGAAGCTATTATATATAAGTAAGAGGTCCCAATTCCAAAATCCTATAAGGATGCTATAAATGACAAGAAATGGGGACATCTTTAGAAGGAAGCAATCCAAAAGGAACTAGATGCTCTATAGAGTAATAATACCTAGGAAAATTCTGTTCTACTAAAAGGAGCAAATCTAGTTACATCAAGATAGGTCTTTGATATTAAGAGAAGTATTAGTAGAGCTATTAAAAAGTTCAAGGCTAAACTAGTTATAAGGGGCTTCTTACAGAAGTTTAGTATTGACTTTATAGAGACATTTACACCTCTAGTAAGACAGGACACCCTTAGGGTGTTTATAGCTATTATGTATAAGAAGGATCTTCATCTTTACCAAGTGGATGTGAACAATGCATCTATAGGAAGCACCCTCTATAAAGACATCTTCATGTTACTACTACTAGGAGTTGAGCTTCTACTAAACATAGTGTTCAAAATCCTTAAAAGCTTATATAGACTTAAGCAAGTAGCTAGAGATTAGAATTAACTCTGTGTATTAAAGCTTAGAGAGATTGGATTCACATAGTCAGAAGTGGATCTATGCCTACTTATCTATAAGAAGAGGGAGATCATAATCCTTATATATATAGATAACATTCTAATTGCTACACTAAAGTTAATAGATGTTCTCTAGTTCAAAAGAGAACTTAGCAAGATCTTTAAGATCAAAGATCTAGGTGAACCTAAAAAGATCCTTAGTATAAGAGTTATAAGGGATAGGAAGAGAGGAATCCTAAAACTTGACTAAGGACACTTTGTTAGGGACAGCCTAGCCAAGATAGGAATGAACTATAAGAAGGCAGCACCTATACACTTACCTATAGACAGCTATAAGGCTCTCAAACCTTCAAGCCACATAGATAAGAGGTGTGACAAGGCAGAGTACTAGAGTATTAATAGTACTTAGATATAGCTAGTAACAATTATAAGGCTAGACATTGCTTTTGCCCTAGGAAGGATAAGCTCATTTGTAAGTGACCTATCTACCTACTACATGAAGGCTTTGAAGAAGATCACTAGGTATCTAAGATCATACCCTGATCTAGGACTTCAGTTCTTAAAGTCTAGAAAAGGACACCTTATTAGATACTGTAATTCTGATTATATAATAGACAAAGCAGACAGAGTCTTAATCCTTAGGTATGTCTTCTTCCTCTATAGGGCACTAGTTTCTTGGATAAGCAAGAAGCAAAAGTCTGTAGCAACATCTATAATAGAGGCTGAATATATAGCTATAAATGTATATACAAAGCAGTCTTAATTCCTAGCTTCACTACTAAGAGAAATAGATTGTCTAGAGTTAGTGGGAGACTGTTCCTATTAACTAAGAATCACTAGAAACTAGGAGACTATATCAAATTTGAGACTTGTCTAATTAAGAGGTGACAATTAAGCTGCCCTTACCCTAGTAAAAGATATATATATTTATAACAAGTCGAAGCACATTGATATTGCCTATAACGCTGTTAGGAAACTTTAGTAGAGGAGGCTTATTGCTGTTAAGTACAACCTAACCTCTAAGATAGTTGTAGACGGGTTTACAAAACTAAAGACTAGTCTATACTTCTAGAGGTTTATAAGCTAGCTGAACCTGTCATAAAAAGGTCCAAGTACTATTAATAGGAAGTGAGCAGACTGTAACCTCCTATACGAGATAAGTAGGAGTGTTAAGATGTAGCATCTTAAAGGGAGTTAATAATCAGGAAGTGATCTAGTAGCCTAAGGCATCTACGATGACTTAGCTTATAGGGAGATACCTTCTCTCCCCTTTAGCTTAGATAGACATCTAATAGAATCAACACATTGGTTCCTAATATATTGCTACATACTCGTGCTATTAGTTAGTTAAAGATTGATCTCTTACTCTACTCCGCTACTATCTACCCGTACCTGTTTAATAGAACTTATAATAGTAATATATCTAGCTTACCGGCTATAGTACTAGTAGTAATTACTCTAGATTAATTAATTGATTAATTGTTCTATTAACGTACTATTTAAGTCCTAGACTATATAATATAGGTAGGTTACCCTACCGTTCTCTTTTCGTTAGTAGAGGAAAAGCCTTCCGGCGATAAAAACCTCTAAGAGTACCTAAAGTTCCTTCTTTACAATATTACTAAGGCCTTCCTACCTTACGGACCCCGGCGATTATCCCTACTCCTTTTACGCCGTAAACCCTAAAAAAACCTAAGAAAAATAGCCGTAGTAGCTTAGAGCGTAGCTCTAAAGTCGAGAAAGCGGCGATTTTAACTCTATTTCGCGCTCTAGGTCCCGGGTTACGTAACTTAGAGGGGTCCCTTTATTATATCGTATTCCTTAGAAAGCGGGCTATAAAATATGCTATTTATTGTCGTAATTAGTATAGAAACTGCCGAGTTATTTGCCTTTACGTATCTTGGCGTTAGGCGCTAAGATTTAGCGTTAGGCGCTTAGTAATTACTACCTTCCGGCGGCGATAACTTTAGAACCCGTACTCGTATAGTAGAAATGAGACCAGATCTAAAATCGCGTAACTTAGGCGTATAAACTAGGCCTAGGCACTTTCCGATTAGGCCTAGTATTAAATTTCGTTAGGGTCTCCCCCGTAGCCGGACCCTTTAGAATCGAGAGATAGCTCTAGAACTTCTAGTCGACTTCTTTAAGTTTAGTAGCCCTTTCGCGGTACTACTAAGGTGTTACTATCCCCGTAGTACGGATATAATCGACAACTTCTTATTGTGTATCGATCGATAGGAATAGAGTAGAATAGACCACAATTCTAATCTTTCTAGTCCGTACTTCGGAGTATAGGCGGCACCCTTATAGTAGGTAGATCGGGGTCTCTTTTTAGTAGTATCGGTATTTATCGTCGTTCGTTTTATAAAAGCAATATAGGTAGTCGTAGAAGAAGTCGTATCCTAGACGTAGAGAGTAGTAGGCGCTAGATATTACCCGTTTGTATCTTATTTATAGCGGGAGTGACTCTTTATATTTAAACCGAGAAAAGTAGCTATTCGTAGTATATTCCTTCTTATTCTTTGCCTTATAGAATCTGTCTCTCGTAGCCGAAGCTACTAGATCGGTAAGGTGTTCTTTATTAGTTATACCTAGCGACTTAAAAGCCTATAGTCTCTTTTAGATTCCTTATAGTTTTGACCCTTCTTTCGGCGGAAGAGGCTCGTAACCCGATTCTATAGCCCGTCTCGTAACCACCGGGGTAGTGTCCTTTAGGACTCTAGCTATCGGGTTGTCTTTAGGGAGCTTCTTTATCTAGAGGCTATACTTAAGGACCTGCCTTTCTAGCCGAATACCGGGGATTAATAGGTCCGCTTCTCTTTCGTACGGTTCCGTAGGAGTAGTTCGAAATACTCCTAGGACTTTCCTAATTCCCTTCCCGTAAATCGCTTCTAGAGCAATAATAGATCGTCTAGATTTCTACTAAACCGGCGCCCCGTAGTCCGCTACGGTCCTAACGTATACTAGGTAGAGAGTCCGGAGAGAACGAGTACTTAAACCGTTCTCTATATTTGCTAGTCGGTTCATCCTATAGAAGGAGGCGAGTGCCTTTATTGAACGGATTTAAATATATTCCTTAAAGGTAAGATAGGTATTAAACTAAATCCCTAGCTATTTTACGGCTTTAGTCGCGGGTTTAATTACTTTCCCGCTCGGTAGGGTAATAGACCTATCGTATCCTTTACCGACTCGAAGGGGCGTATCTAACATTCGGAAGTAGTTATTTTCGCCTTACGCTTCTCTTCTCTCTCCTCTCTCGTAAGAGCTCTTTATACTCGTAGGTACTTAGTACTAATCTATAGGCTATCTTTCTTTACTCGGCTAGCTTCCTCGCTTATTTTAAAAGCGAGTAGTATTGAACCCGATATTTAGGATAGCCTATACTCTTCGTTCGTAATCTATAACGGCGTACTAGCGAGTTTAAAGCCCTTATTAAAGGCTTCGAGCTCTTCGGCTACCTTTCGCGGTCCGTCCTCTTTAAAGGTAATAGAGTCTATCCCGTAGATAACTACCTTATACTAAGAGCTGTCTTCGAGGACCTAGAGGATAGGGATATCTTCTCTTAGGAGAGAGAAGTTCTTTTTAAGTATTTCCTTCGCTTTTTCGTCCCGTAGTATTAGGACAAGGTTCCCTTTCTCGGATCGACGAGCTCCTAAGAGAATAGAGTGTCCGGGGTAGAGGTTAGCGTTCGAGAAGGTTAAGTTTACCTTGTTCCTAATAGCTATTATATCGAGAGGGGTAGTACTTCGGTTATTAATTCCTAGAACGATCTAATTATCCCTACGCTTAGTATAGTCCTTACGGCTCTCGATAGTCGTCTATTCGGTAGTAGACTGTCCTTTTGAAGGCTAGGAAAGGTCACGTCTTATCCGGGTATTATTTAGTAGCCGTATCGTATTTTAGGTACGAACGGTAGGGTCGCCCCTAGAGACGATACTTATAAAAGTTAGTTTTTAGCCGTTTTAGCTATTTTAGCTATTTGTCCCTCGGATCCCCTTAGGCGCTTCCTAGCGGTTCCCGCTATCGATTAGCTTAGTAAGCTTCGCGACTAACCCCTCTAGGGTAGATACTTACTTTTCGATCTTTGCTATTACTATTAGAAGAGCCTTATCTTCTCGAAAAGTCCTAAATAGCCCCCCTAGTTCGAGGATCCGGTCCTGTCTCTTTCGGTCGCCTCTAGCTAAAGAGGTAGCTTCGATAACGAGTTAATAAGCCTCGTTTAGCTTTAATTCGGCTTCTAAAGCGCTCGATTAGGCGGTTCTACCTACTTCAAATCGCTTTAGAGGCGAGATGTCTGTAGTAATTCCTACGAAAGGGTTCGACCTCTTATCGCCTACGACTAGTATAATCTTCCTTTGTTCTACTCCTCTAGCTTCGTTCGTAGTAAGAACTAAGCCCGTAGACCGTTAGATTAGCGTAGCTAGGCCGCCCAGTTCGTCTCTATTCTCTAAGCGAGGAAGGGTAGAATCGACGTCTACTTTACCTTATTTTAGTAGCAATTCGGTTTAGAAACAGACTTATAATAACTCTACGCCGAGAGGGCTATCTAATCACTCTATTTCTAATCGCGTTCGGGTCCTAGCCTACTAGCGACACTAGGGCACTCTTCTAACTACTAAGTAGTAGAAGGTATACTTTAGAGGAGAGTCGCTCTTAACTCTTAAGTATTAGAGCCTACGGTAACGTAAACCTATCTCGTAGGCTAGGGGACTGCCCTTAGGTATCGAAGAGTGTTCTAGAGAGTACTGTTCTAGAAGAATGAAGTAGCCTTGAGCCTAAGCCCTTAGTTTTATAACTAATGCTCTACTTCTTCTTCTAGATATAGTACTACTCGATAGACCCTATCGACCCTTCGGTACTCCTCGCTCTACGCCTATTTAGGGCTATAGGTTATCCTAGTATAGGGTGATTTGAGAAAAGTAGTTATGTTATCCTAGGAAATAAATCCAAAATCCTTCTCTTATTCTCCTCGTAGGAAGTGACGTTCAAATTGAATTCGGGTTCGGGTTCCGACGCTCGGGATCGCTAGTCTAGAAGGGGAAGTCGATCGTAGCCAGAGCTAAAGAAATAGGGTGAAGAGAACTTTAAGCTATCTAGATCAAATAAGGTAGAACTCCCTTAATTCTAGGGGTAGTAGGCTTCTTTATAGATCGTTAGAATAGCCTTAATAATGGCTTTCGAATATATTATATTTAGCGATAGCGCGGTTTATATAGGTGATAAGCTATATAGATTTAATAGAAGCCGCTAATATATAATTACTCTAACGTACTTTACTACCGAGCGGGCTATACTACCGAGCGGGCTACTTTTACTAAGAACTATACTACTTCTACTTCGATTACGACGGTATCTTAATACGACGACATTCTATAGAATTGTTACTAGGAGGACAATTCCTCTTTAGATTCTCCGCTATCTAGTAAGTCTACTTAATAGGTACGTACGTTATACCCCGACTCGCTATATCGCTTATAGCGTCGTAGCCTTAGTACTAGCCGAACACTATCTAGCGACTCTCTACTCACTTCCTACCTTCTAGTATCCTCTAGAGGTATTAATTGCGACGCCTTATCGAAGGTTAGAGACCCTCTAGACTAAATATACTTACGCTTTCGTACTTTCTACTATATAAGGGCCTCGTTAGACTTATATAGCTTACTAATCTCGCTTCGTATAAGAGCTATCTAATACGCTATCTCTCTACTCCCTTTTATAAGCTAATACACCCCTTCCTATAACGAGGTTGGCGATAAACCTGCCCGGGCACGCATTTTGTTTGTTACTAGTGTCGATTAAGAGTCGAATTCTTTTGTAGTTCGTAGTGTCTTCGACTCCTAAGGGGTAGAGTCCGGAGCTAGAGGGGTTAGCGTACGTAGCTTAATATTAAGCTTGTCTATCACTACCTATAGATTGAATAGAACCAAACCAGCGCCTCTAAACCTCGATAGGATGTTCTCCTATCTGAATATAGCGTTATAGGCTACCCGGAAGGCGCGTAGGAACTCTACTTTGTCGATATAAGTGATGCGCTAGCGTACTAAGCCCGAGAGCTAAGTACCGTATACCTTCTTTAAAGGCGAATAGCAACCTATATCTAATAGCTAGAGTAAGTACGAGGCGTGCGATAGTATATATAGGGCCAAGATCTTATATTCCTTATACAGATTCTAGAATGCCTTCGAGTTATAGCTCTCGTAGCTATCGATAATAAGTAGTCTCTATACCCTAGTCGTACGAGCTATAGGATACTTCTAGAAATACTCTAGCTACTATATACCGAACTCATTGTTAGTCCAGCCGTTCTATATTAGCCCGATTGTCTAGTCTAGACCTAAGTTGCCGTCTTAGTACTAGGTACTAATGTACTGTTTACCTATAAGGATAACGTAGGGTAGGAGCGCTATTCCGTCTATATAGATAGTCTTAATCACTATTGCCTATTCTCTATTGCCCTATTGAACGATCTTCCTCTTTCTGCTACGCCTTTCTGAACCCGTAACGACGCTCTAAGACGTAATAACACCTATTATAAACCCTGTCTCCTCGAAGTTGTAGGTGTCCTAGTTAAGGATACTATACTTCTCCTTTATATTACGTATAAGCAAGAACTACCTCTCGATAACGTCTAGATCTTCTATTAGGGCTCGCTAATAATCGTATCTACGTGTTATACGAACCTTTAGCTCACGATACCGCCTAATGAACCTGTCTGTCTAATTGAGACTAGCGGGCTTAAGACCCTTCTCTTATAGTAATAAATCGGCTATTGCTCGTATACTAGCCTTTAATAGCGGGAAACCTCTAAGATCTAGCTCGAGTATGTACTCAAGTATTACCCTCTCTTCTAGCTCTATAAGCTTCTCCAAATTGGGCTCGTAGTTACCCCGAGGAGGTCGTCTATTCAATCGATACCCTAGTATAGTTCGAGACGCGTCGTATACCTTTATAGTAAGTCGATTAGTGATTATCGCGTCGCGTTTCGTAGCCTAGACAGCGAAGGTCAGTTTGGCCTCGTTTGAAGATAATATACGCTATAATAGTGGTTATATAGCTATATCTATAGAAGTGGTCCAGTTCTTAGTAAAAGTGGCCCGCTCGGTAGTATAGCCCGCTCGGTAGTAAAGTACGTTAGAACTTATAGCGCTATATACTATATTATGATTAAGGAAAGATATAGCTTTTTAAACGCTATCTTGTATACGTTATATAATCTATTAACGTACTTATTAATCTCTCTTAAAGAAGCTCTTATACCTCGCTTTCTCTATTAGTCTAATCGATAGGATCGGTGTCTCTTATTAATTACTATAAAGCTCTAGTCTTCTTCCGCTTAGGCTTAACCTTATCTATATCCTTATCCTTATCCCTCTATATCTAAGATAGTATACTACGACGCTAATATATAATAATAAAGACTCTATCGAAAGCCTACTACTTCTTATCGCGATCTAAGCGTATATATAGGTAATAGTCTATTATTAAAACGTAAGGCTACGTACGGTAAGAATTAGGTAACTAATTAGTTAAATATAGCTTCTTTAAGAGTAATACTTATCTATTCTAGATAGATATATATAATATATAGTCTACTTTTAAAACACCCTATATAAGCCCGGATAATCACTTCCTATATAAATAACGTAGAAGTTATAAGCCCGACTAGCGCTTACTAATATTTACTATAATAAGGAAGCCCTAAAGTAGATTTTATATTATAAAAAAAATATAAGAACGGTAATATAGCTTTTCTATCGATTAGAGACACGTATAACGTACTATTTAAAAGCGCCTATTAAGGCTATTACCTAACGAGAATAAGAGTAGCGCGCCTACGCTAGCGGCCGCGTAATTGCCGCGGAAAGCGACTAGAAAACAGGAATCTACCTCCTATCCGACTAGACCCTAAAATTACGGAGCCGCGGAGGTAAATTGCCTATTTAGGCAAATTCTAACCTTAGCCGTAGCTAAAGTATAGCGATATAGAGACTAGATCCTATACCTAACTCGCGAGCATTAAGCAGCTTACGAGGAACACCTAAATCGCTATAAACGGGGATACGACATAGAAATCTAGCTAGTAGTAACTAACCCTTTAATAGCTAAGCTAATAACTAACCTAGTAATAGTAAGACAATAGCTAACGACAATATACTAAGGGCCTAGGAAAGGCATAACGAACCCTAGCCGCCCCCGGCCCCTCCGCGTAGACAGAATTATATAAAGAAGCCTAGGTAATACTAGACGAAGACGAACACCTAGCCCGAGTATATAAGAATACAATTGCGTAGCTCCTTAGTATACTTGAGGCACTCGAACACTAGACCCTAAGAACGATCTACTAGACTATATAGTACGTAATATAATAGAAGAACCCTACGTAGGCTATAATCGCCGCGAGATACTACCCGGCCTAGCCCTAGAGGACTAACAACGCGATCCGAGTCTACGTTACCGACCCGGAGGAGAAAAGGAACTCGAGGGCCTTACGAGTAAGGAGCTCGTAGACAGAATTGGCCGGAAGGAGATCGTAGGAGCAAAGGTAGAGCTAAGGGGGGAAGTAAGGCTTTTTACCGTATATAAGACAGACCGATAAAGACTCGAGACATATAAGGAATAGATAACTAAAGTAGTAAAGTTAGTAAAGGTCTCCTACTAACGATTTATAGTAATAGCCTACGGGGTCCCTAGAACCTTTAAGGTCGAAAATGACCTCCTATAGCTACAAATATAGAACTAGAGCACATCGCTAGGAGTACGCTTCTCTAAGGCCGTCTAGCTATATAGGAGCGTCGAACTAATAAAGATATACTCCTCGTTAATCGTCTAGATAGTAAATATAGAACAAGCAAACCTTGTCCTAGATAAAGGACTATACTAGAACTACGAACGTCTTAATACGGAAATCTACTAGAGTAGCTATAGAGTACTCTAATGCTTTAACTACTAATAGTACGGACATATCGCCCCGAAATATATAGAGAAGACCCCGAAGTACCTATACTACGTAGGCCTATACTAGGGAAAGCAATGCCTACGAGAAGAAGTAAGGTACGTATACTATAGCCGGAAATACCCGGCGTACTCGAGCTAATGCCTAACCCGGATCGCCGTAAAAGGGAAGGCTAACTAAGCACGGATTACCACCCTAGCGAGGTACCCTACCCTATAGTAAGGCAGCGCTTAATATAAAGGCTTTAAGGCGGTAAAAAGAAAGAGAACGGAGGAGGCTATAAGGAGTACCCTACCGAGTACGTACCCGCCGCTAGGACGGCTAAGGGGGCTAAATAGGGTAGTAAACGAGATAGGACAGATACGGATTTTTAGAACACCCCTACCGGCCGAAGGTCTACTAACCTAAGAGGAAGATACGATAACCGTAGGTACTACCTAAGCCCGGAGCACCCCTATAGACATTATCCTAGCTAGCCCGTAATAGTAGTATAGGACAACCTTACTATTATATAGTATAACGTTAATAAAAGTAAAGATAAGGTCTAGCTCTACTTCCTATAAGAACTCGACTACTAAAAGCACTATGTCGTAGCGCTATAGGAACCTTAGACTAACCTATATATAAGCAAATAGGCAACCTATAACGACTAACGATACTATACGGTAATTAGTAGAGGTATAGAATATACCCTAAGAATATATACCTACGTAAGTAAGGCTATTAGTATAGAAGTATAGAAGGTCGTACTGTAGCCGGAGGGCTACTAGGGGGACATAACGACAATCGAAATAGTAATAGGCTAGGGAACCGTCCGAATCTATAACGTCTATAACCCTCCTCTATAAGGACGAACGAGTAGAGACCTAGGAACCCTAGCTACGCTAGACCGGATACTCGAATAAGGGGATATATACTAAGTCCTAGTAGGCGACTTTAACCTTTACTACCCGTAATAGGATTCTAGACTTCACCCCCCTATACGTGTACCTAGGAGGCAAGTTACTAGAAATCACCGCGAGCCGCGATATAGAACTACCGATCCTAAAGGGTATAGAGACGTAGAAGGCGAGATTAAGCGTAAGTACGATTGACCTATACTTCCTCTTTAGAGAGCTAGTAACGAGACTAGACAAGTACCGCCCGAACCTCTTACTCGAAGTAGGATTAGACTATATCCCGATCTAGATAATAATCGAGGTAGGAGTCGAGGAGGAACCTATAGCGGAGCTACGCCTAAACTAGAAGAAGGCCCCGTAGGAGGAAATCCGAGACGAACTAGCGGTACGACTATACGGTAATAGAGCAAATACGGGACTAGAAACGGGAACAGAAGTAGAATAAGAAGCCGAGCTCGATAAAGAAGCCGAACGGATATTAATAGTCGTATAGGAGGTAGCTCGTCAGTATATACCCTATATTCGACCTTCTTAAAGATAGAAGCTATTCTAGACCCCGGCGTACGCGGAAAGGGTAAAGGAGGCGAGGAGGGCTAGACGAGAGTAGACGAAGGAGTATATATAAGTAATATAGGACGTATACTAAAGGGCTAGCTAAGCTAAGAAAGCCTAGATACGTCGGGATAAATAGCTAGACTAGAGAACGACGGTAGGGCTCGTAATAGAGAATCCTAACTAGATATAGTAACTAGCGAGGTAGGCGAGAGCTAGAGGGATAGAGAAGACGCCTTACTTCCCGCCTATAGTCGATATAACGGGGACGCTAAGGTTAACGCCGGAGGTAAAAGCGAAGGCGTTTACGGACTACTTCTTCTTAATATAAGTCGACGCGGACCTAACGGATATAGTAGGCACGTCGTACCCGGAACTTTTAGACATATACTAGACAGTCTAGCTAGGCGAGGTTAAGGCCGTTATAGAACAGCTTAAGGGAGGAAAGGCCCTAGGGCCCGTTAAAATCCTAAACCTCCTACTAAAGGAATATAAAGAGGAAATCGCCCCGAGCCTAGCTAAGCTCTTTACTACTTATCTACGGAAAGGCTACGATCCGAAGCCGTATAGAGACTCCCTAATAGTAGTTATCTAGAAGCTATAGAAGGAAGACTATAATAGGCTCAAGTTATATAGACCGATTACGCTCCTAAATATAGTAGGGAAGATCCTAGAGAAGGTAGTAGCCTAGAGACTTATAGAACTACCCGAGGAGAACAATATCCTCCCGGAGATATAGATAGGAGGGAGAAGTAACCGCTTAACCCTTATAGTAATAGAACTAATAACCGAATAGATCTAAACCCTCTAGTACTATAGACGGAATAGAATAGTATCGCTACTCTCCCTAGACATCTCCGGAGCATTTGACAACGTCTCCTACGAAAGACTACTCTATATACTCCGATAGAAGGGAGTCCCTATATAGGCTACGAAATTTATACACTCCTTCCTTAAAGAGAGGACTACGAGAATAGTCCTCGGGAGGTATAAATCCGAAAGGGTATACGTAGAGACCGGAATCCCCTAAGGATCTACGCTATCGCCAATCCTATTCCTAATCTTTATAGCTGACCTTATCTCCTTACTTACGTCCCCTTAGACTTCGGCGTTAGGCTTTATAGACGACATAAACATCCTAGCCTAGTCCGCGATAACGGAGGAAAACTATAGACTACTTACGGAGAGATATAGAGTATACGAGGACTAGGCTAGACGCTACGGCGTCCGTTTTGCCCTAGAGAAATACTAGCTAATCCACTTTAGTAAAGCGAGGACCTACTATAATATATAGGCAACTATAACAATCTAGGGATACAAGACGAAGCCCTCCCCCGAACTCCGAGTACTAGGAATCTAGCTAGAACCTATAGATTAAGAAGGCCTAGAACAGGCTATAAGTAAACGAGGCATTAATAACACGTCTTACTAAGTTAACGTAGGGGGCGACCTTCGATAAAGTAAGAATAATATATATAGTAATCGTAGTCGACGACGAGAATCACCTATACGTAGTGTCGGCTACGAACCTCTCGTCTAGCTACGAGAGAGCCAAGTATTCTTACGCTAGAGCGTCGTAGGCGCGACGGGCGCGTAACGTAGGCGAAGCCGCGGCGAATAGAGGACTACTAGTAAAACGGGTATAAAAACTATCCGACGAGCGTATACTCGTGTCGGGAGCGAGTCCCTCTTCTTTCTACGTATAAGAAGGGCGCGGAACCGTGGCCTATACGCTCGATAGGACACCTCTAGTATAAGTACAGAATTTTCACCTCCGGAGACCGTAAACCGAGCGGGCTAAGCGACGAACATTAGACGAGCGGACTACAGAACAACAACTAAGCGGACTATATAACGGCGTCGAGCGGACTACGAAACAATCTAGTGTTTGCTAGCGGGTAATACGGTAGGTAGGTGGACACGCGACGAAGCCTATAAGGGCCTATTAAACACCCGGTATAGGAACGAGGGTTTTGCCTAAGGCACTACCTGTCCCGCTATACAACGTACCTAGTCTAATATAGTAGATTGCGACGAGGAAAAGACGATAGCCTAAGTAAGGAAAAGACGGCTATTAGGACGGAGAAAAGACGTATAATACAAGTAGATTAGTTCTATAATCGGGGAGGATCGAGGGTAGGGTAATAAGGAACTTTATATTAGTTAGTAGGTAGAAACGTATAGAGTACGCTACCCGGCGTAGTGTGTGCCCCGAGCAAACCTACGAGGTATAGACGGCCGCTTTCTAGAGATAGGCTACGGTAACGCGAAGGGCGTCAAAACCTAGGGCGTAGTATACACTAGTAGCGACGGCTAACACTGTCTATATAGCCCGAGAGGACGGATACGTATGTCGGTTAATAGAGAGCACTAAAGGGCTTAGGCCTATAGAGGTAGTTATTAGCTTAAGGAGTGAATAGGGAGGGAGGGCGTAGAGGGAAGCTTTTACTCCGGGCTAACCTCTCGAAACGAGGCTATACGGTAGTACTAGATAAGTAGGAAAGCGCGGTTAAGACTTGTTACCTTATCTCGTAGCTAGCTTACTAAATACGATTCCTTCCTTACTAGATATAGGGGCATACGACTAACCCGGCAAATCAGCTTAGGATCCTCGGACTATAGGTAGACCCGGCGCTACGGTAGAGGAAGTACGTATAGGCAATATTACGGAAAGCTAAACAGAATATAGCATTATACTAGAGGCTTACTACGTCTATATAGGGGGCGGACTTCCGGTAGTTACGACTTCTATATACGGCTATTATACGGCCAGTCCTTACCTATAGTAGCTAAGTATAGTCCTTAGGCGAGAGGGCCTACCTATCGAAGGGACTCGTCGCGCCGCTAGCGAAGATCTAAAACTAATGCCTAAGGAAGGTCACCGGGGTATATAAGTCGACACTAACGAGGATACTTAAGCACGAGACCGCTATACCGCCGATCGACCTATATATCTAGGGACTACGGACCTCCTACTTAGGCAAGTCGGCATAGTACCTAGTATAGAAGGTCATCGCTAGTACAGTCGTAAGGGCCCGCGAATTAGTACTAGTATATAAGGGCATTCTACCCGGAAACGAGCCGAACTACCGGGTAAGGGACGAATAGCTAGTAATACGATAGGAAGGTAAGAAGTCGTTTATAGAGTAACTATAGAGAGAGAGGTAGAACAACTAGGGTGTAGGGCATAGTAGACGCCCTTAGCTAGCGGGACAACCTAAGGAATAGTTAGCTACAAAATCCGCGGTTAAGCACCCCCCGAAGCTTATCTACTACCGCCTTACGAGGGTATAGAGTAGTATAGTAACCTAACTACCAAGCGAACACATCGGCCTCTAGGGGTACCTATTATAGAGGAAGGTTCTAGGATACACGAATACTAGCTACCCCTACGGCTATCGCTCCTAGAACGTACGGTACGCACTCCTCGTCTGTCCGAGGTAGTCGCTAGGAAGGGGGGAGTAGATAGTAAAGGCGAGGAACCGGACGATTAGGGCACTTCTTAACAACGCTAAGGACCTACGGCGTATTACGAACTAGATACTAGAGAAGGGCTAGCTAGAACAGTACCGCCTAGTAGGAGCAGTATAGGAAGAGAGGACACGACGTAGCGCGACGAGACCGGCTAGGAGCGGGGGCTAACGGGGTAGTGATATAGACTACGTACGTTTAGAGGGAAAGCTAATCTAGATAAGGAGTAGTCAGGGGCGGGAAGGGTTCTCACCTATTCGGGTTTCCCTTTGTATATAACAATAGATATATACCTATATAGGCCGGATAGGGTCCTAGAACAGGGGAATAACAAATCTATCTATCTATATAGTAATCGTTTGACTAGCGATACTTTACGGGGTATAAATCTAGGATACGGGGGGAGTCGATAAGCTAGTACCGCGACGGATTAAATAGCCTCTTAATCGAACCTAAGTAGGTAACTTAGGGAGAATTCTCGGAGCGTATAAGACTATACCGACGAGAGTAGTAGAGATAGAGACCGGGACACTACCTATCCGTTACTATATCTAAGGGATAAGGATCTAATATACGGCGAAGACGATAGAGTACCTAGTATAGCAAACTATCTACGATAAGACAGTACGAATCGTATAGAGATATAGCCGGCTATATATAGGACCGTACGTAAGGGGGAGTTAGAAGCGGGACGACTTACGGGTTTTTAGGAAAGTATAAGTAACGCCGGAGTAGCTAGCGAGGGAGGAGGAGGAACGAAGAACCCGGGAAAAGAAGGGGAGTAAGGGAAAGTCCTAGAGCCTCGTAGAGTAGGTAGCCGGCTACCTATAGGAATAGGAATAGAATAGTAACCCGCTAGCGAGAATAGGCCCCCTAGCCCTACGAACCTTCTAGAGATATAACTACCTCCTATACCGCGACCTTATAAGGGTAGAAGCAAGCGTAATAATCTAAATCCGGTCCGAATATATCGGGCTTAGGGCTTACTTATATAGGAGGAACGTCCTAGATATAGATAACCTAGCGTACGAGTATAGCTACCCGTCGTAGAATCCGGAATATATAGTTATACGGTACCTATAGTAGGTAGAAGGGCGGAGTATATAGAGAGCGAGAGCAGCTAGACGCGACTACTAGTCGATCTTTACGAATAAGAGCGACCTATAGAGAATAGTACGTTAGGTCCTAAGATAAGGATACCTTGCCTAGTTTAAACTAGCTAACGAGACGGAGGAGTAGATAGAGAAGAGGAGGGAGACTAAGGGGATGTAGACAAGGTAGTTATTAGGGTAGGCCTATAACACTAGTATACCCTCTATAAGGAAAGCGGGAAGGCAAATAACGGATAATAGTAGTATAGGAGAGGAGAGGGGTTTTTACCGCGAGCGGTTTCCTCTTCGTAAGACAGAAGTAAGTAGAATAGCTAGATAGGCTAGGAGGTACTATAACAGCTTAATAAACAATATATATATATATATATATATTAAAAAAGATACTATTATAACCGGTATAGTAGTACCTCTAGGCCTAGTAAACCCGTATAGAACTTTTACTAGCCTCTCTATCTATAGTTATAGTAACTACCGAGACCGTAGTAACTAGTACCCTACCTTAGAGTACAGTAGTTCTAAAGAGCTATAACTAATAGGATAAGTTTAACCGTTAGCTAGAGCTCTACGCTAAATCTTAAAATATCTAGAAGTATATAGATTCTTACTAACTAAGTAACGGGCTAATAGAGCCTACTTACTTAACGTTTTAGGAAATCTAATAAGCGTATACGGTAGGAGACGCTATAGCGAGAGACCTTATTAAGCTATAATAAATAGATATAGACTAAAGGTAACGGATATATAATATCTTTACTACTATACAATTAAAGCTTATTACCTACCTTCTCCGGATAACGACTAAGTTAGGATAAGAGCTTATATATAGCCGGACTACTCTTAGAGCGAAATACTAGGCTCTTAAGGATATTACGGGTAGTACCTAAGGTAGCCCTATTATATAATATTATCCGGCGCTACGTACCTTCTAATACGGATAAGGCGATATAGGGCGAAAACGTATAAACACCTTAGTATCGAATAAGTTCTACGAAGAAGAGAAGATAAGAAAGTCGTAAAGCCGCGATAAAGTAAACGCCGAGGTTAGGGTCTAGGGTCCGGGTACGCTAGCGTACGAGGTAAAGTAATACTAAGTATAGCCTTACGAGGTGAATTGTAATACTATCCCCCCTCTTAAACCGCCGTACGCCCTTAGACGCGGAAATATATCGACGTAGGGTATATCTATATAACGCTTAACTAATCCTACGTTAGGTTAACCGTAGAGAGACTATATATCTTACCGTAGTAAGCCTTAAGTCGAGAGTCTATATTCTACCGTAGTATACCTTAGATAAGCTGTCTATATATTAAGCCTTAGCTTACCTTAAGTTATATCTATATTACGCGGGCGTCGTAGGGTCGACTATCGGTAACGGATTCTTTAGCGTTATAGGCTTACTATCTATAATATCCGGGTCGTCTAGTATCTAACTATTTGGCTTCCGTAAGCTAGGTAGTAGACCGGCCGCTAATAGGTTCTTATAGTAATAGTCGGCTATCACCTCCTCTATACTACCTTTTAACTTACTATAAGGTACCTCTTTAATAGTACCGCCTACCTAGCGGATAGTATACGTTACGTACTTTCTTATCTTTCTAGTCTACTTACTATCTATAATCGCCTCGACTATATATTCCGGCTAGAGTAAAGGTGATACCTATAGCGGACGAGGACTATTTATTCGACAGCCCTTATTAAGGCGAGCAATCTACTCAAGTAGTAGCGACCCGCCTACGCTAGCGGCGGCGCAATCGTAGTATAAAGAACCCTAAAACTAAGGTTCCGTTCCCCTAAAGGCAGACCCTAGAGTTACGGAGTTACGGAGGACAACTGCCTAATTAGGAAGCGCGACCCTAAACAGTAGTAAAGGATAGTAACTAACGAGAGCCACAGCCTTACGAATACTCTATACTAAGAGTCAAACCGTAGAACAGACTAAGGAAAAACCTAGGACACAAGCCAAGGCCTACTATATAGAAAGTAGAGGCTAACGACAAACAATATAGCGTGGACGACCCTATATACGGAGGCGGAAGACTTACTAGGGGATAGCGAACACCTAGCCCGGACATATAAGAACACTATAGCACAGCTACTAGGAGCGCTAAAAGCGCTATTACACTAAATCCCGAAAACAATCTAATAAGTAACATAGAAGGTAGCCTAGAGACTAACTATATAGGCAATAGTAGTAGTAGGTAAGAATTAACCCCCTCCGAAGGCAAGTAAGGCGGTACGCCTATATATTACTAATCCGGCGGAAAAACAAGAAATCGTAGCCCTAATAAGTAAGGAGATTGTCGATAGAATCGGCCAAAAGGAGGTAGTTAGAGCGAGGGTAGAGGCAATAGGCGTAGTGAGACTCTTTACCGTATAAGAGTCTAATAGACGAAAGCTAGAGACCTATAAGGACTAGACTACTAAAGTCGCGAAGTCGGTACGAGTCTCCTACTAACAGTATACCGTCATCGCCTACGGGGTCCCTAGGACATTTAAGGTCGAAGACCTTCTCTACCTCTAAGTATAGAACTAGAACACCTCCGTAGGAGTACGACTAACGAAGGCGGTATAGCTATATAAGACAGTAGACCGGGAAAAGACATACTTATCGCTAATTATCTAGGTAGAGATAGCGGAACAAGCTAACTAGATACTAGATAATAGGCTATTCTAGAACTACGAGAGAATAGACACGGAGATCTATTAAAGTAGCTATAGGGTACTATAATGCTTCCAATGCTAATAGTACGGTCATATAGCCCTAAAATGCGGGGAGAAGACCCTAAGGTGTCCTTACTACGTAGGCCTATACTAGGGAAGGGAATGCCTAAAAAAGGAGAGTAGGTATATATACTACGGCAGAAGGCACCTAGCGTATTCAAGCTAATACCTAACTAAAATAGTAGCATAAGAACGAGCGAGACAAGTAAGGATTTCTATACTAGCTAGGTACCCCTAACGGTAGTAGGAGGGACCTACCGTATATAAGGGCTTCGAACCGAGTAAAAGGAAGAGGGTAGAAGAGACGAACAAGGGAACCTAACCGTAAACGTATCTACCTCCCGGTAGGCCTCGACACCTTAACCGGGCCGCTAACGAACTAGGCTAAATGCGAATCTTTAGGGCGCCCTAGCGGCTCTAGGGCTAGCCGGACAGCGAGATATAGGCTTAGGAGATATAGTAGGTTAGTACGGAAATGGACCTTACGGATAACGAATAATACTATACGACGACATTACTATCGTATAGTATAACGTAAACAAAAGTAGGGACAAGGTCTAGCGCCACTTTCTATAAGAGCTAGACCCGCTACGGCACTACGTTATCGCGGTATAGGAACTATAGATCAACCCCTACGAAGGACTCCTAGCCACTTGTAATGACCGGAGATATTATACCGTAATCGCGGGCTAACGAGGTGTTATCCCGAGGACATATATATACGTAAGCAAGACTATAGACCTTGAGTCGTAGAAGGTTATACTACCGTAGTAGGGCAACCTAGGAGACATAATATCAATCTAGATCGACACGACACAAGGCCCTATCTAGATCCATAACGTTTATAACCCGCTACCGCGGGGTCGGACGAGTAGGGAACTAGGAACCCTCGCCTACCTAGAGCGGACCCTAAGCTAAGACATAAAGCAAGTACTCCTCGGCGACTTTAACCTCTACTACCTACGGTAGGGACTCGAATTCACTCTCCCGTACGCGTTTCTAGGGGAAAAGCTACTAGATATAACCGTACGCTACGGAATGGCCTTAGTAATACCAAAGGGAATAGAGACGTAGAAGGCCCGTATAAGTGTAAGTACGATCGACCTATACTTTCTATTATAAGAACTTGAAAAGAGACTAGTCGAATGCCGACCAAACTACGCGCTAGAAGCCTCCTTAGACTATATCCCTATCTAAACGACGCTAGGGGTGAAGGCGATAGAGGAGCTAGTAAGTGAACTACGCCGTAACTAGAAGAAGGTACGCTAGGACGATATAAGAGACTTCCTAATAGCGAACCTACCGTAGTATAGGGAACTCGAGACGATAGCTTAGCTAGATTAAGTAGCGGAACAGATTACCTCGGTTATATAGTAGGTAGCGGAACAATATACGCCGTTACTCCGGCCCTTAATATAGTAGAAGGCCTTCTAGACCCCTAAATACTCTACGAAGGTAAAGGAGGCTAGAAGGGCAAGGCGATAGTAGACGAAGGAGTATACCTAAGAGACGTAGGAGCAATACTATCGCGCGATATAAGAGAAGAAGGTATAGATAAGACGCGATAAGCTATAGGACTAGAGAGCGACGATTAGGCTCGTTATAGAAAACCCGGAATAGATATAGAGACTAGCTAAATAGGTACGACTACCTAAAGAGTAACGAACCCCTTACTTCCCTCTAATCGTAGACCGCGAAGGGATCGCCTAGACTACGCCCCGGGATAAGGCAAATGTATTAGCCGACTATTTCTTTTCGACGTAAGTAGAGGCAGACCTTACGGATATCGACCCGAGTATATACCCGGGACCCCTAGACATAGATTAGGCGGTTAGCTCTAATATAGTAACAGGAGTTATAAGTAAGCTAAAAGGACGGAAAGCCCTAGGCCTAGACAGGATACTAACTATACTACTAAAAGAGTATAGAGAAGAGATCGCGCCGAGCCTAGTAGACCTGCTTACCGCGTACCTACGGCTAGGGTATCACCCGAAGCCGTATAGAGAGTCTATGACAGTAGTGCTACGTAAGCTATAGAAGGAGGACTATACTTAGCCCAAGTCGTATAGACCAATCGCACTTCTAAACACGATAGGGAAGGTCCTAGAAAAGATAGTAGCCTAGAGACTTACGTAGCTAGCCGAGGACAACTACGTACTCCTAGTAATAAAGATAGGGGGAAGAAGCTAGCGATCGACACTAATAGTAATAGAGCTAATTACGGAGTAAATTCAGACCCTCTAGCACTACGGCAGGAACTAAGCGGCGTCCTTACTATCCCTCGATACCGTAGGAGCCTTCGATAACGTCTTATACTAAAGGCTAATACATATCCTATAGCAGAAAGGCATCCCCTAGTAGGTAACGACATTCGTCTACTCCTTTCTCTAGGAACGGACGACATACCTAGTCCTAGGAAGGTACACGTCCGACCCGGTAAAGACAGAGACTAGAATACCTTAGGGATCTACTCTCTCCCCTATCCTGTTTCTGATATTTATGTCTGATCTAATCCCCCTACTCACCTCTCCGTAAACCTTAGTATCGGGGTTCGTAGACGATATAAACATCCTAGCCTAGTTAGACTCGACAGAAGAGAACTGTCGCCTCCTCGAAGATAGGCACAAGAAATGCGAGGAGTGGGCAAAGAAGTATAGTGCCTAGTTCGCCCCTAAAAAGTACCAACTTATACACTTTAGTAAAGCGAGAACATACTATAATATAAAGGCGGCGGTAAGAATCTAAGGCTACGAGACAAAGCTATTAGCGGAGCTACGAGTACTAGGGATCTAGCTCGACCCGAAGCTAAGCTAGAATATATAGGTTAAGAAAGCCTAGAGTCGAGTACAAGTTAACGAAGCCTCGATAAAGAGACTTACGGTATCTATATAGGGAGCAACATTCGACAAGGCAAGAGTAATGTATAAGGCGATCGTTAGACTAGCTATACTATACGGGGCATAGATTTAGGGAACAGGAGGCGTAGGCAAGCCGATCCCGAAACGGATAGAGCAACCCCTAAATAGGACATAGGTAGGCAACCTACGTAGGGTACTAGGCGTATATAAGACAACGTTAATAAGCACGGTAGAAATAGAGACAGGAACACTACTAATCGGCCAGTATATCCGGGGAATAAGAATTCAATACGCGGTAAGGACGACAGGTTACCTAGTATAAACTACGATCTAGGAGGTAAAGAATAAGATAGAAAGCCACTACCGGAGAGGGGCCGGACATAGGACAAGCCAAAAAGAGGATGACCTTACTACCTTTACGGCTATATAGACAAGCACCGAATGGCTAGTACGAAAAGAGGAGGAGCGTAGGACTCGCTAGGCCGGCGGGAGCAAGGCTAAGACCTAAAGCCTAGCGGAATAGATAGCTAGCTACCTATAGGAGCAGGACTAGAAAAGGAAGCCCCCTAAGACAATAGGCCCGATAGCGCTCCGAGCCTTCTAGAGACATAACTACTAGCTATATAGGGACCTAACAAGGGCCGAGGTAAGCATAGCGATCCAAATCAGGTCCGAATATATTAGGTTAAGGGCCTACCTATTTAGAAGACGCGTACTAGACATCTATAGCCTAGCCTACTAGTGTGGCTACCTATCGTAAAACCTAGAATATATGCTACTACGATGCCCGTAGTAGGCGAGAGGTAGGGGAAATTAGAGGCACTAAGCGGGAAGGAGAGACTATAAGTCAATTATTAGGGACAAAGGCAACATTCGCCAAATCTCTCGGTGGATACTATAGTAGGGATACCTCTAGCAGTTTAGCCTCGCTAGCGAGACGGAGGAGTAGATAGACAAGAGGCGGAAGCTAGGGGGTGGTAGATAGGGTAGTTATTAGGGCAGGCCTATGACACTAGCGTACCCCTAATAAGGGAAAATTAAGACAACAACTAGGAGGAAAAGATAGGCGGGAAGGAGGAGGGGTTTTCACTAACACGGTTTCCCCTCTATATATATAAAAACAAGATAGTATAGCTATATAGGCCAAAGGGCACTATAACAGCTTAATGAAATATCTATCTATCTATCTATATATTCCGGCTCTTTATCTCCGTCGGTAGCCTCGACTAGTAGCTATCCTTATAACTAGTTAGGAAAGGGGTCGTCGCTTACCGGTCGTAATACGCTAGTATAGAAGCGCGGGTAAATACGTATACTTTCTTATAGGTTGAATTCGTACACATCCGCGTTAATCTTACGCGTAATAGTAAAGGGTCCTATATTCTTATAGTTAAGTTTCTTATAAGGCCTTTAAGTACGGAGGGTTTATATATCTAGCTAAACCTTATCTCCGATCGTATATTACGGCGCTAGCTTACGCTTACTAGCTACGACGTTAGCGTATCGCGCTTAGATATAGTTAAGTTAGGTAATATAGTATACGTAAACTTATTCTATAAAGGTTATAAAGTCTTCTATAAGTTTCTTCGAGAGGGCCTATACTTCCGGGAGCTTAGCGGTAGGTCTAGTTACCTAAGGTAAGACTTCTATTCTTAGATTACGGCCGAGTATCGTAAAGAATAGTAATATACTAGTTATAGCGCTCTACTAGTTATTAAGTATAAGCTCTATAATAGGTAACTATTAGACCTATTCGTCTTACGTATAGTTAATTTACGCGCGGAGGTATTACTCTATTAGTTAGTTCGTACGCTTAGACTATCCGTCTATCTAGGGATAGAAAGCGGTCTAGATCTTAGTACGTATATTAAGTCTCGCTATTAGCGCTTTCTAGAACGAACTAGTCTACTATATACCTCTATCGGATATAATAGTACTAAAGAGACTATAGTCTTTAATTATATACTTTAGTATAGTACCCGCGGCTACCTCCGGCGTTAGGTCTACTACGGGTATAAGGTGCTTATACTTCGTAAGTCCGTCCGTAAGGGTGAGTACGTTCGTATATTGTATACCCTCTATACTATAGCTCTCCGGTAGCTCGACGACGTAATCTAGTATAAGTTCCTAGTACGCGTTACTTAGTATAGGTAGCTACCGTAGTGATCCTTAATACGCGTTATAGAAAGCCTTCTATCTAGTATAAATATAATAGTTCTTAATGTACTTAGTAACGTCCGTAGCGAGTCCTAGCTAGTAGTACGTTCTAGTAAGAAGGTCGACGGTCTTCTTACGGCCGGGGTACTCGGCTATAGGAGCATTATAGTATCTAGCTATAAGCTCTAGTCTTAGCTTATAGGGCACGTAGACTCAACCCTAAATAGTGACTATACTATTCTCGGTCACTTCGAAGTCGCTTAGAGAGATATAGCTCGAACCCTCTAGAGCTTAAGGTAGTATACGGGCGTTCTTAGTAAGTACCTTCTTAATACCGTAAGTAAGTTTATCCTTAGCGTATACCTCTTCGATTAGCTCCTCGATAGCTACCTCGTTAGCGTCTAATGCGTATAGAGCTAGCTAGTACTACTTCGTAGCTATACGTAAAGTCGTTAGGGCGGAGAGCCTTAAGCGCTCTTATACTTTAGGTAGTAGGTTACGAGGTTTAAGTACTACCTACTATCGGTACTTTCTATCGTCTTCGGCGTCTATATCTTAACGTCGACGGGTCAAGCTATTAGGTTTAGTACCTAGCTTACTAGGGCGATATTTAATCTAGAAGTCGAAGCCTAAGAGAAACTTACTCTACCTTACTTAGCGTCTCGTAAGTTACTTCGTAGTTATAAACTACTTTAAGCCCTTATAATTGGTCGGTAAGGACCTTAGAAGGTACGCTTATTAGCTTAGGTTGCTACTCCTCGAATACGCGAACGATAGCTATAAGCTCCTTATCGTAGATCTCGTAATTATATTAAGTAAGATATTATATCCCCGATCTAGACTAAACACGATATATTCGAAAGCCCTTATTAAGGCTATTCTAACGATCTATAAAGTAGGCAACTACCCCTAGAATTAGGGGAGTTCTACCTTATTTAATTTAGATAGCTTAAAGTTCTCTTTACCCTATTTCTTTAGCTCTAAACGCTACGGAGGTACCTAGCTACATTAGGTAACTCCTAGGCAATAGTAGCCTAGGCTACGGCACTACCGGCGCCTACGGCTCTATAGACAAAGCTCCCCTAAGACAACTAGTAGTAACTTATAGAGGGCATAAAAAGTAAAGAAACTAACGACTAGCTCCTATACCGGTCTCTATAGGTAATAATTACTTAGCTACGTACGGCGCTCGTACTATCGTATTACCGAGGGTAATAAGAAATAAGGACGACGTCTTAGGCGATTAATAAGGCTACCCGGAATCAACACCTTTATAGCTAGGTATCGGTCGCGGTATCGATACTAGGGGCCCGCCTAACGTACGATATAGTTTCGATCCGTATTATAGTAAAGGAAGACTACGTCGAAGTTACGAAGCTATCGAATAAGGAGCTCGCCTAGCAAATTAATTAACTAGGGGTAGTCGTAGTGAACTAATAGTCTAACGGTACTCTATAGATCTATACTAGCTCTACTACTACTAGGAGGCACCTAGAGGTATAGCTATAGTAGGTATCTAAGGTTACGGTATTAGCGAAGGTCTTAACGAAGTAACTTACGATCCTAGTCTACGATATACCTAAAGAGTTCGACCTAACTAACTAAGATTACCTACGTACTCTCTAAGAGGACAACCCGGTTACTCTTAACTCTCTAATCTAGAAGGCGACTTGGCTCTATAATAAATAGCTAGAAGGCAAGAAGGCCTCGGCGCTAATCGTATAGCTATAAGACGCGAAAGCGGCGGATCTAGTAATAGAACAAGGCTCGATCTCGTAATATAGCCTTAAGATAGTCGAAAAGTACTCCTTATCCTTTCGTGTCCTCTAATACTTTAAATACTAACAGTACGGATACTAAACCTATACGTATATAAACAAGTAGGCCTACTCGAACTATATAGGAGACTATATATCTAGGGACTATATATCGACTACGAGACGGTACGCGAATTGTCTAGGGCACTACCTATCGTATAGTACGGAATGCCTATAGCGGAAACTGGCGAAAAACAAGGCAATTATAAACAGAACCGTCGCCCTAAGATTCTACGGCGACCGTAAGGCTAGCCTATACCGGAACTAGCTAGCGGCGGTCGGGTATAAGCGCCCTAGGGCCGAGAACGATATAAAGGATACGTAACCTAGGGCTTATAGGAGGCCACGTACTCTGCTAGCTACGGCGAGGAAATCTAACTAGGCCCGGCTCCCCTTTAGTATATAACCGATAGGCGTAGACTAGGACGCGCTAGGTAGTAGGATATAGGGCATTATAGAGGAAATGATTATCGATAACAATAACTAGCCTCGACACGCTTAGTATTATCTAGTATAAGGTCAACTATAGTAAGGATATAGTCTAGAACTATTTCCTATATAAGGCGGACCCGTACGTCTACTACGTCCTAGTAATCTAGGAGCTATAGATTAACCCGTACTATAAGAGACTAACGACCTATAAGTTACTAGGCTATATATACCTACGAGGCGACGGTAGACCCCGTACGTACTTCTATATTAGTAAGGACATACTAGAATCCGACTAGGAGGTAGTGTACTACGTAGACGAAGAAGGCGGGGGCGATATTACCTCCCTCTACGTAGGTAGTACCTAGATATACAACCTATATATATAACCGCTAGCCTCGAGGTCTAGCCGCGACCTAGGGGTCTATAGATACCTAGACAGTGCGCTTAAGAGACAAGGGTGCCACATTGTAGTAGGAGACTTTAATATATACTACCCTTCCTAGGAAAGCCTTATATAGCCGTACCCTATAGCCGACGAAGTACTCGACTTAATAGCGAGCAACGTAATTGCCCTTAATACCCTAAAGGACCTAGGCACCTAGAAGAGAGGGGGACTCTAAGGCACGATCGACCTCTCCTAGATCTTAGATAGCTACTACTAGATAGTAAACTACTATAGGATCGAACATAAACTCGAGGCGTCGTTAGACTATATACTAGTCAGGACCTCTACTACGATATAGATATATTATATACTAGCGAGAACCCCTAAGCTAAACTAGAGAAAGGCCTACTAGGCTAATATCTAGGCGTACCTCGACGACTCCGAGAGGCTAGTCTAGATCGTGTAGTAGTAATATAATAGTAAAGACGAGATAGACGAGGTAGTCTAAGGCTTAATAGACGAAATAAGAAAAGCGACCTTACTTTACGTTCCGCTTACTTAACTAACGACATAGTCTAAACTATACTAGACGCCGAAGTATATTACGGTAGTAAGAGAAGTAAGGAGAGCCCGCCGGGTATAGATAAGCAGCTATAGCAAGGAGGCCTAGAGCGTATATAGGGAGGCATACTAATAAAAGAAAGCTACAATACGGAGGGAGAAAGTAGTCGGCTAGAGAGCTATAGTAGAAGAAATTGCCGACAAGCTAGCGAGAATGTAGAAGCTAGCGAAATGAGCCCGACAGGACCCTATATAGGGCCCCTCCTTCTTTATTCCTAGCGCTATAACCGCCTAGTAGCCCGGTTAGCGACCCTAAGGCCAAGGCGCATCTACTAGCTAGCAAGTTCTTCCCGCCCCTAGTCGAGGCTAATCTAAGCGACATAAACAGCTCTACTCCCCTAGCCCCTAGTATTGCGGTCTAATAGGATATATCCGAGGGAGATATTACCGCTATACTTAGGAAGTTACCGGCGAAGAAAGCCCCGGGACCGGATAGGATCCTAAACAAACTACTAAAGAAGTGTAGAGATTAACTAGCCCTAGTAGCCGTAGCGATCTTTAACGCCTGCCTATAGACCGGATACTACCTAATAGTATTTAAACGATCAATAATAGTAGTCCTACGTAAGCCGTAAAAGGAAGACTATACGTAGGTAAAGTCGTACCGCCTAATTACGCTCCTTAATACTCTTAGAAAGGCGTTTAAGAAGCTAGTTATATCGAGACTCTCTAAGGCGGTAGAGGAGTACTCTCTACTCCCGGACACCTAGATAGGTACGCGCCTATAGCGGTCGACGCTATCCGCGATAGAACTTATTACCTCTTAGATAAAGGCTATCTAGTATAGGAATAGGGACAAGGTAGTATCCTTACTTAGTCTAGACATATCGGGAGCCTTCGACTACGTGTTATACTCGCGGCTACTCTATATCCTAAGGTCGAAAGGACTCCCTAAGTAGCTTATTAACTTTATACGGTCCTACCTCTAAAACCGTAGCACGTCGATCCTAGTCGGCTAGTATAGAAGCCCATTTCAAGTAGTCTATACTAGAATCCCGTAAGGCTTAACGCTAGTACCTATTCTGTTCCTCTTCTTTATAGCGACGCTACTCCTAGCCCTAGAATCCTAGAACACCGCTACGAGCGGCTTCGTAGACGACATAAACATCCTAGCGTAGTCTTTCTCGACTAAGGAGAACTATAGGCTACTAGAAGAGAAGCATAAGATCTACGAGGACTAGGCTAGGAGGCACGGGGCTCGGTTTGCCCTAGAAAAGTACAATCTAATACACTTTACGCGCCGGCCACGGTTCTATAATATATAAGCTTCTATCTAGATATAGGGGTATACGACTAACCCGGTAAATTAGCTTAGGATCCTCGGACTATAGGTAGACCCGGCGCTATAGTAGAGGAAGTACGTATAGGTAATATTATAGAAAGCTAAACAGAATATAGTATTATACTAGAGGCTTACTACGTCTATATAGGGGGCGGACTTTCGGTAGTTACGACTTCTATATACGGCTATTATACGGCCAGTCCTTACCTATAGTAGCTAAGTGTAGTCCTTAGGCGAGAGGGCCTACCTATTAAAGAGACTCGTCGCGCCGTTAGCGAAGATCTAAAACTAATGCCTAAGGAAGGTTACCGGGGTATATAAGTCGATACTAATAAGGATACTTAAGTACGAGACCGCTATACCGCCGATCGACCTATATATCTAGGGACTACGGACCTCCTACTTAGGCAAGTCGGTATAGTACCTAGTATAGAAGGTTATCGCTAGTATAGTCGTAAGGGCCCGCGAATTAGTACTAGTATATAAGGGCATTCGACCCGGAAACGAGCCGAACTACCGGGTAAGGGACGAATAGGTAGTAATATAATAGGAGGGTAAGAAATTGTTTATAGAGTAACTATAGAAGGAAAGGTAGAACAACTAGGTTATAGGGTATAGTAGACGCCCTTAGCTAGCGGGACAACCTAAGGAATAGTTAGCTACGAAATTCGCGGTCAAGCACCCCCTAAAGCTTATCTACTACCGCCTTACGAGGGTATAGAGTAGTATAGTAACCTAACTACGAAGCGAACATATCGGCCTCTAGGGGTACCTATTATAGAGGAAGGTTCTAGGATACACGAATACTAGCTGCCCCTACGGCTATCGCTCCTAGAACGTACGGCACGTACTCCTCGTCTATCCGAGGTGGTCGCTAGGAAGGGGGGAGTGGATAGTAAAGGCGAGGAACCGGACGATTAGGGCACTTCTTAATAACGCTAAGGACCTACGGCGTATTACGAACTAGATACTAGAGAAGGGCTAGCTAGAATAGTACCGCCTAGTAGGAGTAGTATAGGAAGAGAGGATACGGCGTAGCGCGACGAGACCGGCTAGGAGCGGGGGCTAACGGGGTAGTGACATAGACTACGTACGTTTAGAGGGAAAGCTAAACTAGATAAGGAGTAGTCGGGGGCGGGAAGGGTTTTCACCTATTCGGGTTTCCCTTTGTATATAACAATAGATATATACCTATATAGGCCGGATAGGGTCCTAGAATAGGGAAATAACAAATCTATCTATCTATATCCTTAGGCTATAGCCTATACCTCCTTTAATAGCTATATAGTACCGTAGGTCGGTATAGGTAGTTAGTCTTCTAGTATATAGGTTTATCTATAGCTCTTATATCGCTACAATATAATACCTTTAGTCGTCGAGTTCCTAGAGAAAGTAGAGCTAAACCTTGTCCTTACTTTTAATACCGTTATACTATATAATAGTAAGGTTGGCTTATATTAGTATTACGGACTAGCTAGGATAAGGTCTATTAGGGTGCTCGTTAGCTATATAGCTCCTTCGTTTATTGCGCTATCCTATTAGGTTAGTTAGCGTTCGGTCGTTAGGGGGTACCCGGAGATTCGTATCTAACTAGCTTTCTTTACCGCCCTCTATAGCCTACTTAGGCGTCCCGGTAGCGGGTAGGTACTCTACTATATATTTTGTATCGCTTCGTCTATCCTTTTCCTCTTTACGGCTCGAATCCTCTATACTAGGAATTACTAAGCGTTAGTATAGAGTACCTCGCCGGGGTTATTACCCTAGCCTAGCGGGCCTTTTCTTACGCTCCTATCCTTATAGGGTATTGGTTCGAGTATACCGGGTATTTACGGCCGTAGTACGCGTACCTCGATTCCTCCTATAGGTATTGTTTCCCCTAATACGGTCCTACGTAGTATAGGTACTTAGGGGTCTTCTCGGTATACTTTAGCGCGATATAGCCGTATTATTAGTAGTTAAAGTATTAGAGCACTCTATAGCTACTCTTATATATCTTCGTAGGTCGACGACGAGAATCACCTGTACGTGGTGTCGGCTACGAACCTCTCGTCTAGCTACGAGAGAGCCAAGTATTCTCACGCTGGAGCGTCGTGGGCGCGACGGGCGCGTAGCGTAGGCGAAGCCGCGGCGAACAGAGGACTACCAGCAAAACGGGTATGAAAACCATCCGACGAGCGTGTACTCGTGTCGGGAGCGAGTCCCTCTTCTTTCTACGTGTAAGAAGGGCGCGGAACCGTGGCCTATACGCTCGACAGGACACCTCTGGTATGAGTGCAGAATTTTCACCTCCGGAGACCGCAAACCGAGCGGGCTAAGCGACGAACATTGGACGAGCGGACTACAGAACAACAACTGAGCGGACTATGCAACGGCGTCGAGCGGACTACGAAACAATCTGGTGTTTGCCAGCGGGCAATGCGGTGGGTAGGTGGACACGCGACGAAGCCTGTAAGGGCCTGTTGAACACCCGGTATGGGAACGAGGGTTTTGCCTGAGGCACTGCCTGTCCCGCTACACAACGCACCTAGTCTGACATGGTAGATTGCGACGAGGAAAAGACGATAGCCTAAGCAAGGAAAAGACGGCTGTTAGGACGGGGAAAAGACGTACAATGCAAGTGGATTAGTTCTGTGATCGGGGAGGATCGAGGGCAGGGTGATAAGGAACTTCATATTGGTTAGTAGGTGGAAACGCAAGGAGTACGCTGCCCGGCGTGGTGTGTGCCCCGAGCAAACCTGCGAGGCATGGACGGCCGCTTTCTAGAGATAGGCTGCGGTAACGCGAAGGGCGTCAAAACCTGGGGCGTGGTGTACACTGGCAGCGACGGCTGACACTGTCTGTACAGCCCGAGAGGACGGATGCGCATGTCGGTCAATAGAGAGCACTAAAGGGCTTAGGCCTATGGAGGTGGATATTGGCTTAAGGAGCAAACAGGGAGGGAGGGCGTAGAGGGAAGCTTTTGCTCCGGGCTAACCTCTCGAAACGAGGCTACACGGTGGTGCTAGATGAGTGGGAAAGCGCGGTTAAGACTTGTCACCTTATCTCGTAGCTAGCTTGCTAAATACGATTCCTTCCTTGCCAGAGACTTACGCAGCTTGCCGAGGACAACCACGTACTCCCAGCAACACAGATGGGGGGAAGAAGCCAGCGATCGACACTAACAGCAATGGAGCTAATTACGGAGCAAATCCAGACCCTCTGGCACTACGGCAGGAACCGAGCGGCGTCCTTACTATCCCTCGACATCGCAGGGGCCTTCGACAACGTCTCACACCAAAGGCTAATACATATCCTACAGCAGAAAGGCATCCCCCAGTGGGCAACGTCGTTCGTCTTCTCCTTTCTCCAGGAACGGACGACATACCTAGTCCTAGGAAGGTACACGTCCGACCCGGTGAAGGCAGAGACTGGAATACCTCAGGGATCTACTCTCTCCCCTATCCTGTTTCTAATATTTATGTCGGATCTAATCCCCCTACTCACCTCTCCGCAAACCTCAGCATCGGGGTTCGTAGACGATACAAACATCCTGGCCTGGTCAGACTCGACAGAAGAGAACTGTCGCCTCCTTGAAGATAGGCACAAGAAATGCGAGGAGTGGGCAAAGAAGCATGGTGCCCGGTTCGCCCCTGAAAAGTACCAACTTATACACTTCAGTAAAGCGAGAACACACCATAATATGAAGGCGGCGGTAAGAATCCAAGGCTACGAGACCAAGCCATCAGCGGAGCTACGAGTACTAGGGATCTGGCTCGACCCGAAGCTAAGCTGGAATGTACAGATTAAGAAAGCCCAGAGTCGAGCGCAAGTCAATGAAGCCTCGATAAAGAGGCTTACGGCATCTACATGGGGAGCAACATTCGACAAGGCAAGAGTAATGTATAAGGCGATCGTCAGACCAGCTATGTTGTACGGGGCACAGATTTGGGGAACAGGAGGCGCAGGCAAGCCGATCCCGAAACGGATAGAGCAACCCCTAAACAGGACACAGGCAGGCAACCTACGTAGGGTACTAGGCGCATACAAGACAACGTCAACAAGCACGGTAGAAATGGAGACAGGAATACCACCAATCGGCCAGTACATCCGGGGAATGAGAATTCAATACGCGGCAAAGACGACAGGTTACCTAGCACAAACCACGATCCAGGAGGCAAAGAATAAGATAGAAAGCCGCTACCGGAGAGGGGCAGGATATAGGACAAGCCAAAAAGAGGATGACCTTACGACCTTTACGGCCGTACAGACAAGCACCGAATGGCTAGCACGAAAGGAGGAGGAGCGTAGGACTCGCCAGGCCGGCGGGAGCAAGGCTAAGACCCAAAACCTAGCGGAACAGATAGCGAGCTGCCTATGGGAGCAGGACTGGAAAAGGAAGCCCCCTAAGACAACAGGCCCGATAGCGCTCCGAGCCTTCCAGAGACACAATTACCAGCTATATAGGGACCTGACAAGGGCCGAAGCAAGCATAGCGATCCAAATCAGGTCCGAACACATTGGATTAAGGGCCTACCTGTTCAGGAGACGCGCACTAGACATCTATAGCCCAGCCTGCCAGTGTGGCTACCCATCGCAAAACCCAGAACATATGCTACTACGATGCCCGCAGTGGGCGAGAGGCAGGGGAAATTGGAGGCACCAAGCGGGAAGGAGAGACTACAAGTCAATTATTAGGGACAAAGGCAACATTCGCCGAATCTCTCGGTGGATACTACAGCAGGGATACCTCCAGCAGTTTAGCCTCGCGAGCGAGACGGAGGAGTGGATAGACAAGAGGCGGAAGCGAGGGGGGTTGCAGATAGGGTAGTCATCAGGGCAGGCCCATGACACTAGCGTACCCCTAACAAGGGAAATTTAAGACGACAACGAGGAGGAAAAGACAGGCGGGAAGGAGGAGGGGTTTTCACCAACACGGTTTCCCCTCTATATATACAAAAACAAGATAGCATAGCTGCATAGGCCAAAGGGCACTACAACAGCTTAATGAAATATCTATCTATCTATATCTTCGTATCGAGGCGTTTATATTACTAGAATAGTCCTCCTTCTAGGACCTAGTTCGCTTATTCCGCGGTAGCTATCTAGACGATTAGAGAGGAGTACGTCTTAGTAGCTTCGACGTTCTTATTTAGCTACGCTACTTTAGTAAAGCGTACTCCCGGTAAGGTGTTCCAGTTCTATGTCTAGAGTAGGGCGAGGTCGTTCTCTACCCTAAAGGTCCTTAGTACCCTATAGGCTATTACCGTAAACTACTAGTAAGATACCTTTACCGACCTCGCTACCTTGGCTATCTAGTCCCTAAGGGTCTCGAGCTTTTGTCGGTCTGTCTCCTATACTATAAAGAGGCGTATTACTCCTCTAGGCTCGACTTTAGCTCCTACTATCTCCTTCTAGCTAATCCTATCTACTAGCTCCTTGCTTATTAGGCCCTCTAGCTCTCGATTCTCCTCCGGGTCCGTAGCATACACCCTAATAGCGTTATTTGTCCTCTAGGTCTCTAGGTTAGTCGAGTTGGCTACTACGTTTGCCTATATAGGAGTATACTAGGTAGTAGCTTTCTATATTATCTACTAGATTACTCTTAGGATCTGATGTTCGAGTGCCTTTAGGGCTCCGAGGAGTTAGACGATTATGTTCTTATATACCCTAGCTAGGCGCTTATCTACTTCGAGTATCTCTTAAGCCTCTTTATAGAGGTCCTTCTATATAGAGGTTTAGTTAACCCGGAGGGGTGGCTTACTCTATATTTATAGTCGCGGTTACTATAGCTATTACTAGTTTAGCTATTATTACTAGCTATACTATTACTAGCTTAGCGGTAGTATACTTTGTGTCTATTTTTAGTAGGCGTAGGTTTCCCTTATAAGTTGCTTAATACTCGCTAGCTAGGCTTCTCGTCGAGAGTCTATGTCTCTAGTTCACCTTCTCCTTTTCGAGAGGACTAGCGGGCGGCCGTTTAGGTTATAGCGTAAGGTCTTATAAGTATTCTATATATTACGCGAGCTGTGTACATTAAGGGTATATAGTAGGTTTGTAGTGAATTGCTAGTATAGCTTATAATCTAAGTCGGGTGATTTTCTAGCTAAGTTTCGGCTAGTCTAGAAGGGGGCTTAGGGCCGTAGCCAAGCTATAGAAACAGGGTGACTAGAACCTCGAAATAGGCTAGCTTTAAGCTATATATCTCGATAGGTATCCGGTACGGACAGTTACTTTATACGTTCCTAAGTTACTCTTAATACGCGCTGTGAAATACGCCGTATTTAGTAATAAAAGTGGCTCTAAATAAGCTAATAGAGATAACTAATCCCGATTTTTAATAGTAAACTAGAAGTATCTATAGATTTCTAGATTATAAAAGTAGACGAGGTACTTAGTACCGTTATAGGCGACCGTAAATTCTACTAAGTCTATAGATATATAGCTATATAGGGTTATAACCCTAATATACTATAACTAGTTATATAGTTCATAAGCTTTAATAAGCCTATATACTCTATAGTATATAGTAAGGGGTACTTAGGGTCTATCCTCGTTAATCACTAACCCCTTAACTCTAAACGGTAACTATTTAATACGCTTAGCGCTAATATAGCTAAAGATTTAATACTACTAGCGGCTAGAGAGTTTTTAGTATTTAGATTTTCTACTAAATATAGCTATACCTTTTATACTCCTAGTACTCTTGATAACTATAAGAACGGTACGGTTACTATCCTCTTTAATAGTCGGCGATACTACGCTATAAGTAGGTCTATCGCTATTAGTAGATTTACTACCGATTTATATACCCCTACCAATAGTATTAGTAAAGTACGTATTCCGTATATTTTTAATATTGTTCGGTAGTACTAGGCCCTCTTTTATAGGCTAATAGTAAATAATAGGTAATCTAGGTAGCGTAACTATCTTAAAGAAAGGGATTATATCTATAGGGCGGTATAGGTCTCTTAATTAAGTATCGTTATACTATATTAAATCACTACGTCCGTACTACTAAAGTCTAGCTATCTCTATATATATATACGAGATATCCCTATTTAAACTACGCTAGGGGTGAAGGCGATAGAGGAGCTAGTAAGTGAACTACGCCGTAACTAGAAGAAGGTACGCTAGGACGATATAAGAGACTTCCTAATAGCGAACCTACCGTAGTATAGGGAACTCGAGACGATAGCTTAGCTAGATTAAGTAGCGGAACAGATTACCTCGGTTATATAGTAGGTAGCGGAACAATATACGCCGTTACTCCGGCCCTTAATATAGTAGAAGGCCTTCTAGACCCCTAAATACTCTACGAAGGTAAAGGAGGCTAGAAGGGCAAGGCGATAGTAGACGAAGGAGTATACCTAAGAGACGTAGGAGCAATACTATCGCGCGATATAAGAGAAGAAGGTATAGATAAGACGCGATAAGCTATAGGACTAGAGAGCGACGATTAGGCTCGTTATAGAAAACCCGGAATAGATATAGAGACTAGCTAAATAGGTACGACTACCTAAAGAGTAACGAACCCCTTACTTCCCTCTAATCGTAGACCGCGAAGGGATCGCCTAGACTACGCCCCGGGATAAGGCAAATGTATTAGCCGACTATTTCTTTTCGACGTAAGTAGAGGTAGACCTTACGGATATCGACCCGAGTATATACCCGGAACCCCTAGATATAGATTAGGCGGTTAGCTCTAATATAGTAAAAGGAGTTATAAGTAAGCTAAAAGGACAAAAAGCCCTAGGCCTAGATAGGATACTAAACCTACTACTAAAAGAGTATAGAGAAGAGATTGCGCCGAGCCTTATAAACCTATTTACCGCGTACCTACGGCTAGGGTATTACTCGAGGCCGTATAAAGAGTCTATAACAGTAGTGCTACGTAAGCTATAGAAGGAGGACTATACTTAGCCCAAATCGTATAGGCTAATCGTACTTCTAAATACAATAGAGAAGGTCCTAGAGAAGATAGTAGCCTAGAGACTTACGTAGCTAGCCGAGGACAACTACGTACTCCTAGTAATATAGATAAGGGGAATAAGCTAGCGATCGACACTAATAGTAATAGAGCTAATTACGGAGCAAATTCAGACCCTCTAGTACTACGGCAGGAACCGAGCGGCGTCCTTACTATCCCTCGACATCGTAGGAGCCTTCGATAACGTCTTATACTAAAGGCTAATATATATCCTATAATAGAAAGGCATCCCCTAGTAGGTAACGAAGTTCGTCTACTCCTTTCTCTAGGAACGGACGATATACCTAGTCCTAGGGAGGTATACGTCCGACCCGGTAAAGGTAGAGACTAGAATACCTTAGAGATCTACTCTCTCCCCTATCCTATTTCTAATATTTATGTCTGATCTAATTCCCCTACTTACCTCTCTATAAACCTTAGTATCGGGATTTATAGACGACATAAACATTCTGGCCTAGTTAGACTCGACGGAGGAGAACTATCGTCTCCTTAAAGATAGGTATAAGAAATACGAGGAATAGGTAAAGAAGTGTAGTGCCCGGTTCGCCCCTAAAAAGTACTAGCTTATACACTTTAGGAAAGCGAGAACGTACTATAATATAAAGGCCGCGGTAAGAATCTAGGGATACGAGACTAAGCTATTAGCGGAGCTATAAGTACTAGGGATCTAGCTCGAAACGAAGCTAAGCTAGAACGTATAGATTACGAAAGCCTAGAGTCGAGCGTAAGTTAACAAAGCCTCGATAAAGAGGCTTACGGCGTCTATATAGGGAGTAATATTCGATAAGGTAAGGGTAATATATAAGGCGATCGTTAAACTAGCTATATTATACGGCGTATAGATCTAGAGGATAGGAGGTGTAGGTAAGCCGATCCCGAAACGGATAGAGTAACCCCTAAATAGGATATAGGTAGGTAACCTACGTAGGATACTAGGGTTATATAAGATAATGTTAATAGATAGATAGATAGATTATTCATTCGCCTGTTTTAGTGCTCTATAGCCTATATAGGTCTCTCGCTATTTAGGTCTATTTATATAGGTAGGAAACCCGATTAATAGATAAAAACCTCCTCGTCTTTACCCTCCTCGTTCTTTCCTATCTTGTCCTTTCGTTCTCCTTCCTTTAGGGTACGCTAGTGTTATAGTTAATACCCTATAACTACCTTGCCCGTAACCCTAGTAATGTCCTCCTCTCGATTCCCTTTCTCCCTTCTGTTTCCCCGGCTCTTCTCTCTCTCTCCCTCCTCCCTATCTACCTCTCCGTTTCTACTACTAGGGAGAATTGCTCTAGGTAGTCCTCGTTAAGGATCTATCTTGTCACTCTCCTTATGTCTTGTCTATTCTAGATAATAGCCTAGTATTACCTATCTCTTGCCTTCGCCCTCTACTAGCTTCTATCTTTTACCTACTTAGTACAGTTCAGCACTATATACTCCGGGTTTCAGGATAGGTAGCTATAGGGGCAACGTTTAGACTCGTATCCTAGGACTCTTCTTTAGCGTAAGTATACTCTTAGCCTAATTTGCTTCGAGCGAATCTAGATAGCTATGCTTGCTTCCGCCCTCTTTAGGCCTTTGTAGATAAGGAAGTTATACCTCCCGAAGGTCCTAGCCGCTAGTAGGGCTCCTAGCCTTACTGGTTTTTAGTTCTAACGCGTTTTCTATAGGTGACCTACGATCCTTTCTACTTAGCTTTGCTTCTTTTTCCCTTTATCCCCTATATTAGCTTGCTCCCTTAGAGCTTCTCTCTGTTTAAGGGCTACTAGGATTTCCTGTGATGTTTTTAGGTCTACTTCCTTCTATAGGATTATATATAGCCGGTTAGGTCTTCCGCTCCCCTAAAGCAAGTATAGCAATCTAAATTAGGTCCGAATATATTAGATTTAGGGCCTACCTATTTAGGAGACGCGTACTAGACATCTAAAGCCTAGCCTACTAGTATAGCTACCTACCGTAAAATCTAGAATATATACTACTATAATGCCCGTAGTAGGCGAGTAGTAGGGGAAATTCGAGGTACTAAGCGGAGAGGACAGACTATAAGTCAGTTATTAGAGATAAAGGTAATATTCGCCGAATCTCTCGGTAGATATTATAGTAGGGATACCTCTAGTAGTTTAGCCTAGCTAGCGAGACGGAGGAGTAGATAGATACGAGGCGGAAGTTAGAGGGGTTGTATATAGGGTAGTCATTAGGGCAGGCCTATAATACTAGCGTACCCTTAATAAGGGAAATCTAAGACGAGAACGAGGGGGAAAAATAGGCGGGAAGGAGGAGGGGTTTTTACTAATACGTTTTCCCCTCTAAAAATACGAAAATGAGATAGTATAGCTATATAGGCTAAAGGGCACTATAACAGCTTAATAAAATATCTATCTATCTATCTATAATATGCTTCACTACCGAGCGAGCTATACTACCGAGCGGGCTATACTACCGAGCGGGCTACTTTTACTAAGAACTATACTACTTCTACTTTAATTACGACGGTATCTTAATACGACAATATCCTATAGAATCGTTACTAGGAGGACAATTCCTCTTCAGATTCTTCGCTATCTAGCGAGTCTACTTAATAGGTGCGTACGTTATGCCCCGACTCGCTATATCGCTTATAGCGTCGTAGCCTTAGTACTAGCCAAACACTATCTAGCGACTCTCTACTCACTTCCTACCTACTAGTATCCTCTAGAGGTATTAATTACGACGCCTTATCGAAGGTTAGAGACCCTCTAGACTGAATGTACTTACGCTTTCGTGCTTTCCGCTATATAAGGGACTTATTAGACTTACGTAGCTTACTAATCTCGCTTTATATAAGAGCTATCTAATACGCTATCTCTCTACTCCCTCTTTATTGCCCTATTAAACGACCTTCCTCTTTCTACTACGCCTTTCTAAACCCGTAACGACGCTCTAAGACGTAATAATACCTATTATAAACCCTATCTCGTCGAAGTTATAGGTGTCCTAGTTAAGGATACTATACTTCGCCTTTATATTACGTATAAGTAAGAACTACTTCTTGATAACGTCTAGATCTTCTATTAGGGCTCGCTAACAATCGTATCTACGTATTATATAAAACTTCAGCTTACGATACCGCCTAATAAACCTGTCTATCTAATTAAGACTAGCGGGCTTAAGACCCTTCTCTTATAGTAAAAAATCGGCTATTGCTTATATACTAGCCTTTAATAGCGGGAAACCTCTAAGATCTAGCTCGAGTATATACTTATGTATCACCCTCTCTTCTAGCTCTATAAGCTTCTTCGAATTAGGCTCGTAGTCACTCCGAGGAGGTTGTCTATTCAATCGATACCCTAGTATAGTTCGAGACGCGTCGTATACCTTTATAGTAAGTCGATTCGTAATTATCGCGTCGCGTTTCGTAGCCTAGATAGCTAAGGTTAGTTTAGCCTCGTTTGAAGATAATATACGCTATAATAGTAGTTATATAGCTATATCTATAGAAGTGGTACAGTTCTTAGTAAAAGTGGCCCGCTCGGTAGTATAGCCTACTTAGTAGTAAAGCACGTTATACAAGATAACGTTAATATAAAAACCTAGGTAGTAAGCTATATCTAATAAAGTAAACTAATAGCCCCTAATTAATATATAAATACGTCCTAACACTATTATTAGAAAGGTAGTTATTCTAGTCTAGATCTCTTAGATAGTAACTTATTTAGTAATAAACTCTATACCCTTCTAGTTGTAGTAATTACTTATATAAGTATCTACACAGTTATTATATACCTAGTAATCCCTAAGTTAACGCCTAGTTTACTAACTAAGCTTAATAGAATAGTAAGCCTAACGAAGCCTTTATCGCTTAGTAATACCTTCGTATTAGTAATAGCCTTATCGCGTTCTATCTCGATATATTACGGTTTACTACTACCGTAACGTCGCGCCGCGGCTCTTTCCCGCGTACTAGCGCCTTACCGCTTCCTTATATATCTCGCGCGCTTTATGCTTCTCTTTCGTAGCCTTACTAAACAACGCTTGTTTTACGGTAACTCTATACTATCGTCTTATAGATCACTACTAGTAATAGTTTGTTCGGTCGTATAAGCGGCTTATCTAGTCAGGATAGTAGTTATAATTAAATCGTACTAGTAAAGTACGCGTTAAGGCAGGTCAAGTTCATTATAGTTACTAACTATCGAGTCGCGCGTATAGGCGTATTAATGATTACTCTAGTCGCGTAAATAAGCGCATTAGTTAAGTCAATAGATCACCTCTCTCCTTCGCGTAAAACGCGCGCCTCCCTACTCTTATAGGGCCCTTATATACCTATTAAGAGAGTAGTCTTATCTACTACGCAATAGTACAATATAGCTATACCCGATAGTACTACTAACGGGGTGCTCTTACCTAAGTAACCTCTTTATCTAGATCTTAGTAAGTATAAGCGTTAGTCGCTTGTACGCGCTAAGCTTTTCCTAACCGTATCTACTAAAACGTAGATACTTAACAACCTAGGCATCGATACCGCTCTAGGTACCTTCCCTTCCGACGACGACTTGAACGTATTCGCCGCCGAATAATAAGAGATCGAGAAGGACCTACTACCTAAAGAATAGTAGTTTACCTTAACCTCCGACCCTATTAAATACGTACAATTCCTCAACAAAGAATAGATCTTAGAAGAAGGAGGAATCAAAGTGTATAAGATCATAGAGTCAAGAGATAATATATCTATATAAGATAGTAAAACTAATAATATATACTAACCTAAGGAGTAGGTAATCGCCTTAGAGTATACTACTATTAAGAGCCTAGCCGAGTTTGCGACTCGTACTATAGTATACCCGGAGATTATGTTTCACCTCGTTCGTTAGATATACTTAGATTTTATTACACTTTTTAACTAGGTCGAGTCCCTAAAGAAGGCTAATAAGGTTATATAGCGTAAGTACGCCGATATAAAGAAGGAACGTAATGTCGTATCCGAGAGTCTTAGTTAACTCGAAAAGGAGAAGGATATTAAGGGCCTCTTTATATTCTACTTTAACAAATACTAGAAGTATAAGAGTTATATATAAGACCTTAAGGAAGCTAATTAGCGCCTCCGATAGGATAACGACACGCTCTTCGGATAGGTCGAGGAGTCGTAGGTAGGTATATTACCTAAGGACATTAAAGCCCTATCTAAGCGTAATTAGGCTCTAAATAAGGAGGTAGTAGAGCTAAAGGCTTAGCTAGTAGCTAAGGACACGAACAGTACTAGCGATACTAGCGGTACTAACGGTAATAATAATAACCGTAGTCGTTAGGTGCGCGTCTACTCCCCTCGTCGTAACGGTGTTTTACGATTACCTACGCCTCCTACTTAGTAGGACCGTATAGGTAGAGGCACCCGACGAGGAGGTAGTAGAGGTAGTAGCGATAACGACGGAGATAACTCTAATAACGATAAGGGTTATTACGGGTAGCCCGCGACCCCTTACTATAGCTACGTCGGCCCGGGTGAACCGCGGACCTTCCGTATCGGGTTAGCGCGGCTTAGTTTTACTTCCTAACTTCGCCGCGCCTCGCGCTCCTCTTTTATAGCTTCGTAGAACAATAACTCTCTTATTTAGACCCTATAGTACGCGCGCCCTTATAGTTTGTTCTACTACCCTACCTAGATCGCGGATCTAGGTAAGGGACGCGTAATAATAGGAATAGACAGAACTATAGAACTCGAAGAACGCGTAGAGTCGTATTAGAATATAGAATAGGGTAAGGTGTATAGCGCGTAAATACCTAGAGAACGTAACGCGGCGATATTATTAGTAGGTAGTCGCGCGCTTATAGACAGTTAGGAAACAGGCATCGTTACGCCTCCCCCGAACCTAGATAATATAACTTTATAGACAAACGGCGGTATACTACCGCTACTAAAGCCTAAGGGCAAAGGTAAGTAGCGTATATCTCTTTTCCCCGACCTCTCCTCTTTTCCTCGGAGTTAGATATAGGACGATAGCCGGCGGGTTATAGTAGACACCGGTATCGCGCTATAATAGGAAATTAACAAAGCTTACTAGAAAGCCTTCGAGCGAGAAGAAGGTAGTAAGATTGACTTTATAGAACTGTTCGAGTTTAAGCTTAAAGAGAACCTAGGCGGCGACCTAGACGAGGTATACCTATTACTCGACGAGATAGAGCACATTCTCGTATCCGAATACTAGAATGTTATACTAAATAAACTTACGACCCTCGTATCCTAGTACCCGAAGACTACCTACGACTTCGTACTATAGGTAGTAAATATAGCGATTACTAAAGGTAGACAACTCGATATAATAGAGCGAGCTAATAACCTCTAGAATACTTAGTATACTACGCTATATACCGAGTATAACCGTATCTATAAGATACTACGAAGCGAGGAAGCCATAATATAGAAGATAGCCGTAGACCTAAAGAGTAAGAAGGATTATAACCTAGTAAAGTTATAAGAGGCAGAGAAGAAGTATAGGGAGGCTAATAACCTATATAAGCAATTTAGCGAGATTTACGAAAAGGAGAAGAAGCGGGTATAGGATACTAAAGCTAAGAACTAGGCTCTATAGAAAGAGGTTCACGATCTAAAGGCTCGACTCTAAGCTACTAAAGACACTATATAGAATAGAGGTAGGGGCCGCTCTAGTCGCCGACCCTCCTATAAACCTCCGCGCGAGACTTTACTCGAGTAGCTAATACGTAAGTATTATAAAGCTACTAGTAGAGGCGGCGGCGGCGGAGGCGGTAGTGACGATAATAACGGCAATAGTAATAACGACCGAGGACGTAATAGAGACCGTCTACGACCTAATAATAATAACGGTCGCGATTCTCGAGCGCGTAACACCCGTATATAGACTCCCCTAACCGAACTTTTAGAACGCCTATTTACTATTAACTATACTCTAATACGCGGTATCGAGGTTAGTAAGGGCGTACCTAACCTAAAGTACTTTAAGAACGATAACGACCCTAACTTCGACAGTTAGTATAGTAGCGTACTTCTTAAGCTAACTATAACTACTTTCCGCTCCGAGGTAGACGGCCTACGTTTTATATATAGATAGACATAGGGTGACCTTTAGAGAAGTATTAAGCCGAGGATTCCCGTACCTAGATAACAATTATTTAACGAGTTTAAGACTAGTAAAGAACTACTAGATTAGATAACGCGCTAGTACGGCACCCGTAACGAAGGAACTAAGGCTATAGTTAATATCGCTACCTATAAGTAGGAGTAGGGCGAGACCTTTATTACCTTCTACGCTCGCTACTCGAAGCTACGTACTTAGATAGAGTAGACCGACGAGACTGAGCTAATACTATTTCGTAACCGCCTAAACCGTAAGTACTTTATTAAGACTTTCGGTAATAGGGAAGTAGATAGACGCTTAAACGATATATAGGATGTTATTAAGGAATATACGGTATTAGATAAGAGCTTCTACGAGACCGACCGACTATATCTATAGAAGGAGCGCCTACGTAGTAACCCTAATTCGAATAATAACGGCGTATAGGGCGGTAGTAATACCGTAGGCGCCGTAGCTACTAGTACGACCGCTATAATCGTCTAGCGACTACTATAATACGTAGGTATAAAGAAGAAGGAGGACCTACTAGTTTACTTATAGAACCTACCTTTATTAAACCGTAAGTAGCGGGAGGACCTTAAGAAGTAGGGTAAGTACTACTACTACCGTATAGGCTCGTACGTATTAACGAACCCCGAATGCCTAATATATAGTTACGACGGCGACTACCGCCCTCTACGCCTACGAAATAACGCAAACGCTAACCCGAACCTTAGCTCTCTTACTATCGACCTATAGTAATAGGGAAATGGTACGACCGCTACCTAAGCGTAGTAGATAGCGGTTAGTAACCGAACTTTCTAAGACAGAAAGAGTATAAGATTAAGAGACATACAATTTAAGAGACGGACTATAGTAAGGAGCTTAAGATATCGGTATATATACTAGATAAACAATATCTAGCTATACACCCTTATATAGTAGTACCCGTAACAATATAATATAAAAAGGCTCGCGGCCTTATAGATTCTACCTCTACCTCTCTCTTTCTTAATTAGAAATTTATACGTAAATACATAACCCCCTTAATCCCTTTAACGAAGAACAGACGATTGATACTAGGATAGATCGGCTACAGCGCGTCAGATCATATATATAGCCCTTATAGACGTAGTTATCGGCGGTCATTACGAGTAAATACTATACTACGTTACCGACCTCGAATACGACATCGTCTTTAGACTACTATAGCTCTCCGCGTATAACCCGAACATCTTCTAGGAAACTAGCGAGGTGGCGTTTAGATCTAACTACTACTTCGGTCACTATCTATATAGTAAGACATCGACAATAGTATAATCTCTAAACTATATCGGTAGAACCTAGTAAACGAAATATAGACCAAAGCCCTTTACTAGCGAAGTAGTAGGATTTATAGCCGGAGGGGCGGAGCTGAATATATCCGCTCTAGAGGTGGATAAAGAGGTAGATTACTAGGAAGTCTCGTAGCGCGTATAGGAGATATACGCGTACCGGCCTAGGGCCGAGTGCTTCTATATTATACCTACGGGGCGCGAGGATAACGATAATAACAATAATAGCCTTAGACTAAGCGCGATAGTAGCTAATGACCTAGATCAGTTCTTAAATAATTAGCTGAACCACAATCCTAAAGAGAAGCTCCCGCCTATATACTACGACATTATAGATACTTTCTTAGTAAAGGACTACGAGGGACTCCTACCTTACCGACTAGGCATCGACTACGAGATTTATATCAAACCCGGTAGACCTTAAGAACCGCTATATCGAAAGCTATACGGACTAGCCGAGAAGGAGAATGAAGCCGTTAAGAAATAGTTACTCGAATAGACTTTAGAAGGTAAGGTACGTAAGGCCGGTTAAAAAACAAGCTAGTCACCGGCACCGGTATTAGTAGTAAGAAAGCCTAGAGGAGGGCTACGAGTATATATTAACTACCGTCGGCTAAACGATATTACTATTAAGAATCGCTGTCCTATTCTATTAATATAGGAAACGCTGAACCGTATATACGGAAAGAAGTACTTTACGAAACTAGATATTATAGTAGCCTCTAATAAGTTACGTATCGCGGAAGGGTACGAGTAGCTAATAGCTTTCGTAATACGCTACGGTATATACAAATGCCTCGTATTACCGTTCGGCCTCTATAACGGACCCGTAACCTTTTAGTTATATATTAATAAGGTTCTATAGGAACATCTAGATAACTTTGTATTAGTATATCTAGATAACGTCCTTATCTTTAGCGACACTCTAGAGGAACACGTCGAATACGTACGAAAGGTATTAATTAAGCTACGAGATACTAGGCTTACTATTAATATCGATAAGTTCGAGTTCTACTAGGAACGTATAAAATATCTAGGCCTTATTGAATAAGTACGGGTAGATAGTAGCGGAGTGGAGTAAGAGATTAATCTTTAACTAACTAATAGCACGAGCATGTAGCAATATATTAGGAACCAATATGTTGATTGTGTTAGATGTCTATCTAAGCTAAAGGGGAGAGAAGGTATCTCCCTATAAGCTAAGTTATCGTAGATGCCTTAGGCTACTAGATCACTTCCTGATTATTGACTCCCTTTAAGATACTACATCTTAATAGGCCTTATTATTATACCCTAGGGTATCGAGATAGACCCGGAGAAATTGGAATATATATAGACCTAGGAAGTACTAACTAATCTTAAGGATATTTAAGCCTTCCTAGGATTCGCGAACTTCTACTAGAGGTTTATCGAGGCCTTCTCTCGTATTATATCCCTATTAACTAATCTAACGAAGTCAGATAGGCCTAGTAATCCTAAGAACCGCAGAATCAACTAGACTAATAATTATTAGAGTACATTCGAGGCGTTAAAAGTAGCGTTTAGTAAGGCGGGTATACTAGTATACTATATACCGGGTAGGTAGACCGTCGTCGAGACTAACTCCTTAGACTTTATTAATATAGGTGTGCTCTTACAATACGACGAGTAGGGAGTATTATATCCTATAGCTTTCTATTCGAAGAAGCTAAGCCCCTAGGAGTATAATTACGAGATCTATAATAAGGAACTCCTCGCGATTATTAAAGTATTTGAAGAGTAGCGCCCGGAGCTTACTTACGAAGTAGACGAGGACGGCGATCTAGTCAAAGAGTTTATAGACTATAAGAACCTCGAATATTTTATAACTACGAAGTAGCTAAATCGCCGATAAGCGCGATAGGCAGAATTTCTATTACAATTCAACTTCTAGATTATATACCGCCTAGGTATATAAGGAACGAAGCTAGACAGCCTAACGAGACGTAGCTAGGACCTTCTGTAGGGGGTGGACGATCCGAGAAATCAGTACTAGTATTAGACATTACTTCCGCTAGAGCGATTCCTTAAGATCGACTCTATACGAGCTACTATCGAAGATACGCCCGAAGAAGAAGAGACGACTCCCCTAAATCCTAAAGTAATCGAGTTTATTCTAGAACTAGAACAGGTACTACAAATATAGCTAGTACTAGCTTAGGAAGTATAGACTACGAATAAAGCCGAAGTCGAAGCTAAACTCGAGTACCGTATAACGACTACTTACGCCCTAGACTAAGAACTTAAGGCGGCAATTAAGATACTACGGAAAGATAGTACTATTCCTCTACTCTTATAGAAGGCGAAGATACACCCTACGTACTATAAGGTAGATAGTAATATATTGTATATACGAAACTAGTACGATAGTTAGAGCCTATAGGTACCCGATAACTAGGCCCTACGGACTCGGCTTATTAGAATAAATTATAACGCTCTAGTAGTAGGACATCTAGGACGAGCTCGAACCTATAAACTCGTAGTACGAGAATTCTACTAGCCTAGCTTAGTAGAATCAGTACGTAGATATACCGCGAATTACCGTATATACTATACGACTAAATCTCTATACTCCTAGCTACCTAGATTATTATACCTACTTTTAGTACCGGACCGACCTTAGAGGTACATCGCGGTAGACTTCGTAGTCGGACTTCCTAATAGCACCCTCGATAGTATGACCTATAACAACATTATAACCGTAATAGATAGGCTAACGAAGGAAGTCGAGCTAATTCCAATCGGAGCGATAACTATATAGAATACGGCAAGACTTTTCCTTAAGTATATATTCTCCCGACGCGGATTTCCTAACACTATTACTTTAGACCGCGGTAAGTAATAGGTTACTACCTTCTAGAAGAACCTTTATAAGATACTTCGTACAAGTCGTAAGCTAAGTTCTTTATACTACCTAGAAACTAATAGATAGTCGGAACGTACTAACTAAGTAATAGAACAGTATCTCCGTATATTTACTAACGAGGCACAAGATAACTAGGAAGAATAGCTTTGTCTAGCTTAGTTTACGATCAATAACTACCTTTCTAAAACTACTAGTATATCGCTATTCTACGCTACTTTAGGCTATAACCCTAAGTTTATAGAGCGCGTAGACCTAAGCGCTAGAAAAGAGGGAGGACTAACTACTCTCTAGCGACTAGATACGCGATCGGCTAAAGCCTTTATACGCCGGATTTACGACCTTTATAAGCACCTTTAAGAAAACATACGGATGTTATAAGCTCTCTAAGCTAAAGTAGTAAACCGCTACCGAAGTATCCCGCTAGACTATAAAGTAGGCGACTAGGTATACCTAAGTACTAAGAATATCCGTACGACTCGACCTTTTAAGAAGCTCGATAGAAGATACGCTAGCCCGTACTAGATTATAGAAGTTATACTAGCTAAGCTCTTATATAAACTAAGATTATCGGACGCTATAGTAGGACTCGATAACTACTTTTATACTTTATTACTTTAGCGAGCCGATCATCCCGACTTCCTACTACTCGAAGGCTAGTATCTAGTACTACTACCGCCGATAACTATCGAGCCCGACACTATAGAAGCCGATATAGTCGCTAATGTAGTCGCAATACCTATATATATATATAAGGTAGAGAAGATCTTAGATATATATACCCGTAAGCAAGTAGGCAAAGTGAAGAAGGGGTAGAAGCGTAAAGTAGACACTTAGTACAAGGTGAAATAGCTTAGATATTAGAATAAGAAGGATAGTAAGACCTAGTAACCGGCTAAGAATATATATCAAAACACGCGGCCGCTACTATTATAGACTTTTACTATAACTAGCCGGAGTTGTCTACGCCTATAGGCTTCGTAGCTCTATCTAATTAGGTCCTCCTAAGTAATAAGGTCCTCGGGCTCAACACGATTAGGGTTAATAGTAATACCGTTACGAATAAGTTGTCTCGAGCTATACCTCTAATAGAATCTACTTAGTATATATTTACTACGTACCGCTATACTAGCTAGGTTACGGGGAAGCCTACTGTCTTAACTAAGGACTCCGGTATTACCTACTACCCTTAGCTCTACGATAGTACCGGTAGTCGTACCGATGCTCGAGTAAAACCTATAGAGCCTATAGTAATACCTAACCTTAGCTATAAGGATTCTACGCGAGTACTAGCCGAAGACAGACTTAGGTCTAGGGCAAACTAGTTAACTAGGTAGTATATTTCTCGAAGGGAGCCGGTCGCGCATAAGCTAGTTATAGATAGATAGGATAAAGATTTATTACTAGACGATAATAAGGTATTAGAGGATAACTAGACTCTTGTACGGTTATAGAGTAGTACGGGTAAGTGGCCGTATAAGATAGATAACGCTTAGAGGACTGACGTATCGGGTTAGCGCGGCTTAGCTTTACTTTATAACTTCGCCGCGCCTCGCGCTCCTCTTTCGTAGCTTCGTAGAATAACAACTCTCTTATTCGGACCCTATAGTACGCGCGCCCTTATAAGGGTAGAGATAATAGTCGACTACGCCGTTACCTACGCCGTAACTCCTTACGACGAGAACGCTAGGATATACCTAGTAGTACTTCTAGAGTAACTAGTAATACCGCCGTTAGCTAGTTTACTACTATCGAACCCTCCGTCAATATTATATATACTAACAAGTTAGTTAAGGATCTAGAAAGTAAGTTTGATAATAAGAATAAAAACTTTGACCGTTAGCTCGATTAGCTAGAGATTAAGCTGTCCGTAATATAGTTCTAGACTATCGAGGACGGACTATACTATATCCTTAACTACCTCGACGGGTACCCGTACTAGCTATACAATCCGCAAGTACCCTCTAAGCGTACTAAGCGCAATTGCGTTAACCCCTTTAAGTCTATCGATAGGAAATTCTAATTCCTTATTAACCGGTATAGTAAGAAGGACGTCGTAGGTAAGGCCTTCTAGAAGCTCTAGGTCTTATAGTAGGGTAAGAACGAGTCATTTTCTATCTTTATCGCTAAGTACGACAAATAGCGTAGCTTATACGACCTATTAGCTAAGACTAATTACCGCCTACTTAAGGGTAAGCTTAACTATAAATATATAGAGGCACTACCTATAGAGACTAAGGACCGCGAAGACTTAGTCGACCTATACTATAAGCTCGAAGCTAAGTTCGAGCGCCTAAAGTCAAAGACCCTAGCTATACTACGACCACCTCGTAGTACTAGCGGTAGTAATAGCGGTAGTAACGGTACTATACCTACCGCGCCCGGCGTAGTTCAAGGTTTAGGCCTTAAGCTATACCCTTCGATACCGCGCAAATTTAAGGAACTTAAGAAGCTCGAGCCTAAGGAGAAGGCTAGTATTATTATAGTAGGCGGTTATATCCGCTACCGCCGTATAGACTATAACTTATACTCGCTAGACTACCCTATTAAGTAGTATAAGCGCCCTCCGCCGCGCGAGAATACTAGCTCTATAACGTAGACACCGGCTAACCCTTAGTAATAGGGAAATAGCTAGACTAACGCTTAAGTACGATAACTGTTAGTCCTACTTATAAATATAATACTAAGAAAGGTCGACGATAAGAATTACCTATACGTAGTATCGGCTACGAACCTCTCGTCTTACTACGAGAGAGCTAAGTATTCTTACGCTAGAGCGTCGTAGGCGCGACGGGCGCGTAACGTAGGCGAAGCTACGGCGAATAGAGGACTACTAGTAAAACGGGTATAAAACTATCCGACGAGCGTATACTCGTATCGGGAGCGAGTCCCTCTTCTTTCTACGTATAAGAAGGGCGCGGAACTATAGCCTATACGCTCGATAGGACACCTCTAGTATAAGTATAGAATTTTTACCTCCGGAGACCGTAGACCGAGCGGGCCGAGCGACAAATATTAGACGAGCGGACTATAGAACAATAACTAAGCGGACTATACGACGGCGTCGAGCGGACTACGAAACAATCTAGTGTTTACTAGCGGGTAATACGGTAGGTAGGTAGACACGTAACGAAGCCTATAAGGGCCTGTTAAGTACCCGGTATAGGAACGAGGGTTTTACCTAAGGTACTACCTATCCCGCTATATAACGTACCTAGTCTAATATAGTAGATTACGACGAGGAAGAGACGATAGCCTAAGTAAGGAAAAGTCGGCTATTATGACGGGGAAAAGACGTATAATACGAGTAGATTAGTTCTATAATCGGGGAGGATCGAAGGTAGGGTAATAAGGAACTTTATATTAGTTAGTAGGTAGAAACGTAAGGAGTACGCTTCCCGGCGTAGTATATACCCCGAGCAAACCTACGAGGTATAGACGGCCGCTTTCTAGAGATAGGCTATAGTAACGCAAAGGGCGTTAAAACCTAGGGCGTAGTATATACTAGTAGCGACGGCTAATACTGTCTATATAGCCCGAGAGGAGGGATACGTATATCGGTTAATAGAGAGTACTAAAGGGCCTAGGCCTATAGAGGTAGATATTAGCTTAAGGAGCAAATAGGGAGGGAGGGCGTAGAGGGAAGCTTTTGCTCCGGGCTAACCTCTCGAAACGAGGCTATACGGTAGTACTAGATAAGTAGGAAAGCGCGGTTAAGACTTATTACCTTATCTCGTAGCTAGCTTACTAAATATAATTCCTTCCTTACTAGGGACTACGGACCTCCTACTTAGACAAGTCGGCACAGTACCTAGTATAGAAGGTTATTACTAGTATAGTCGTAAGGGACCGCAAATTAGTACTCGCGTATAAGGGTATTCGACCCGGAAACGAGCCGAACTAACGGGTAAGGGACGAATAGCTAGTAATATAATAGGAAGGTAAGAAATCGTTTATAGAGCAACTATAGAAAGAGAGGTAGAACAACTAGGTTATAGGGCATAGTAGACGCCCTTAGCTAGCGGGATAACTAAAGGAATAGTTATCTACGAAATCCGCGGTTAAGTACCCCCCGAAGCTTATCTACTACCGCCTTACGATAGTATAGAGTAGTATAGTAACCTGACTACAACGCGAATATATCGGCCTCTAGGGGTACCTATTATAGAGGAAGGTTCTAGAATATATAAATACTAGCTACCCCTACGGCTATTACTCCTAGAACGTACGGCACGTACTCCTCGTCTATCCGAGGTAGTCGCTAGGAAGGGGGGAGTAGATAGTAAAGGCGAGGAACCGGACAATTAGGGTACTTCTTAATAACGTTAGGGACCTACGGCGTATTACGAACTAGATACTAGAGAAGGGCTAGCTAGAATAGTACCGCCTAGTAGGAGTAGTATAGGAAGAGAGGATACGGCGTAGCGCGACGAGACCGGCTAGGAGCGGGGGCTAACGGAGTAGCGATATAGACTACGTACGTTTAGAGGGAAAGCTAATCTAGATAAGGAGAAGTCTAGGGGCGGGAAGGGTTCTTACCTATTCGGGTTTCCCTTTGTATATAATAATAGATATATACCTATATAGGCCGAATAGGGTCCTAGAATAGGGGAATAACAAATCTATCTATCTAATACTAAGAAGGAAACATAGCGAGATACGGTAATATAAAGACTAGAGTACGCTTTACGTATATTAGCAAGCTCTCTAATACCGCCTATTACACGAGGGGCACTAAGGCCGAGAGTGTCCCCTTACCTTATAATGCCTAGTAGTATAGATAGTAATCAAGCTCTTACCTTCCTTAGTTATAGTACTACCTCTTAGTATATAAATTCTGTATAGGCTCGTGTATATAATCTTCCTCGACTCTAGGAAGAACCTCTTTAATTAGGACTAGCTAATAGCGGCTCCGCTAACGAGCTTAATACCGAGTCTACGTACTTTCCTTTTAATATCGGCGGCTACGGCGAAATCCTTAGCTACTATTTAGTAGAATGACTAGAGTATAATATCGTACTCGGCTCTAGTTAGTTCGTAGACTACGAGCTAGAGATATAATAGGAGAAGGGCATTATAATAATAAATCATTTGAAATGCCGTACCTATAAGGCAAAGTAGAGGTCTAATAAGTACCTAATAGTATAGTCTATTAACTATCTAGCTACGCTAGTACTATTAGGCAATTATTAACCGCCGATAGTAGAAGAGGTTACCGCTCCTACGCTATCGTTATCTAAGCACATACCCTAACTATAGTCCTATACGACGTTTAAGGACAAAGAGGATAACTTCCGTATATATACTCGATAACCGTTACTAGTAGACGGCGTTAAGACGTTAAAGCGACCGTGCCGACATACGAAACAAAAGTAACGAGTTGTCGAACTAGAACTAGAGATCGATATTATAAACATCTCCGCGGCCTACGTAGCAAAACTAGCTCGTAAGAAAGGAGCGGAAGTCTATATAATATAGATTATACTACCTAGTCAGAAGTACTACGCTAATCTATTACGAGCCTACGTAATAGTAGCGACTAGGTAAGACTTCGATCCTACTAGGCTCTACGCTATAAACCTTCGAAAGGTATAGTTAGTAAACCCCTTAATAGTATATACAATAATAGTGAATAGCGACTTCGATAGATTTATAAAAGGTAAAGATAAGGACTATCCTCGGCGATATCCGGCGAGGACTCGGCTTGATATACTTACTAGTCGCTAAAGGCTTATATAGTATCGGCGGGTAATAGTAGGTTAGTATAGAATACGTCGTAAACGCGCTTATATAATAACCTATTAGCGGCGCTAAAGTTAAGCTAGTAAATATTAGTTTTAATAACCCTAGCGATAGGATAGAGACCGAGTCTCTAGTATCCTAGCTTCTTTAAAGGTCGGCCTCGAATAGTAATATTACGCGCGTCTAGGTATACGAGATCGCCGGGTTAGTATTATTACGTAGACTACCCTATATTATATTTAGCGTATCGTACTTATACGAACGATATAGCTTCCGCGTAAGTATATTTAAGTAATCAAAGTTAGTACGTAAACTTTTCGGCGTCTTCTTCGGAGATACGTTACGTAGTAGAGACCGTATTATTACGTATACTCTTTTCTAGTAACTTCTTTACTTCTATATAGTCGTCCTACTATAGACGACCAACTACCCTAGTAAGTAAGGGCTCGCCTAGTAACCCTAGGATAGCTTACGCGTAGGTGTATCTACTTGTCGGTCCGCGGGCCGTAAAATATATATAGTAATCCTAAAAAAAAGATAATAAATCTGAAATTTTCAGATTGCCGTATCTTCGCCTTATAGCGAGATTCTTCGTAAATCCTTACTTCCTACTAAGGTCGCCTCCTAACTATCTATATCTTAGTAGTACCCCTATAAACCCCTACTACGTAATTAACCGTTAAAGGTTAACGAGATTCGACGCGCAAATTTCAGGGTCTAAAGGGGCCCTTAGCTCGTTAATACTACGGAGAGCGCCTTTACGCGGCGGACGACGAAAGTACCTTCGCTACGACGAAGAGAAACTAAGACTCTCTCTCTCGAACTCGAGCCCCCCTCTCGAATCGCGGCTTAGCCGTAAATACGAAAAGCGACGCCTATTCGAAATCTATAACGCGACGGGTAACCTAGGGTACGGTATAAAGAAGAAGGGAAGAGAAGAGAGGATACGCCCGGATATCTATTAACGAAGACACTCGGAACTACTTAAAAGAAGAGAGAAGGCGGCAGACTCTCTCTTCGGATATCGATAGCCGTATAAAGCGAGCGCTCTCGCTATAAACCTAGAGCGAGATACTAAATCTCGGGATATCGTACGAAGGAGGCGGTCGAAGACTCTCGGAGGGGACGGGTTATTCGAGATACTACCTCTCTCTCTCTCTCTAGAATTCTCGGTTTTCGGCGTACGTACGGCGGGCCTACCCGGTACGGCGTAGCGAAGAAATACGGGCGTAATTTACCGTCTTCCTCGGGCAATAAGACCGCGACAAATTTTACTACCGGGACGCGGCGTACTACCGTAGTAATATTCGTCGACCTTTATTACGAATACCGAGCGCGAGCTCGCGATCTTTTAAAGAGTTTTTACGTCCGGGTACGCGTAGCTTTTCTCTTTAAATTTTGAACTCGGTCGTAGATACGACCCGTATTATATAGTCTAGGACTTAAATAGTACGTTAATAGAATAATTAATCAATTAATTAATCTACTCGGTAAAGTCTATCTCGTCCTTTATATCTTTATCTAGGATATCCTTATTACCGTACTAGGCGTACTTAGGTAAATAGATACGGAAGCGCCTATTCGTACGCTTAGTTTAGTCTAAGTATAGAGTACCGACCCGTAGGCTTCCGCCGTAGCCTCCGCTATAGCTAGGTACCCCTCTACTATTATAATTATTAAACCCTTCGTCGAAGTCCTCCCCTTCTTCTCTACCTCGCGCTATAGTAGAGGCCGATAGGGTCGGTAAGGTTCGTTTCGAGGAGGCCCGCCCTATATCTTAAAGCGGGTTTAACGGGGGGTACTTAAGTACCTATCTATAGTATCTAAGATATCCGAAAGGTTATCGTTAATACGATAGGGTAGTTAAACCGCTTTCTCCTTTAATAGTCAGTTAGACTCTTAGTAGGCTTTTAGTTCGGCTTATAGGGTCTTATATTTGACGGTAAGGTCTTTGATAAACTTGACCGATCTCGTCTAGTTATATTCTATAGTTATTACCTACTCCTTAAGTTCCTAAAGCTCTTATACCTAGGCGTCGGTAGTTATACCTCTCTAAGATTAGGATTATACTCTAAGATCTATATACTTTCTCTTAAGGTTATAAAAGTTATCCTCTAAGCCTACTAACTTATAATAGTATAATTAAGAACGTTAGGATAGACCGCCGGGTCTATTATTACTTTCGCCTTTAAATTAGCGGTACTAATAAATTTAAAGACTACTAGAGCGTACGTAGACTTACGGCGTCCTTACTCGTCGGTAGTAGATAAGATAAACCCGCTAAAATTAACTAGTCCTATCTATATAGTATCGTTCTCGTCTAGACCTCGAGCTAACTAAGATATATCTACGTTATTAAGGTCTCGGTCTCGGTTATACCTAGGCTCTCGGTTATCCTCTTTCTTACTTAATTACTAAGCTAGTTATTCTACGTTAATCTCGCTTTTAGTCTCTTCCTCGTTATCGGGGATCTCCTTAATACGAGACTTAGTAGAGGAGCTACTAGCGACCGATTATAGAAAGGCTTCTAGAGTCGCTAGAGGTAGGAACGAGGTATTAATACCGTCTAGACGAGGCGTTCGTAGTAGGTTCTTCTTTAATTTAAAGGGACTTATAATACTGTTAAATGCCTTTTTAAGACTAGGGGGGACTCTACTATTAGGTTTAATAATATCGTCGAAGACACCTCCGGAGAGTCGTATATATAGGTATATATTCTTACCTAGTAGGTCGGCGTCCGTATATAGCGGCGAAGGTTACTATAGGTCGTCGGCTTGAAGGATCTCTACTTAGGTAGACTTCTACTATAACTCTACGCTATTTATCTAGCCGAATAGCTTTTGTCGTATACCTAAAGTAGGCTAAAAGACGCTAAAGTCTTTAAGATTAGTAGGTAGGTTATTGTTAATATCTAAGAAGTTAAACCGTAACGGTGTATAAGAGGTTGTCGGCGAGGTACTACGCCTACCCTCTAATATATAGACTTAGAAGTAGATAATATAGTACGAGGGTATTAGGTTATTACTATTACTAGCTTCTTAGTTTATATATATATATATATAGTATTATATAGAGTATTCTCTTCGCGGGCCTAAGTACTCCTCTCTTCTACGTAGCCGTAGTACTATAAACGCTAAAACTACGATTCGTATAACGCTATCGTCGTATCGCGTCTAAGTCGTAATTATGTCGTAGGTCGTCGTTATATCGTATTATAGTTATACCGTAGGTCGTAGCTATATACTATCTCGTATCGTAATAATTATTATAAGTCGTTAGTTACCTTATAAGGTCGTAGTCTTTAGTAGAACGCGTACGGCGGTAATACGACGTCGTTAATACTAGAGTAGTTACGAGTAATAGATAGCTATAGTACGGGGCTAGTTAGTAAATAGATAGTAACTATATAATTAGATTATTAAACTGTCTATAAAGAACGAAGGTGTTACTATTTACCTCGTAAGGCTATACTTAGTATTACGTAACCTCGTACGCTAGCGCGCCCGGACCCTAGACCCTAACCTCGACATTTACTTTATTACGGCTTCGCGACTTTCTTATCTTCTCTTCTTTATAGAACTTATTCGATTCTAAGGAGTTAATACGTTTACGCCCTATCTTACGCCTTGTCCGTATTATTAAGTTCTACCGCCCTTAGATTGCCGAGCCGTACGGTTATAGACTATATATCGCTACTACGACCGCGTACGACCGAGACTTAAATAGCCGTAGGTACTAATACGACTATTAGACTAGACGAATTATCCTTTATCCTAAGACTTAACCTAAACCCTTTTACGAAGGCGTTCTTCCGAGAAGCCCGATAAAAGCGGAACGGCGTACTTAGCGTAGCGTAGTAAGAGGTAGAAGACGAGTCGTAGTAGGATCTAGATTTCGACGATACCGTAGGTATAGAACGACTACGTAATATAGCGTAAGAGATATAGAACGAGACTTAGGGTCGCGGAGACACTAAGTAGGCTCGTTAGTAAGAGGAAGAACGTCGGCGCTAGAAGTACTAAGAGCTAGTACGTAATAAGTATAACCGATATTAGTCTAAGAAGGAAATTAGACTCCGTATAGGTAGAGAGGATAAGACCTTATAATAGGGTATACGTACGCGGGAGGAGGAACATCTTAGCTACCGCTATATAATACTAACTAACTTTACCTAGAAGGGCGAAGAGGTAGAATATAGGCTACGGTACGACCCTACCGAGTTCTAGATCGCTATAGCCGAGGAGCGTTCTCGCTCGGTTACTAAGAACCTAGAAGCCTAGCTAGATATCCTAGACGAATACCGTCTCGCCTACCTCGGTCTTAAGGAGGTACGGGAGGTATTAACTATTTAGAAGAGTCGGCTTTAGGCTAAGGCTAATCGGTATAAGGATAAGTTAGTATCGCTCTAAGTAATACTCGATAAGCTTAGGACGATTAGGACTTAGCGGCTAAGATCGCTTACCTAAAGAAGTTAGGTAAGAAGGCGGCCGCTAAGATTAAGAACTTACGTAGTCGTGATATAGATCTAGCTAGCAAACTCGAAGTAACCTAGACTAAGTTAGCTACTAAGTAGAGCTTAGGTAAGCATACTACCGCGTTTATTACGGATCTATAAGCCTAGCTAAAGGAGCGCGATGACCGTATCGCTTAGCTAAAGCCTAAGGAACCGACACCTCTACTACCTCCTACGAGGTAGAAGTCCGCCCTCGAGAAGCTACTCGACGGCGAGGACTCTAGTATTAAGATAGGTATAACGAAGACTAAGAAGGCTACCTCTACCGTAGCTAGCGGTAATAATAACGATACTACGGTAGTCTTAGTTAACGCCGCTATCTAGCGTAGTAACGGCGGTACCCGTAACCTAATTAACTCGAGGAAGATTTCTATATTCTTAGCTAATACACCTAATTATAAGGATGAACTAGGATTTGTAGAGTAGAAGGAGAAAGTAGAGGACTACATAACTATAGAAGAGTTATATAGCCGATTATCTATAGTATACTTAGTAGTATTAAATAACTTTGTCGTCGGTAATACTAACGCCTACCTACGGCTATATAAGAAGAAGGTGACCGGTTAGCGTGGGTTAATAACAGTGCTAAACGACTCTTACGGCGAGTACTATAAGCTTAAGAAGCATAAGAAGGCTTATAATAACTATACCTAAGGTAATCGTATATTTAATACATTTTATACTAAGTTCCTAGAGCACGGGTACTACCTAGAGAAGATAGATAAGGAACTTATTAACGATATCTAGGACAAGCTAAACGATAAGTTAAAGTAGGTACTAGTATATCGCGACGACTTTGATGACCTCCTAGCCCTTTAGCGTTACCTTCGCGATATCGAACTGAAATTAGACAATATTAAGGGTTCCGGCGGAGGCGGTAGCGGGCGTAATAGTAGTAGTCGTAGTAACGGTAACGGTAATAATAGTGGCCGTCGCGGTAGTAACGAAGGTAAGCCTAAGTATATCTACTATAACGAGAAGATTCGTAAGGAATATAATCTTAAAGCCGCTAAGTATAAAAGTTATACCTTCCGTAATCTTACTAAGGAAGAAGTAGCTAAGCCTAAGGAGGATATATTCTACTACGTATATAGATAGATAGATAATTCATTTACCCGTTGTGGTGCCCTCCGGCCCATGCGGGTTTATGTCTATATATGTTACTGCATAAGGTAGGAAACCTATTCCTAGGTAAAAACCTCCTCTCCTTCTCTAATAGCTTCCTTGCCATGAGTTCTCAGTTTTCCTTCCATTAGGGTGCACTAGTGTCATGGTGGTTAGCCTCTGACTACCTTGTCTGCAACCCTAGAGTTGTCCCCCTCTTCCTGCTCTCCTCCTCCTTCTTTCTCTCCTCAATCCATCTCTCTGTTTCCCTAGTAAGAGAGAACTGCTCCAAAAATCCTTGGTGGATGATCCACCTTGTAATTCTCTGGAGGTCTCCCTTATTGCTGATCATGGCTTGGAAGTTTCTGTTCCTTGCCCTTGCCCTCCATTCACCTCTCCCTGTACTCCATTCTTTGCAAACCAGAAGTCTATGTTCGACATTCTGGGACAGGTAGCCGCATGGGCAACTCTTGTCTTCGATACCTGGGACTTTTCTCTGATGCAGGTATGCCCTGACTCCGATGTGTTCAGAGCGGATTTGTATTGCTATGCTTGCTTCTGACCTGGTCAGGTCTGAGTACAGTAGGTAGTTGTGGCTACCAAACTGTTGGAGTGCCTTTGGGGTTCCTGGCCTCTGTGGGGTTCTTGTCCATTCAGTCTTCCAGAGGAGTCCTGCCATCCTTTCAGCTAGAGACTGTTGCTTCTTCCCTTGGCTGGCTGCTGATCCTCTCCCTTGAGCCCTTCTGTCCTGTTCCTGCTGGGCTAGGTGCAGCTGTTCTGTTAGTTCTTTGAACTTCTGCAGGTCCTGCTGCTTCTGTGGGGCTGGATTGGGTCTTGCTTGTCGGTGCCTTCTTGTGCACTGGCTCCTGATTTTGTTGACTGCCTTCTGGATTACTAGCTGGGCTGGGTATGCAGACGTCTTTCCTGCATACTGGTATCTCAACCCTTGAAGGTAGAGCTTGGCTGGTGGGGAGCCAGACTCCATTTCGACCACCCTTGTTGGAGTTGACTTGTATGCTCCAAGCACCTTTTTCAGACAGGAGGCTTGGGCTCTGCTGATGGGATCTGCAATTCTCTTTGGGATCTTGTCTTGGGCTGACCAGATCTGGGCTCCATATAGCATGGCTGGCTTCACAATGGCCTTGTACATAACCTTTGCTTTCGCAAATGTGGCTCCCCATGTGGAGGCTGTAAGCCTGTCAATTGATTGCCTGTTGTTGTCTGCTCTTGCCTGTGCTTTCTTGACCTGTGGTCCCCAGCTGAGCTTTGGATCCATCCATATTCCTAGCACCCTTAATTCACTTGAGGGTTCTGTTGTGTGTCCCTGAATAGTGATTGGGGCTTGCATATTGTGTCTGTTTCTGGCTCTACTGAAGTGGATGAGTTGATACTTCTCTGGGGCAAATCTGGCTCCATGTTTCCTGGCCCATTCCTCACATTCCTTGTGTTTCTTCTGCAAGATTCTGCAGTTCTCTTCTGTGCTGTCTGACCAGGCTAGGATGTTTGTGTCATCTACAAACCCTGAGGCTGATGTGTTTCTGGAGTTTAGCTTTGCTGGCAGGTCTGCCATAAAGAGGAGAAACAGGATTGGAGACATTGTTGATCCCTGTGGGATTCCTGTCTCTGTAGGCATGCTGTCAGATTTGTATCTGCCCAGTCTTAGTCTTGTGGTTCTGCCTCTAAGGAAGGACTGGATGAACTGGACTGTCCAGTTGGGGATAGCCTTCTGTTTCAGGATGTGGATCAGCCTCTGGTGTGAGACATTGTCAAAAGCTCCTGATATGTCTAGTGAGAGGAGTGTGGCTGCTTTGTTGTTCCCAAAGTGCCATAGGGTCTTGATCTGCTCTGTGATAAGTTCCACAGCTGTTAGTGTTGATCTTTGTTTCCTGCCTCCCATCTGTTCTTCAGGAAGGATTCCATGTTCTTCAGCTAGGTTTGTCAGCCTTTCTGCTATGATCTTTTCCAGGAGTTTGCCTAGTGTGTTGAGCAAGGCAATAGGTCTGTATGCCTTTAGCTTTGTGTAGTCCTCTTTCTGTGGTTTTCTCAAGACCACAGTCAGTGACTCCTTGAAGTGTTTAGGGCAGTGTCCTTGGGCCATGCACTGTGAAAAGATGTTTGACAGTGCAGGGGAGATCTGGTCCTTGCATGTCTTGATGAACAAGTTTGGAATCCCATCTGGTCCCGGGGCCTTGTTTCCTGAGAGTGTCTTAATGATGCTCTTGATCTCTCCCTCTCCCACTGTGCAGGATTGCTCTAGTGGTGTTGGATACACACTGCCCTCCAGATCCTGCAGGTCAGCTTCTACCTGTGTGCCAAAGAAATGTTTCCCCAATGCCTGTGCCTTTCCTGGGAGAGTGTGTTGGATTACTCCTTCCTGGTCTTCAATGTTTGGAAACTGGGGCAGCATGTTTCTGTCCTGTGTGGGTTGTCTTGCCCACTTTGCTAGTTTCCACATCTTCTCAGGATTCTGGGTAATGGATCCAACTGTTGACCTCCACTCCAGCATCTTGTCCCTCTTGATCTGGGCCTTCTTGTCTCTGGTTGCCTGGTTGTATCTGTCCCATGCTTCCTGGGAGTGGCTCTGGGTAAGGGCTCTCCTGGCCTGCCTGGCTGCCTTGACCTTCTCTGAGCATTCCTTTGTCCAGAATGGCTTCTGGTACAGTGACTGTTTCTTTTCTCTGGTGTGGGCTGCCGCAGTTTCCTGCATTGTTCTAACCAGTTCTGCCACTGCTTGGTCTATGTCTAAGGCTGTTTCCAGTCTCCTGGTCTCTAGTCCAGCTAGCTTCTGTTCCAGGTCTTGTCTGATCTGTTCCCAGTTGGCTGCCTTCCAGGCCAGCTGAGGTTCTAGGTCTCCTTCCTGCTGTGTCTGTGTTTCAAACTCCACCTGAATTGGGAGGTGATCTGATGAGGACTCCAAGTCCTGGTTAACCCAGCATCTGGTGACCTTCTGCTGCAGGTCATGTGATGCAAAGCACAGGTCAATGGTGCTTGAGCTTGCTCTCTGTGACCAGGTAGTTAGGCCCTTTGGGGTAACTAGGTGCATGTTGTTGCTTTGGGTAGTGGAGAGGAGTCTGTTAGCTAGGAAGTGATGGGCAGGTGCAAAGTCTGATCCCCATGTAGGATGGTGCAAGTTGAAGTCTCCCAGCACGATGTGTTGGGAGTCACTCTGCAGGATGTCTGGCAGCTGTTGTAGTGTGCCCAGCTGGGTGCTGCTTCTGGAGCTGGGGGGTGGGTTGTATACACTGTGGATGTGGATGCTGCCTTGGTTGGTGTTGAGTCTGACTGAGGTGATGTCTCCCCCTTCCTGTTGGATTTGTTCCCAGCTGTCTGTTGCCATCTCTTTGCTGATGTACATGCATGTTCTAGGGGTGCCTTGTTTGGCTAGGAGTGTGTGATACCTTGGGTCGTTAGCAGTAGATGGTCTGTTAGATTTGCTGTTGATCCAAGGTTCCTGGACTGCAATAACTAGGTGTTTCTTTGGGTCCAGTGCTTGGAGAAAGCTTCTCTGGACCTTGTGCTGGCTTTTGTTGACGTTGTACTGGATAGTGGTAAGATTAGGTGTCTCAATCATGACTCATCCATGCTGGTCTCCTGCTGGTCTTCTCGTGCTTCCTGCTGCTGGCTGCTATTTGGGATTGTGGTAAGGTTGAGCCTGCTTTGTGACGGGTCTCTTCCTGCAACCACAATTGATTTTGGTCTACCCATAGCAGGGTGGCCTTGGGCCTGTGTGGTCTCTTCTGTTCTGCCTCTTTTCAGAGGGTTGTAGACAGTCCTTAGGGGTTCTTGGGTGATTGTCCCTGTCTGGAATCTGATAGGGGTGTTGATCCTGGCTTCTCTTGCCCTACTCTTTGCCTCAATCCTAGCTGTGCAGTCTTGGGACCAGGAAGGGTGTTTCTTTCCACAGCATGCACATCTGGCTTCACTCTTTGGGGCTGTGCAATTCTGTACTTTGTGGCTACCAGCACAGTGGGAACAAGTGTCCTTTTGGCTTGGGCATCTAGTAGAGATATGACCATACTGTTGGCACTTGAAGCATTGCAGTAGTCTGTGGGTGCTTCTATGGATTTCTGTGTCCATTCTTTCGCATTCCCAGAAGATGCCCTTGTCAAGCACGGTGTTTGCCTGTTCTACAGTGCCTATCCAGAGCACTAGAGAAGACTCTCTCTTTGTGTCCTTTGTCTTTCTGTTGACCCATGCTGCTTTTGTGATCTGTAGCCCTGGGCATACAGCCTGGTTCTGGTCCTGCAGCCTCTTAAGGTCTCCTTCAATGTCAAACTTTGTGGTCATCCCATGGGCAATAACCATATTTTGTTGGTGTGAGACCTTAGCCGTCTTGCCTAGTTTGACTGTCCACTCCTTCTGTGTCTCTAGCCTCTTCCTGTCTTGCTCCTGTGCTGTGAACAGCTTAAGGACACCTCCCTTCTCTTTCCTGGCTCCAATGATGCCTTGTATCCCAATCTTCTGTATGATCTCCTTGCCTGACAGGCCCTCAATCTCTTTCTGCTCTTGCTGGTCGGAAATGTAGACCTTGATAGCTGTTTTCTGGGGGGGAGGGTTTTGGGCTGCAACTGCTGCCCAGGTTGGTTGGCTTAGTTTCTGGCCTTCCTGTGTCCTCTTCTTTGCTGCTGCTGCTACTGTCCTGTTAATGATCTGTCCTGTTTGGCTCCTTAGTGCCTTTAGCCCTCCAAGGAGCTCCAAAATCATCCCCTTAAGTGCTCTTTCTGGGTGCTCGCCATCTCCTGCCATTGCCATTGTTTCTGCCTTCCTGCAGACCTCCTTCCACTCGTTACTCTCCTGCTCCTGGTCGTTTCCTGCGATCGCTATCATACTACGGCCGACTAGTATTAATTAGTACTTTACGTACTCGAAGTAAACGAGGCCTCTATCGAAGAACTTATCGAGGAAGCCTATACTAAAGACGAGCTAGCGTACGGTATTACGAAGGTCCTAGACGATAATACTCGTACTTTACTATAAAACCTAGAAGGCTCTAGCTATATCTCGCTTAGCGACTATAAGTTAGACGGTGACCTAATTAAGATCTAAGGACGTATATACGTACCGTATAAGCTTCGTCCGGAGCTAATAGCGAGGTACTACGATACTCTATTAGCTAGGTATCCTAGGTATAAGAAGATAGTCGACCTACTTACGCGTACGTACTACTAGCCTAGTCTAGTAGTAGATGTCGCTAAGTACGTTAAGAATTGTTACCTATATATACGATCTAAGGCTTTTTATAATACGTACTAAGGTATACTCCGATAGTTACCCGTACCCTCGGGTACCTATAAGGAGGTAGTACTCGATTATATTATAGAGCTACCGGATAGTTATAGTACTAAGGGCGTAAAGTATAACGCTATCCTTACCCTAACCTTAGACTTACTAAGAGGAAGTATCTTATGCCCGTAGTAGATTTGACCCCTAAGGTAGCGGCCGACGCCGTATTAAGGTATAGAGTTAAGGATTAGGGCCTATTCTATACGGTAGTATTAGACCGTAGTAGTTACTAGACCCTAACCTCGACGTTTACTTTATCGCGGCTTCGCGACTTTCTTATCTTCTCTTCTTTATAGAACTTATTCGATTCTAAGGTATTAATACGTTTACGCCCTATCTTACGCCTTGTCCGTATTATTAAGTTCTACCGCCCTTAGATCGCTAAGCTATATAATCTAGACATACGTATAGTAGAGCGTACGCGTACGACCCGAGACGAATAGTAACTACTAACGCGACTCGATATACCTCGACGGATCGGGTTCCTAATATATCTACGAGGACTATCTATTCGAGAGCCCTTATTAAGATAAGTAATCTACTTAAGTAGTAGCGACCCGCCTACGCTAGCGGCGGCGTAATCGTAGTATAAAGAACCCTAAAACTAAGGTTCCGTTCCCCTAACGGTAGACCCTAGAGTTACGGAGCTACGGAGGACAACTACCTAATTAGGAAGCGCGACCTTACCCCGAATAGTAGCGGAGGATAGTAACTAACGAGAGCTATAGCCTTATAAACATTTAGTACTAAGAGCTAAGCCGAGGAACAAACTAAGGAAAAACCTAGGACATAAGCTAAGGCCTACTATATAGAAAGTAGAGGCTAACGACAAATAATATAGCGTAGACGACCCTATATACGGAGGCGGAAAACTTACTAGGGGATAACGAACACCTAGCTCGGGTATATAAGAGTACTATAGTATAGCTACTAGGAGCGCTAAAAGCGCTATTATACTAAATCCCGAAGACAATCTAATAAGTAATATAGAAGGTAGCCTAGAGACTAACTATATAGGTAATAGTAGTAGTAGGTAAGAATTCACCCTCTACGAAGATTAGTAATACGGTACGCCTATATATTACTAATCCGGTAGAGAAACAAGAGATCGTAGCCCTAATAAGTAAGGAGATTGTCGATAGAATCGGCTAAAAGTAAGTAGTTAGAGCGAAGGTAGAGGTAATAGGCGTAGTAAGACTCTTTACCGTATAAGAGTCTAATCGACGAAAACTAGAGACTAATAAGGTGTGGACTACTAAAGTCGCGAAGTCGGTACGAGTTTCCTACTTATAGTATACCGTTATTGCCTATGGGGTCCCTAGGACATTTAAGGTCGAAGACCTTCCCTAACTCTAAGTATAGAACTAGAACATATCCCTAGGAGTACGACTAACGAAGGCGGTATAGTTATATAAGACAGTAGACCGAGAGAAGACGTAATTATCGCTTATTAACTAGGTAGAGACAGTAGGATAAGCTAACTAGATACTAGACAATAGGCTATTCTAGAACTACGAGAGAAAAGATACGGAGATCTATTAGAGTAGCTATAGGATACTACAATACTTCTAATACTAATAGTACGGTTATATAGCCCTAAAATACGGGGAGAAGACCCTAAGGTGCCCTTACTACATAGGCCTATACTAGGGAAGGGAATGTCTAAAAAGGAGAGTAGGTATATATACTAGGGTAGAAGGTACCTAGCGTATTTAAACTAACGCCTAGCTAGAACAGTAGTATAAGAATAAGCGAGACAAGTAAGGATCTCTATACTAGCTAGGTACCCCTAACGATAGTAGGAGGGACCTACCGTATATAAGGGCTTCGAGCCGAGTAAGAGAAAGAGGGCGGAAGAGTTAAATAAGGGAACCTAACCTTAAACGTATCTACCTCCTAGTAGGCCTAGACACCTTCACTAGGCTACTAACGAACTAGGCCAAATACGAATCTTTAGGGAGCCCTAGCGGTCCTAGGGCTAGCCGGATAGCGGGATATAGGCTTAGGAGATATAGTAGGTTAGTACGGAAATAGACCTTACGGATAACAAATAATACTATACGACGACATTACTATCGTATAGTATACCGTAAACAAAAGTAGAGACAAAGTCTAGCGCTACTTTCTATAAGAGCTAGACCCGCTACGGTACTACGTTATTACGGTATAGGAACTATAGATCAACCCCTACGTAGGACTCCTAGCCACTTATAATAACTAGAGATACTATACCGTAATCGCGGGCGTACGAGGCGTTATCCCGAGGATATATATATACGTAAGTAAGACTATAGACCTTGAGTCGTAGAAGGTTATACTACCGTAGTAAGGTAACCTAGGAGACATAATATTAATCTAGATCGACACGACATAAGGCTCTATCTAGATCTATAATGTCTATAACCCGCTACCGTAGGGTCGAACGAGTAGGGAACTAGGAACCCTCGCCTACCTAGAGCGGACCCTAAGCTAAGATACGAAGTAAGTACTCCTCGGCGACTTTAACCTCTACTACCTATAGTAGGGACTCGACTTCACTCCCCCGTACGCGTTTCTAGGGGGAAAGCTACTAGATATAACCGTACGCTACGGAGTGGCCTTAGTAATACTTAAGGGAATAGAGATATAGAAGGCCCGTATAAGTATAAGTATTATCGACCTATACTTTATATTACGAGAACTTAAAGAGAGACTAGTCTAATGCCGACCGAACTACGCGCTAGAGGCCTCCTTAGACTATATCCCTATTTGAACGACGCTAGGGGTGAAGGCAATAGAAGAGCTAGTAAGCAAACTACGCTATAACTAGAAGAAGGTACGCTAGGACGATATAAGAGACTTCCTAAGAGTAAACCTACCGTAGTATAGCGAACTCAAGACGATAGCTTAGCTAGATCAAGTAGCGGAACAGATTACCTCGGTTATATAGTATATAGCGGAATAACATACGCCGTTACTCCGGCCCTTAATATAGATAGATAGATTTGTCATTCCCCTGTTCTAGGACCCTATCCGGCCTATGCAGGTATATATCTATTGTTATGTACAAAGGGAAACCCGAATAGGTGAAAACCCTTCCCGCCCCCGACTACTCCTTGTCTAGATTAGCTTTCCCTCTGAACGTACGTAGTCCATGTCACTACCCCGTTAGCCCCCGCTCCTAGCCGGTCTCGTCGCGCTGCGTCGTGTCCTCTCTTCCTACACTGCTCCTACTAGGCGGTACTGTTCTAGCCAGCCCTTCTCTAGTATCCAGTTCGTAATGCGCCGTAGGTCTTCAGCGTTGTTAAGAAGTGCCCCAATCGTCCGGTTCCTCGCCTTTGCCATCCACTCCCCCCTTCCTAGCGACCACCTCGGACAGACGAGGAGTGCGTGCCGTACGTTCTGGGAGCGATAGCCGTAGGGGCAGCTAGTATTCGTGTATCCTAGAACCTTCCTCTATGATAGGTACCCCTGGAGGCCGATGTGTTCGCTTCGCAGTTGGGTTGCTATGCTACTCTATGCCCTCGTAAGGCGGTAGTGGATGAGCTTCGGGGGGTGCTTGACCGCGGATTTTGTAGCTGACCATTCCTTAGGTTGTCCCGCTGGCTAAGGGCGTCCACTATGCCCTACAACCTGGTTGTTCCACCTCTCTTTCCATAGTTGCTCTACAAACGATTTCTCACCTTCCTATTGTGTTGCTAGCTGTTCGTCCCTTGCCCGGTAGTTCGGCTCGTTTCCGGGTCGAATGCCCTTGTGCGCTGGTACTGATTCGCGGGCCCTTGCGACTGCACTGGCGATGACCTTCTGTACTAGGTACTGTGCCGACTTGCCTAAGTAGGAGGTCCGTAGTCCCTGGATGTATAGGTCGATCGGCGGTATAGCGGTCTCGTGCTTAAGCATCCTCGTTAGTGTCGACTTATATGCCCCGGTGACCTTCCTTAGGCATTGGTTTTGGATCTTCGCTAGCGGCGCGACGAGTCCCTTCGATAGGCAGGCCCTCTCGCCTAAGGACCACACTTGGCTGCCATAGGTAAGGACTGGCCGTACAATAGCCGTATATAGAAGTCGTGACTGCCGGAAGTCCGCCCCCTATGTGGACGCAGTGAGCCTCTGGCATGATGCCATATTCTGTTCAGCTTTCCGTAATATTGCCTGTACGTGCTTCCTCCACCGTAGCGCCGGGTCCACCTATAGTCCGAGGATCCTGAGCTGATTTGCCGGGTTAGTCGTGTGCCCCTGTATCTGGATAGAAGCTTGCATATTGTGGAACCGTGGCCGGCGCGTAAAGTGTATCAGATTGTACTTTTCTGGGGCAAACCGAGCCCCGTGCCTCCTAGCCCAGTCCTCGCAGATCTTGTGCTTCTCTTCTAGTAGCCTACAGTTCTCCTCAGTCGAGGAAGACCACGCTAGGATGTTTGTGTCGTCTACGAAGCCGCTCGCAGCGGTGTTCTGGGATTCTAGGGCTGGGAGCAGCGTCGCTATAAAGAAGAGGAACAGAATAGGTACTAGCGTTGAGCCTTGCGGGATTCCAGTGTGGACTGCTTGAAATGGGCTTCTGTACTGGCCGACCAGGATCGACGTACTGCGGTTTTGGAGGTAGGACCGTACGAAGTTGACAAGCCACTCAGTGAGTCCTTTCGACCTTAGGATGTAGAGAAGCCGCGGGTGTGACACGTAGTCGAAGGCTCCCGATATGTCTAGGCTAAGTAAGGAAGCCACCTTGTCCCTATTCTTATACCAGATGGCCTTTACCTGAGAGGTGATAAGTTCCATCGCGGATAGCGTCGATCGCTGTGGGCGCGCACCCATCTGGGTGTCCGGGAGTAGGGAGTGTTCCTCTGCCGCCTCGGAGAGTCTCGTTGCAACCAGCTTCTCAAGCGCCTTCCCAAGAGTGTTAAGGAGCGCAATTGGGCGGTACGACTTCACCTACGTATAGTCTTCCTTCTGCGGCTTGCGTAGGACCACTGTCGTCGATTGTTTAAAAGCTATCGGGTGGTATCCGGTCTGTAGGCAGGCGTTGAAGATCGCTGCAACTGCTAGGGCTAGTTGATCTCTATACTTCTTTAGTAGCTCGTTTGGGATCCCATCCGGCCCCGGGGCTTTCTTCGCCGGCAACTTCCTTAGCACAGCGGTAACTTCTCCCTCGGACACCTCCTGTTAGACCGCGATGCTAGGGGCTAGGGGAGTAGAGCTGTTTATGTCGCTTAGATCAGCCTCGACTGGGGGTGGGAAGAACTTGCTAGCTAGTAGACGCGCCTTGGCCTCGGGGTCGCTAACCGGGCCACTAGGCGATTGTAGCGCTAGGACAGAGAAGGAGGGGCCCTGTGTAGGGTCCTGTCGGGCCCATTTCGCTAGCTTCCACATCCTCTCTAGCTTGCCGGCGATTTCTTCCACTGTGGCCCTCCAGCCGACTGCTTTCTCCCTCCGTATTATAGCTTTCTTCTGTTGGCATGCCTCCCTGTATACGTTCCAGGCCTCCTCGCTATGGCTGCTCGTCCACACCCGGCGGGCTCTCCTTGCTTCTCTTACTACCGTAGTGCACTCCGGCGTCCAGTATGGTTTGGACTATGTCGTTAGTTGGGCAAGCGGAACGTGAAGTGAGGTCGCTTTTCTTATTTCGTCTGTCAACCCCTAGACTGCTTCGTCTATCTCGTCTTTACTGTTGTATTGCTGCTACGCGATCTGGACTAGCCTCTTAGAGTCATCGAGGTACGCCTGGATGTTGGCCCAGTGGGCCTTTCCCCAGTTTGGCTTAGGGGTTCTCGCTGGTGTGCGTTGTATCTGTGTCGCAATAGAGGTCCTGACTGGCATGTGGTCTGACGACGCCTCGAGTTCATGTTCGATCCCATAGTAGGTTACCGTGTGGTAGTGGCTATCTGAGATCCAGGAGAGGTCGATCGTGCCTTGGAGTCCCCCTCTCTTCCAGGTGCCCAGGTCCTTCGGGGTATTGAGGGCAATTGCGTTGCTCGCCATCAAGTCGAGTACTTCGTCGGCTATAGGGTGCGGCTGCATAAGGCTTTCCTAGGAAGGGTGGTGTATGTTGAAGTCTCCTACTACGATGTGGCACCCTTGTCTCTTAAGCGCACTGTCTAGGTGTCTGCAGACCCCTAGGTCGCGGCTAGACCTCGAGGCTGGCGGTTGCATGTATAGGTTGTGTATCCAGGTGCTACCTACGTGGAGGGAGGTAATATCGCCCCCGCCTTCTTCGTCTGCGTAGTACACTACCTCCCAGTCGGATTCTAGTATGTCCTTGCTGACATAGAAGCACGTGCGGGGTCTGCCGTCGCCTCGTAGGCATGTCGTGTAGCCTGGTGACTTGCAGGTCGTTGGTCTCTTATAGTGCGGGTTAATCTATGGCTCCTGGATTGTAAGGACGTAGTGGACGCGCGGGTCCGCCTCGTGTAGGAAATGGTTCTGGACTATATCCTTGCTATGGTTGACGTTATACTAGATGATGCTAAGCGTGTCGAGGCTAGTCATCGGCATCGACAATCATTTCCTCTGTATCGTCCTGTGTCCTACTGCCCTGTACGTCCTGGTCTACGCCTATCGGCTGTGTACTAAAGGGGAGCCGGGCCTAGTTAGATTCCCTCGCCGTAGCTAGCAGAGCACGTGGCCTCCCGTACGCCCTAGGCTGCGCATCCTTTACATCGTTCTCGGCCCTAGGGCGCTTGTGCCCGACCGCCGCTAGTTAGTTCCGGTGTGGGCTAGCCTTACGGTCGCCGTAGAATCTTGGGGCGACGGTTCTGTTTGTGATTGCCTTGTTTTTCGCTAGTTTCCGCTATAGGCATTCCGCACTATACGATAGGTGGTGCCCCGGACAGTTCGCGCACCGTCTCGTAGTCGATGTACAGTCCCTAGACATATAGTCTCCTACACAGTTCGAGCAGGCCTGCTTGTTTGTGTACGTGTAGGTTTGGTGTCCATACTGTTGGCATTTGAAGCATTAGAGGACACGAAAGGATGAGGAGTGCTTTTCTACTGTCTTGAGGCTATATTGCTAGACCAGGCCTTGTTCTATCGCTAGATCCGCCGCTTTCGCGTCTTGTAGCTATACTATTAGCGCCGAGGCCTTCTTGCCTTCTAGCCATTTCCTATAGAGCCAAGTCGCCTTCTGGATTGGAGAGTTAAGAGTGACCGGGTTGTCCTCTTAGAGAGCGCGTAGGTGACCCTGGTTGGTTAGGTCAAACTCCTTAGGCATGTCGTGGACTAGGATCGTGAATTGTTTCGTTAAGACCTTCGCTAATGCCGTAACCTTAGATGCCTACTGTAGCTATGCCTCTAGGTGCCTCCTAGTAGTAGCAGAGCTAGTATAGATCTGTAGAGTGCCGTTAGACTGTTAGTTCACTACGACCACCCCTGGTTAGTTGATACGTTAGGCGAGCTCCTTGTTCGATAGCTTCGCAACTTCGGCCTAGTCTTCCTTTGCTGCAATACGGATCGTAACTGCATCGTGCGTTAGGCGGGGGCCTAGTATCGATGCCGCGACCGATGCCTAGCTATAGGGGTGTTGATTCCGGGTGGCCTTACTAATCGCCTAGGACGTCGTCCTCATTTCTTGTTGCCCTTGGTGATACGACAGTATAAGCGCCGTACGTAGCTAAGTGATCATTACCTGTAGAGACCGGTAAGGGAGCTGATCGTTAGTTTCTATGCTTTTTGCGTCCTCTATAAGTTGCTGCCAGTTGTCTTAGGGGGGCTTCGCCTATAGGGCCGTAGGCGCCGTTAGTGCTGTAGCCTAGGCTGCCATTGCCTAGGAGTTGCCTAATGTAGCTAGGCACCTCCGCGGCGTTTGGAGCTGAAGAAACAGGGTGAAGAGAGCTTCAAGCTGTCCAGATTGAATGAGGTAGAACTCCCTTAGTCCTAGGGCAAGGAAGGAATCGTATTTAGTAAGCTAGCTACGAGATAAGGTGACAAGTCTTAACCGCGCTTTCCTACTCATCTAGCACCACCGTGTAGCCTCGTTTCGAGAGGTTAGCCCGGAGCAAAAGCTTCCCTCTACGCCCTCCCTCCCTGTTTGCTCCTTAAGCCAATATCCACCTCTATAGGCCTAAGCCCTTTAGTGCTCTCTATTGACCGACATGCGCATCCGTCCTCTCGGGCTGTATAGACAGTGTTAGCCGTCGCTGCTAGTATATACCACGCCCCAGGTTTTGACGCCCTTCGCGTTACCGCAGCCTATCTCTAGAAAGCGGCCGTCTATACCTCGCAGGTTTGCTCGGGGCACACACCACGCCGGGCAGCGTACTCCTTACGTTTCCACCTACTAACCAATATGAAGTTCCTTATCACCCTGCCCTCGATCCTCCCCGATCACAGAACTAATCCACTTGTATTGTACGTCTTTTCCCCGTCCTAATAGCCGTCTTTTCCTTGCTTAGGCTATCGTCTTTTCCTCGTCGCAATCCACTATGTCAGACTAGGTGCGTTGTGTAGCGGGACAGGCAGTGCCTTAGGCAAAACCCTCGTTCCTATACCGGGTGTTCAATAGGCCCTTACAGGCTTCGTCGCGTGTCCACCTACCCACCGCATTGCCCGCTGGCAAACACTAGATTGTTTCGTAGTCCGCTCGACGCCGTTGCATAGTCCGCTCAGTTATTGTTCTGTAGTCCGCTCGTCTAATGTTCGTCGCTTAGCCCGCTCGGTTTGCGGTCTCCGGAGGTGAAAATTCTACACTTATACCAGAGGTGTCCTGTCGAGCGTATAGGCCACGGTTCCGCGCCCTTCTTATACGTAGAAAGAAGAGGGACTCGCTCCCGACACGAGTACACGCTCGTCGGATGGCTTTCATACCCGTTTTGCTAGTAGTCCTCTGTTCGCCGCGGCTTCGCCTACGCTACGCGCCCGTCGCGCCCACGACGCTCTAGCGTGAGAATACTTGGCTCTCTCGTAGCTAGACGAGAGGTTCGTAGCCGACACCACGTACAGGTGATTCTCGTCGTCGACCCGGCCCTTAATATAGTAGAAGGCCTTCTAGACCCCTAAATACGCTACGAAGGTAAAGGAGGCTAGAAGGGTAAGGCGATAGTAGATAAAGGAATATACCTAGGAGATATAGGAGCAATACTATCGCGCGATATAAGAGGAGAAGGCATAGATAAGACGCGATAAGCTATAGGACTAGAGAGCGATGATCGGGCTCGTTATAGAAAACCCGGAATAGATATAGAGACTAGCTAAATAGGTACGACTACCTAAAGAGTAACGAACCCCTTACTTCCCTCTAATCGTAGACCACGAAGGGATTGCCTAGACTACGCCCCGGGGTAAGGCAAAAGTGTTAGCCGACTATTTCGTTTCGACGTAAGTAGAGGTAGGCCTTACGGATATCGAGCCGAGTATATACCTAGAACCCCTAGACATAGATAAGGCGGTTAGCTCTAACATAGTAATAGGAGTTATAAGTAAGCTAAAAGGACGGAAAGCCCTAGGCCTAGATAGGATACTAAACCTACTACTAAAAGAGTATAGAGAAGAGATCGCGCCGAGCCTTATAAACCTATTTACTACGTACCTACGGCTAGGATATCACCCGAAGCCGTATAGAGGGTCTATAATAGTAGTGCTACGTAAGCTATAGAAAAAGGACTATACTTAGCTCAAATCGTATAGACTAATCGTACTTCTAAATATAATAGGGAAGGTCCTAGAGAAGATAGTAGCCTAGAGACTTACGTAGCTAGCCGAAGATAACTACGTACTCCTAGTAATATAGATAGGGGGAAGAAGCTAGCGATCGATACTAATAGTAATAGAGCTAATTACGGAGCAAATTCAGACCCTCTAGTACTACGGTAGGAACCGAGCGGGGTCCTTACTATCCCTTAACATTGTAGTAGCCTTCGATAACGTCTAATACTAAAGGCTAATATATATCCTATAATAGAAAGGCATCCCTCGGTAGGTAACGAAGTTCGTCTACTCCTTTCTCTAGGAACGGACGACATACCTAGTCCTAGGGAGGTATATATCCGACCCGGTAAAGGTAGAGGCTAGAATACCTTAGGGGTTTACTCTCTCCCTAATCCTGTTTCTAATATTTATGTCTAATCTAATCCCCCTACTTACCTCTCCGTAAACCTTAGTATCGGGATTCGTATACGACATAAATATTCTAGCCTAGTTAGACTCGATAGAGGAGAACTGTCGCCTCCTTAAAGATAGGTATAAGGAGTACGAGGAGTAGGTAAAGAAGTATAGTACCCAGTTCGCCCTTTAAAAGTACTAGCTTATACACTTTAGTAAAGTAAGAACGTACTATAATATAAAGGCGGCGGTAAGAATCTAAGGCTACGAGACTAAGCTATTAGTAGAGCTACGAGTACTAGGGATCTAGCTCGACCTAAAGCTAAGCTAGAATATATAGATTAAGAAAGCCTAGAGTCGAGCGTAAGTTAACGAAGCCTCGATAAAGAGGCTTATAGCGTCTATATAGGGAGTAATATTCGATAAGGTAAGGGTAATATATAAGGCGATTATTAAACTAGCTATATTATACAGAGTATAGATCTAGGGGATAGGAGGCGTAGGTAAGCCGATCCCGAAACGGATAGAGTAACCCCTAAATAGGATATAGGTAGGTAACCTACGTAGGGTACTAGGCGTATATAAGACAACGTTAATAAGTACGGTATAAATAAAGACGGGAACACTACTAATCGGCCAATATATCCGGGGAATAATAATTTAATACGCGGTAAAGACGACAGATTACCTAGTATAAACTACAATCTAGGAGGTAAAGAATAAGATAGAAAGCTACTACCGGAGAGGGGCCGGACATAGGACAAGCTAAAAAGAGGATGACCTTACTACCTTTACGGCCGTGTAGATAAGCACCGAATAGCTAGCACGAAAAGAGGAGGAGCGTAGGGCTCGCTAGGCCGGCGGGAGTAAGGCTAAGACCTAAAGCCTAGCGGAATAGATAGCGAGCTACCTATAGGAGTAGGACTAGAAAAGGAAGCCCCCTAAGACAATAGGCCCGATAGTACTCCGAGCCTTCTAGAGACATAACTACTAGCTATATAGGGACCTAATAAGGGCCGAAGCAAGTATAGCGATCCAAATTAGGTCCGAATATATTAGATTAAGGGCCTACCTATTTAGGAGACGCGTACTAGACATCTAAAGCCTAGCCTACTAGTATAGCTACCTATCGCAAAACCTAGAACAAATACTACTATAATGCCCGTAGTAGGCGAGTAGTAGGGGAGATTAGAGGTACTAAGCGGGAAGGAGAGACTATAAGTTAATTATTAGGGACAAAGGTAATATTCGCCGAATCTCTCGGTAGATACTATAGTAGGGATACCTCTAGTAGTTTAGCCTCGCTAGCGAGACGGAGGAGTAGATAGATAAGGGGCGGAAGCTAGAGGGGTTATAGATAGGGTCGTTATTAGGGCAGGCCTTTGACACTAGCGTACCCTTAATAAGGGAAATCTAAGACGAGAACGAGGGGGAAAAGATAGACGGGAAGGAGGAGGGGTTTTTACTAATACGATTTTTCCTCTATATATACGAAAACAAGATAGTATAGCTATATAGGCTAAAGGGCACTATAATAGCTTAATGAAATATCTACCTATCTATCTAGATAGAGATATATAGATTTGTTATTCCTCTATTCTAGGACCCTATTCGGCCTATACAGATATATATCTATTATTATATATAAAGGGAAACCCGAATAGGTAAAAACCTTTCCCGCCTACGACTTCTCCTTATCTAGATTAGCTTTCCCTCTAAACGTACGTAGTCCTTAATACTAACCTATAAGAGTAAGTTAGGGATCTAAAGAGTCAAGTAGTATAGGACAAGGCACCGCTACCTCCCTTTCGCTAGAAGTCCGCTCTCGAGATATTACTAGATAGAGAGGACTCTAGCGTAGACTTCGGTACCGGTACGCCTAAGCTAAAGAAGAGCGATACGACTATAGCGGACGACGAGACTATAGTATCTATTACCGCCGCGTAGTAAGGCGGTTTTCGTAACCCGATTAGTATAGAGAAGATCCCGATATTCTCCTCTAACTCGCTAGACTATAAGGACGAGCTAAACTTCTAAGAGTAGAAGGAGAAGGTAGATAGCTATATAGGAATCGAAGAGGCCTATAGACGTAGCCCGGCTATATATATTCTAGTCTTTAGTACCTTCGTAGTAGGTAATACTAACGCGCGCCTACGCCTCTATAAGAAGAAGGCTATTTCTTAGTAAGAACTTATAAGTATACTCGACAACTTCTCTAGAGAGTATTATAAAATAAAGAAGTATCGTAAGGCCTACTATAACTATACCTAAGGCACTCGGTCCTTCGACAAGTTCTATATAGAGTTCCTAGAGCACGGTATATACCTAAATAAGAGCGACGAGGAGCTCTATTAGGATATAGCCGATATACTTACCTACTCGCTTAAGATAGCGATCGCGTATAAGGAAGATTTTATAGACCTACTAGCTATATAGTAATACCTCCGCGACGTCGAGTTAAAGCTAAGTAATGCCCGCGGTAATAATAGCCGTAATAATAATAACCGTAATAGCGGCGGTAGAGGCGGCGGAAGCGGTAATAACGGTCGCCGTAGAGACGACGAGATAAAGCTAAAGCACGTCTATTATAACGAAAAGATTCGCTCCTAGTATAACATTAAGGCTACGAAGAAAGATGGCCTTACCTTCCGTAACCTTACTAAGGATAATATCTCGAAGCCGAAGGAGGAGACCTTCTACTATATATATAAGAGCGTAGACTATAAGGGACCTTAGGCTCCGAAGTATCTATAGAAGAAGTATAAGAAGGTAGGTAACGCTACGACTAAGAACTCTTCTATATAGGTTAATAATAATAATATTTCTAAGCTCGAAGCTATCCTCTCGGGGAAAGCCTAGGCTCTAGTCGTACGCGTAACGACTAGGAGCTAGCTATCGCGCTAGGAACTAATCCGCCGAAGAATAGACCCCTAATTACGACGTCTATAGCCGAACCCTTACTACATTACCGATACGGAAAGAGAAACCCGGCTTAGAGAGAGATAGCCGCGAGCGATATTCCCGTCGTATTTAGCCTAGAGGTAGTACTAAATACGATCAAAGCTATAGACCTCCTACCCCGGAGCTCTTATATCGTAGTAGTTAGCCTAGTAGTAAGCTACCTAGTACGGATACTATTAGACCTAGGTGCCGAGTCCCTCTTCTACGATACTAAGTTAATAAAGAAAAATCTATCGAGAAGAAGGGTCCTAGAGATATAGAAGATTAGTCTTAGAGCTAATCTATAGGCCTCGGGCTAGGCTACGGAATATATATATACCGAGCTCGACTTAAAAAGGTACGTCGAAGATATTAACTATATCGTAACGGACCTTAAATATAACTTCGTCCTCGGTATTCCCTAGTTCGAGAAGTACTACCCTATACTAAATTAGAGGGCTAATAAGTTCACTTTTACCGAGAGATATTACGCTAATTACTATAACCCTTACCCTACGACTATCGGGTACGAGACTAAGGTTAGCATATAATATAATATTCTATATATCTAGGTTAGAACTATATACTCGGAACCGTATACGAGGTATTCGTATATACCGTAGCGGAAAATACGGCGTATTCGATAGCGCGTATCGAGAGCAACTTAGGAATGTACAAAGCAACTGTCTGTACCGGATACCTATCGAGATATATAGCTCTAAAGCTAGCCTGTTTCGAGGTTCTAGTCACCCCGTTTCTATAGCTTAGCTACGGCCCTAAGCCCCCTTCTAGACTAGCCGAAACTTAGCTAGAACATCACCTAACTTGGATTATAAGCTATACTAGTAATTCACTACAAACCTACTATATACCCTTAACGTATATAGCTCGCGTAACATATAGAACACTTATAAGACCTTACGCTATAACCTAAACGGCCGCCCGCTAGTCCTCTCGAAAAGGAGAAGGCGAACTAGAGACATAGACTCTAGACTAGAAGCCTAGCTAGCGAGTATTAAGCAACTTATAAGGGAAACCTACGCCTACTAAAAACAGACATAAAGTACACTACTACTAAGCTAGCAACAACATAGCTAGCAATAATAGCTAAACTAGTAATAGCTATAGTAACCACGACTATAAACATAGGGTAAGCCTCCCCTCCGGGTTAACTAAACCTCTATATAGAAGGACCTCTATAAAGAAGCTTAAGAGATACTTAAAGCAGATAAGCGCCTAGCTAGGGCGTATAAGAACAGGATCGCCTAACTCCTCGGAGTCCTTAAGGCACTCGAACATTAGATCCCGAGAGCGATCTAGTAGATAATATAGAAAGCTACTACCTAGTACACTCCTATAAAGGTAAACGTAGTAGCTAGCTCCCCTAACCTACGGACCTAGAGGACAAATAACGCTATTAGGGTGTACGTTACGGACCCTAAGGAGAATCGAGAGCTAGAGGGCCTAATAAGTAAGGAGCTAGTAGATAGGATTAGCTAGAAGGAGATAGTAGGAGCTAAAGTCGAGCCTAGAGGAGTAATACGCCTCTTTATAGTATAGGAGACAGACCGACAAAAGCTCGAGACCCTTAGGGACTAGATAGCCAAGGTAGCGAGGTCGGTAAAGGTATCTTACTAGTAGTTTACGGTAATAGCCTATAGGGTACTAAGGACCTTTAGGGTAGAGAACGACCTCGCCCTACTCTAGATATAGAACTAGAACACCTTACCGGGAGTACGCTTTACTAAAGTAGCGTAGCTAAATAAGAACGTCGAAGCTACTAAGACGTACTCCTCTCTAATCGTCTAGATAGCTACCGCGGAACAAGCGAACTAGGTCCTAGAAGGAGGACTATTCTAGTAATACGAACGTCTCGACACGGAGATATATAAGAGTAGCTACAGAGTGCTCTAATGCTTTAACTACTAATAATACGGCCACATCGCGCTAAAGTATACCGAGAAGACCCCTAAGTACCTATACTATATAGGACCGTATTAGGGGAAATAATGCCTACGGGAGGAATCGAGGTACGCGTACTACGGCCGTAAACACCCGAAATACTCGAACTAATGCCCTATAAGGTTAGTAGCGTAAGAAAAGGCCCGCTAGGCTAGGGTAATAACTCCGGCGAGGTACTCTATACTAACGCTTAGCAATTCCTAGTATAGAGGATTTGAGGCCGTAAAGAGGAAAAGGATAGACAAAGCGACACAAAATATATAGTAGAGTACTTACCTACCGCTAGGACGCCTAAGGGGGCTATAGAGGGCGGTAAATAAAGCTAGATAGATACGAATCTTCGGGCACCCCCTAACGACCGGACGCTAACTAACCTAATAGGATAGCGCGACAAACGAAGGAGCTATATAGCTAACGAGCACCCTAATAGACCTTATCCTAGCTAGTCCGTAATACTAACATAAGCTAACCTCACTATTATATAGTATAACGTTAACAAAAGTAAGGATAGGGTTCAACTCTACTTTCTCTAAGAACTCGACGACTAAAGGTATTATATCGTAGCGATATAAGAGCTATAGCTAAACCTATACACTCGAAGACCTACTATCTATACCGACCTACGGTACTATATAGCTATCGAGGGAGGTATAGGCTATACCCTAAGGACATATATATACGTCAGTAAAGCATTACGTACGGGCGCCTAGAAGGTAATCTCGTACCCGGAAGGGAGTTAAAGAGACATTACGACTATCTAAATCACTACGAGTTAAGGACCTATCCGGATATATAACTTCTATAACCCTCCTCCTTAGGGAAGAACGAGTAGAGACCTTAGTACGCTAGTACGACTTGACTAGCTACTCGACTAAGGGGATATAAACTATATCCTCCTAGGCGACTTTAACCTCTACTACCTAATGTAGGGTCTAGATTTCACCCCCCCCCTTACGTATATCTAGGTAGTAAGCTCCTAGAGATTACGGAAAGTAGGGACATAGAGCTCGTAACCCTAAAGGGTATAGAGACGTAGAAGGTAAGAATAAGCGCGAGTACTATCGACCTATACTTTCTATCGAGGGACGTAGTAATAAGGCTAGTAGAGTATAGACCTAACCTTACCCTAGCGATAGGGTTAGACTACATCCCTATCGAGACAACGATAGCGACGGGGATAGAAGAGGAGCTTTAGGGTGAAAAGCGCCTTAACTAGAAAAAAGCTCCCTAGGAGGAGATCCGGAATCTACTTAAATAGTACCTAAATAATACTAGTATTAGGGAGACGGAAGCCGAGCTTAATAGTACGGCAGAACAGATAATAACGACGATATAGTAGGCGGCCAAGGAACATATACTAGAACTAAGGCCCTCGAAGTACTAGAAGCCCTTCTAGACCCTAGAGTACTTAGCTAACGTTAAGGACGTAAGGAGGGTAAGGCGAAAATGGACGAAGGAGCAAAACTAAGAAGCGTAGGACGAGTACTAGGAAGTAAGTCAGGCAAAGAAGGCCTAAATACAACGAGACAAGCGATAAGACTAGAGGGCAACTATAGGTCCTATAATAGAGAACCCGGAGCAGATATAGCGGCTTATAAAGTAGGTAAGGGCCGGAGACGGGGATAGGACACTACACTTCCCCCTAATCTAGGATACAATAGGCATAATATAGATAACGCCGGAAGGGAAGGCGAAGGCGTTCGCCGACCACTTCTTTACAACATAGTTAACGGCCGACCTAACGGATATAGAGGGAACGATCTCCCCGGAGCCACTAGATATATACTAGACAGTAGGCGAGGAGGAGATAAAGGAGATCATAGGAAAGCTAAAGGGCTATAAGGCCCCGGGACCCGACGGAATCCCAAACCTCCTCCTTAAAGAATATAAAGAAAAAGTCGCCCTACACCTCGCCGAATTATTTACGGCTTGCCTACGTAAGGGGTACCACCTACGGCCATTTAGGCGGTCCCTTATAGTCGTCCTAAAGAAGCTATAGAAGGAAGACTATATAAAGCTAAAGTCCTATAGGCCGATCGTACTCCTAAATATAATTAGAAAGATACTAGAGAAGGTCGTAGTAAGAAGAATTATATAGCTCCTCGAGGACAATAACCTACTCCTAGAGATATAGATAGGTAGTAGGAGCTAACGATCTACCCTAACGGCTATAGAGCTTATTACCGAACAGATTTATACTCTCTAGTACTATAGACGGAATAGGGTTATATTACTATTGTCTCTCGATATCTTAGGGGCATTCGATAACGTCTCCTATAAGCGACTCCTCTATATCCTACGGCAAAAAGGAATTCCGCGGTAGGTAATAAGTTTCGTAAACTCCTTCCTTAAGGAGAGAATAACGTAGATTGTCCTTAGGAAGCGTAAGGAGGGCAACCTTATATATATAGAATACGGGATCTCCTAGGACTTAATACTATCCCCGATCCTCTTCTTAATCTTTATAGCGGACCTAATCCTACTACTCACCTTACTATAAACGTCGGCCTCGGGGGTCGTCGACGATATAAATATCCTAGCCTAGTTAACGACGACCGAAGAAAACTACCGGCTACTTATAGAAAGACACGAGGTTTACGAGGAATAGGCACGTCGACACGGCGCCCGTTTCGCCCCGGAAAAGTACTAGCTTATCTACTTTAGTAAGGCAAGAACCTACTATAATATATAAGTAACGGTAACTATCTAGGGTTACGTAACGAAGCCCTCTCCCGAATTACGAGTCCTAGGAATCTAGCTAGACCCTAAGCTTAGCTAGAACCCCTAGATTAGGAAAGCCTAGAACAGAGCCTAGGTTAACGAGGCTATAATAACTAGACTCATAACGTTAATATAGGGAGCTACGTTTAGTAAGGTAGGGATTATATATAAGACGATCGTAAAACTAGTAATACTCTACGGGGCCTAGATATAGGGGATAGGAGGAGTAGGTAAACCGATCCCGAAGCGGATAGAGGGACCCCTAAACCGGACGTAGGCCGCGAACCTTAGACGGATACTAGGAGCCTATAAGATAACGCTAACGAGAGTAGCGGAGGTAGTGATAGGGTCCCCCCCGATTAAACATTATATTAAGGGAATGAGGATCTAATACGCTAGGAAGACGGCGGATTATCTAGTATAACAAGCTATTCGGGACTCTACGGAGAAGATCGCTAGGAGGTACGACCGACTACCTAGCCTTAGGGTACGTTAAAGCTAAAAGTAAGACGACCTACGTACGTTTAAAGCCGTTAAGCGAACCTAGGAGTAGCTAGAGAGGAAGGAGGAGGAGGAAAAGGCACGGAGGAAAAAGGGTAATAAGGCAAAGATATAAAGCCTCGTAGAGTAGATAGCGGGCTACCTTTAAGAATAGGAATAGAAAGAGAATCCCCTACCGAATCGAGGACCCCTAGCCTTACGCCCCTTCTAGAGACACAACTACCTACTCTACCGTGACCTAATAAGGGCCGAAGTAAGCATCGCGATATAGATTAGGTCCGAATATATCGGGTTAAGGGCCTACCTATATAGAAGAAAAGTCCCGGACGTATATAGCCTAGTATACTAGTATAACTATCCGTTATAGAACCCGGAGTATATAATACTATAGTACCCGTAATAGGTAGAAGGACGAGGCTAGTAGAGAGCTAAGGCAGTAAAACGCGACTACTATTTAATCGTAACGGACAAGCGAGACGTAAGACGGATAGTATAGTAGATACTATAGTAGGGCTTTCTTAAATAGTTCGCGCTAGCTAACGAGACGGAGGAGTAGATAGAGAAGAGGCGGGAGGTCAAGGGGGCGTAGATAGGGTAGTTATTAGGGCAGGCCTATAACACTAGTATACCCTTAATAAGGAAAACACGAAAGAAGGTAAGGTTAAGAACGTATAGGAGAGGAGAGGGGGTTTTTACTCTATAATACGAGTTTTGTTAAGATGTAGCATCTCAAAGGGAGTCAACAATTAGGAAGTGATCTAGTAGCCTAAGGCATCTACGATAACTTAGCTTATAGGGAGATACCTTCTCTCCCCTTTAGCTTAGATAGACATCCAACACAATTAATATATTAGTTCCTAATATATTGCTATAGACTCGTACTATTAGTTAGTTGAAGATTAATCTCTTACTCTACTCCGCTACTATCTACCCGTACCTATTTAATAGGTTATAAGCCCGGGTTTATATAGGAATAAGAGTAACCTATATTAGTATAGGTTACTTATATCCCTTACTATCGTAGTAGAAAATATCTAGGAATTAGAAGTCTACCCCGTCTATCCTATTAAGGAGCTTAGTTCGATACAAAGTAATAGGTAACCTAGACAAGGACTCTATACGGCTTACTTAAAGCCAATACCTTGAAGATACTCTATAGGCAGAACTGCATCGAGATACTATTAATAGGACTTTAAGTAAGTCATTTGAAGCTCTACTAGGAGAGACAGACCTGTGTCCTAGTCCCGAGACCTCATACCGCTCCTTCTTTACTTTACTAAGTAGGCCTTAGTATCTACACCTACGAACTTTCCTATTCTATACTAGAAGCCTTAGTAGGATCTGAGCCACTACCTTAGAACATACACACCTTGTTTCATTATATCCAATCTATTATAGATTTATACTAAGAGAAGATAGAGGAGAAGGGAGGCAAAATTCTAATTCTTAGGAGGGACAATTAGAAGAGATAGTTCAACCTTTAGAGATATAAGATAGAGAGCTAATTAGCATTCTTTGCAATTAATAACCTAATAGAAGTGTCTTTTAACAACATTAAGGGCAAGACTCTAAAACTCTAAGAAGAGGCTACAACTAAAGAGATCCTTAATACGCTAATATAGACAAGACATAATATAGTATACAACTTCAGTATCCTTAGTAGGATTATAGAAGAAGATGAATTTGAGCTTAAGGGCTTATATAAATCTAGAAGAGCTACTAAGAAGTGGGTATATCTCTAGAACAAGTATAGCTAGGTACTACTAACCTATACATATGAGCTTATAAAGCAATTTGTGACCTTTGAGATGAGTGAAGAGTTCACTATTAGATCTGTATAGATACACCTAGTTTCTCTTAGAAAAAGGATTGCTAATGTTAACCTAGAGGGTCAGTATTATAGAAAAGCTAATGTAAGGATGACCTAGCTCTTAAGCTCACTGCTACCTAACTACTATATAGCTAGGGATACTATTATGGCTTAGCTAAAGATAGATTATAAAAGGACCTTAAAGATCCTTAAAGCTTAAGAAGCTAGGTTAGATCCCTCTAAGGCTAAGTATAGTATAGTAGCCACCTAGGTCAAGCCCTTAGGTCTAGTAAGACTACTCTCCTGCCTTCTCTATAAGAAGGATCATCTAATTAAGGACTGCCCTAGTCTACCTAAGGCAAGAAAGGTCCTTAGATCTCATTCCTAACTACTATCTTCCTAGAATATAACATATATTAAGAAGAAGAGAACTCTACTACCTACTTTAAGGAGGACACTAAGAGAGAAGTCCTCTATAGAAGAACTTAAGAAAATGGTGAAGAAACTCAGCTCTAACATACTGTCGCTCTAGAAGAACTAGGCCTAGTCTTATACCTCTAAAGTAAAGAAGACTAGAAAAGGTTTTTCCGCCCAAGAGTCACGTGACTTATGTAGCTCATCCCTAGAGACAATGTCTAATGATGATAAGTATAATAAAGTGGCTCACTTAACTATAGAAGTCTAAGGCAAGTTCCCCTCGTTAGAGTAGTTACTTAACTCCTATACTTTATCCTATATAACTGACTGAAGCTACCTCTTTAGATCTATAACTCCCTTAACAAGAAAGAAATAGATCAAAGTAGGAGGTGGGTTTTTATTGGCCACTTATATTAGGAATGTAGAGATAAGTAGGAGAGCTAGTAGAAAAGTTGTTTTAGAAGATGTCCTACTTATACCTAAGCTAGGAGTAAACCTAGTTTTATAGAACTAGTTTAGTAAGTAGTTAAGTGTTCAACCTCTATCATTTTCTCTTATTTCCCCCTCTAGTAAGACTGTTGTCTAGACAAAGCTCCTTAGGGGGGTTCTATTTATTAATAAGATTTCTCCTCTCCTATAAGAACGGGCGCATTACTTATTATATACACTACTAATAGAGAATTCCTTTGTGACTACTTAATTAGAGACCGACCTAAAGTAGTAGGAGCTTTAGTATAGAAGATTTGTACACTTTAGGAAGAATTTGCTCTAGAATCTTTATAAGGTAACAGACTTAAAAGAACCTATTCCTATCCCTAAGGATAGCTTTCACTAGTGTAGAGTATATTTAATAGCAAAGATTAAGAAGTACAAAGGCAAAGTTATAGAGAGAAGACCTAAAAGACTTGCCCTTATATCTATTGACATATGTAGCCCACTACTAATCTTAAGACTAGGATTTAAATACTAGCTTGAGATTATTAACAACTTCTCTAGGAAGAGGTAGACCTTTCCTCTTAGGAAAAGAGAAGATGCTCCAGTTGCTCTCTAGAACTAGAAGATCAAAGTAGAGAGGAAATTATTAGCGTAGCTAAAAGCAGTAAGGCTTAACAATACAAAAGAACTTATTGTATTAGTAAAGTAGTAGGAGAAGGATTTAGGGATTAGGCTCGAGCCGACTAAGGTATACAACTCTCTACAGAATAGACTAGTTGAGAGGTCAATATAAACCTTAGAGGACTCTATAAGGTCAATGCTTAAAGAGGCTAAAATGCCGGTTAAATTTTGGCCTAGAGCACTAGAGGCCCAAACTTATATAAGGAACAAACTGCTAAATAGCCTAGATTAGGATAGGTTTAAGGTTTTACTAGATAAGGCTTTTAATAGTATCAAACCGACTATTAACTATTTGAAAGTTTAGGGATATAAAGCTGTTGTCTATATAGACACAAGATCCTAACCTTAATAGGTAAGAAGTGACAAGCTGATAAATAGGGGTAAAGAAGTAGTGTTTATTAGGTATATTGAAAACATAGCTAAAGCCTAGCTCTTTTAGGAACAAGACATAAGAGCTGTTAAACAACATACATATATAGACTTCTTTAAGGACTAGCCTGGAGGTGATATAGGTCTTAATGTTCCAATATTGAATCTACTAAGCAGTATACTAGCTAGGAAGCCCTTAGGAAGGCCGAGGAAGAACGTATCCTTAGGACAATCTACCTACTATTTAGGCGTCTATTAGAGCACCCCCGAAATAGATCAGCCAATTGAGAGCCCTAAAGTCGCTTAGCCGAGAAAGCTATTTATATAACTTCCCTAACCTCCGGAGAACGTAGGGGAATTTCAGAAAATCGATTAGCTAATTAAGAGAAGCTCCCTAGATCCCTAGGAAATAGACGTTACTAGGTCATAAGTAACGGTCCCTAAATCATCCCTTAGAAAGAGAAAGGCTGACTATAATGTTAAGGGCTATGACATGAAACAGAAAGCCCTAAAATCTATAGTCCCTAAGCCCGAACTAACTACTAAAGTAGGAGAAGCAATAGACCTCTTAGAGAACCTTACTGCTTTTTACTAAGCTTTCTTTATAGCTATGTAATCAGTGGACAGTTCAATACTATAGGATAGCGGATTCCTAGAAGAAGTTAAGGAAATGGCCTTTATAGTAACTGTAGAAGCTATTATATATAAGTAAGAGGTCCTAATTCCAAAATCCTATAAGGATGCTATAAATGACAAGAAATGGGGACATCTTTAGAAGGAAGCAATCCAAAAGGAACTAGATGCTCTATAGAGTAATAATACCTAGGAAAATTCTGTTCTACTAAAAGGAGCAAATCTAGTTACATCAAGATAGGTCTTTGATATTAAGAGAAGTATTAGTAGAGCTATTAAAAAGTTCAAGGCTAGACTAGTTATAAGGGGCTTCTTACAGAAGTTTAGTATTGACTTTATAGAGACATTTACACCTATAGTAAGACAGGGCACCCTTAGGGTGTTTATAGCTATTATGTATAAGAAGGATCTTTATCTTTACTAAGTGGATGTGAACAATACATCTATAGGAAGCACCCTCTATAAAGACATCTTCATGTTACTACTACTAGGAGTTGAGCTTCTACGAAACATAGTGTTCAAAATCCTTAAAAGCTTATATAGACTTAAGCAAGCAGCTAGAGATTGGAATCAACTTTGTGTGTTAAAGCTCAGAGAGATTAGATTCACACAGTCAGAAGTAGATCTATACCTACTTATCTATAAGAAGAGGGAGATCATAATCCTTATATATATAGATAACATTCTAATTGCTACACTAAAGTTAATAGATGTTCTCTAGTTCAAAAGAGAACTTAGCAAGATCTTTAAGATCAAAGATCTAGGTGAACCTGAAAAGATCCTTAGTATAAGAGTTATAAGGGATAGGAAGAGAGGAATCCTAAAACTTGACTAAGGACACTTTGTTAGGGACAGCCTAGCTAAGATAGGAATGAACTATAAGAAGGTAGCACCTACATACTCACCTATAGACAGCTATAAGGCCCTTGAACCTTCAAGCTATATAGATAAGAGGTGTGACAAGGCAGAGTACTAGAGTATTAATAGTACTTAGATATAGCTAGTAACGATTATAAGGCTAGACATTACTTTTGCCCTAGGAAGGATGAGCTCATTTGTAAGTGACCTATCTACCTACTATATAAAGGCTTTGAAGAAGATTACTAGGTACCTAAGATTATACCCTGATCTAGGACTTTAGTTCTTAAAGTCTAGAAAAGGACACCTTATTAGATACTGTAATTCTGATTATATAATAGACAAAGCAGACAGAGTCTTAATCCTTAGGTATGTCTTCTTCCTCTATAGGGCACTAGTTTCTTGGATAAGCAAGAAGCAAAAGTCTATAGCAACATCTATAATAGAGGCTGAATATATAGCTATAAATATATATACGAAGTAGTCCTAATTCCTAGCTTTACTACTAAGAGAAATGGATTGTCTAGATTTAGTAGGAGACTGTTCCTATTAACTAAGAATCACTAGAAACTAGGAGACTGTATCAAATTTGAGACTAGTCTAATTAAGAGGTGATAATCAAGCTACCCTTACCCTAGTAAAAGATATACATGTTTATGACAAGTCGAAGCACATTGACATTGCCTATAACGCTATTAGAAAACTTTAGTAGAGGAGGCTTATTGCTATTAAGTACACCCTAACCTCTAAGATAGTTATAGACGGGTTTATAAAACTAAAGACTACTCTATACTTCTAGAGGTTTATAAGCTAGCTTAACCTATTATAAAAAGGTCTAAGTACTATTGACAGGAAGTGAGCAGACTATAACCTCCTATAGGAGATGAGTAGGAGTGTTAAGATGTAGTATCTTAAAGGGAGTCAACAATTAGGAAGTGATCTAGTAGCCTAAGGTATCTACGATAACTTAGCTTATAGAGAGATACCTTCTCTCCCCTTTAGCTTAGATAGACATCTAATACAATCAACACATTGGTTCCTAATATATTGCTATATACTCGTACTATTAGTTAGTAAAAGATTAATCTCTTACTCTACTCCGCTACTATCTACCCGTATCTATTTAACAAGTTGCCCGTTTATAACTAGAAGTAGGTAGTATAGCTATATAGGCTAATAGGGTCTATAATAGTATAATAAACAATATAACGTACTTTACTACTAAGCGGGCTATACTACCGAGCGGGCTACTTTTGCTAAGAACTATACCACTTCGATAGATATAGCTATATAACCACTATTATAGCGTATATTGTCTTTAAACGAGGCCAAACTGACCTTAGCTGTCTAGGCCACGAAACGCGACGCGATAATCACGAATCGACTTGCTATAAAGGTATACGACGCGTCTCGAACTATACTAGGGTATCGATTGAATAGACGACCTCGTCGGGGTGACTACGAGCCCAATTCGAAGAAGCTTATAGAGCTAGAAGAGATGGTGATACTTAAGTATATACTCGAGCTAGATCTTAGAGGTTTCCCGCTATTAAAGGCTAGTGTACGAGCAATAGCCGATTCATTACTATAAGAGAAGGGTCTTAAGCCCGCTAGTCTTAATTAGACAGACAGGTTCATTAGGCGGTATCGTGAGCTAAAGGTTCGTATAACACGTAGATACGATTGTTAGCGAGCTCTAATAGAAGATCTAGACGTTATCGAGAAGTAGTTCTTACTTATACGTAATATAAAGGAGAAGTATAGCATCCTTAACTAGGACACCTATAACTTCGACGAGACAGGGTTTATAATAGGTGTCATTACGTCTTAGATCGTCGTTACGGGGTTAGAAAGGCGTAGTAGAAAGAGGAAGGTCGTTCAATAGGGCGATAGAGAGGGAGTAGAGAGATAGCGTATTAGATAGCTCTTATACGAAGCGAAATTAGTAAGCTACGTAAGTCTAACGAGGCCCTTATATAGCGGAAAGCACGAAAGCGCAAGTACATTTAGTCTAGAGGGTCTCTAACCTTCGATAAGGCGTCGCAATTAATACCTCTAGAGGATACTAGAAGGTAGGAAGTGAGTAGAGAGTCGCTAGATAGTGTTTGGCTAGTACTAAGGCTACGACGCTATAAGCGATATAGCGAGTCGGGGTATAACGTACGCACCTATTAAGTAGACTCGCTAGATAGCGAAGAATCTGAAGAGGAATTGTCCTCCTAGTAACGATTCTATAGGATGTCGTCGTGTTAAGATACCGTCGCAATTAAAGTAGAAGTAGTATAGTTCTTAGGAAAAGTAGCCCGCTCGGTAGTATAGCCCGCTCGGTAGTAAAGCACGTTATAGATATATATATATATATATATTAGCTTATTTTAATAGCCTCTTAAGCTTTATTAACTTTATTAGTCGTAGGTTTAAATACTTCTAAAGCAATAACGAGCCCGCTATTAGGAAGATATTCCGCTTAGTTATTAATTATTAAATAGGTACGAGTTACGTAGTAGTAGAAGACGGCGGATTATACGAAAGACGAAGAAGGACCTAATAGGACAGCGTGTATCTATATATAGTATCGCTAGTATTAGTATAGGTAGATACTAGGTGTCCGGATGTTTACTAGTTTATAGGCTAGTAAACCCTAGTCACGTGATCTAGTCACATAACACACCTACACCTATATGCTTGTCCTACGGCCTATATGTTCTTAACACTCCTACTTAGGCCACATAGTCTCCTACAATCTCTTTACGTAAGCTAGAGCTACCTTATAAAGTTTTAGAACTACTAGCTATTAAGGGGCTTTATTAACCTATTAGTAGCTATATCCTTTATATAGTAGTAGTCTACTATAATCTTCTTCTACTACTAGAGATGTCTAATATAGTTATATATAACATTAATATGCTTTGACCTTTTATATATATAGGCATCTTTAACAAGTGTTAAAGCGGCTTAGTTGTTACCTATAAGCTTAACTAGCCTTAGCTCGTTAATAGTGCCCTTGCTTGCCCTTATACTCGGCTAGAAAGAGCTCTTTCCCACTAGTTCTAGGCACCCCATTTCCCTAAGGACAGTAGTAAGAAATTGTGACTACTTTACGGCTACGTTTATAGCTATAAACTTAGCTTCTATTATTGATATTGTAATAGACTTCTACTTCCTACTTATCTAGGACATAGGTGATCTATAAAGGAACTACACGTATCCTAGAATTAAGACTCTATCCACTTTGTCTATAGCGTAGTCAGAGTCCGAGTATCCCTAGAGATTGCCCCCTCCCTTTCTATATATAAGATCTAGGTCTAGGTACGACCGTAGGTATCGGGAGAGCTTCTTTAAAGCCTTTATATACTACTACGAGGGATTAGCAACATATAAGCTAATTCTTCTAAGGGGGAATGCTAAGTCTAGCCTTATTATTATCATTAGCTACATCTAGGTACTATTATAGCTCTAGTAATCCTGTTTGTTACACCTCTTATCTATAGGTGCCGTAGGTACTAAATGCTCGTAGCTCTCTATAGGTAAGTAGGTTAGCGTAGCCTTCTCTCTAGCTATGTTTATCTTAGCTAAGTTAGCGTGGACATAGTGTCCTTAATCAAGCTTTAAAGTGCCTTAGGACCTGTCTCTTATAATCCTTATTCTAAGGATCTTCGTAGGTTCACTAAGATCTTTAATCTTAAACACTTTTCCAAGCTTAGCCTTAAACTACTAAACATCTGACAGCTTCGGAGCTACAATAGGTATGTCATCTATATAGGTAAGGACTATAAGGTCTCTATCCGTATTAATAAGTAGGCTTAGATCTACCTAGGACTAGATAAATCTAATCTTCTCTAGCTTCGTAATATAGAGCTTGTTCTAGTCTCTAGCTGCTTACTTAAGCCTATAAAGGCTTTGTAGGACCTTAAACACTATGTTTAGAGGTGCTTCAACTCCTAGGGGTGGGATTATATAGATGTCTTTAAGAAGACTCCTTTAGGTAAAAGCATTGTCCACATCTAATAGATATATCTCGAGATCTCTCTTACACACTACTACTTTGAATACTTGGAGAGTATTATGTCTAACAATAGGTATAAAGGTCTCTTCGAAGTCAACCCTATATTTCTATAAAAACCCTCTTATAACTAGTCTTGCCTTGAACTTCTTAATAGCTCTACTAATCGTTCTTTTTATATTAAAGACCTACCTAGAAGTAATTAGATTCGTATTCTTTAGCGGTACAACTACTTCCTAGGTATTGTTACTTACTAAGGCAATAAGTTCGTTCTCGATTACCTCTCTCTATATATATCCCTATTCGGGGTCTCCTACGACTACCTTATAGGACTTTAGGATTAGTACTTCCTACTAATAGGCTATAGCCTACCTAATAGTAGCAAATGTATGTTCTTCTACGTCGTTTAGAACCTCCTCTACCTAGCTCATTGTAGGGTCTAGATGGAACATCTAGGCGATAAGAGCCTTATAGTGTTTAGCCTTATACTCTTTAGAGTTATTATCTCCGTCCCCCCTTAACCTCTTGTTACCTACAACCTGAGGTAGCGCTAGGTGTTCGGATAGGTCGAACTAAACGATATCTTCTTTTTCTTTTATTAGAGTACCCTAATCTCCAAACTTCTAGTATTCCCTAATGTCCTTTAGGGGAGGGGGAAGTTGTATAAATAGCGGTTGCTATAGTGTTGATGACTTAGGTAGGTTCTGTATAGATCTACCGTTATCGGCCTTCGATAGTGTTAAAACCGCCTTAATATTTTCTCCTAGCCTTCGTAACGGTGTCTCTAATAATCCCCTATCAGAAAATTTCGCCCTAAAGGGCTTCCTCCTAATAGGATTACGCTATAGCGCTCGACTCGGCTAGTTAGTAAAGGTGATACTAAGATCTATATCTCCCCCCTTCTTATTCTTAAACTAGTCGACGTGACTATACGCTTTTATAGCTTTTATGTCGGGACCCTAGAACAGCTATTGTTTTGTAGTGTTTTCTGAGTAGCCTATAAACACGGCTTCTTTTCCTCGGTTTATTAACTTGTCTCTCCTTAAGCCTTAAGGTTAGGCTCTTAGGTCTATATAGACTATAGCTTTGTATCCCTAAACGCGGAAATAGTCGACTAACGGTACTTAGCTAGTAAAGGCTTCTTCTAGTGAAAGAGTAATACTATCAATGATCGGACTATTAGGCAGTCTGTTTCTAATTACAGTCTGTACTTATAAAGCTTCTAGCTAGAACTTAACTAGTATACTAGAGTCTTTAAGCATAGCCCGGACTATATTCTAAGAGGCTTGAATTGACCTTTCTATAGGTCCATTTTAAAGAGAGTTATAGGTATTAGTTGTATCTATCTAAGTACTAAACTCCTTTTCCTACTCTTTTAGTAAGGCGAGAATTTCCTTTATACTATTACTACGGATCGTAGACAGAAAGCACCTTGACTACCGTTCTACCTAGACCTTCTAATCCCGTAGGGCTATAGGAGCATCGCTCCTAGCCTTTAAAGGGATTACCTACTTCTTCCTAGAGAAGTTGTCTACAATCTCAAGCTAATATTTGTATCCTAGCCTAGAGACTACGCCCTAAAAAGGCCTATAGATATCAATAGAGATAAGGGCCAGCCTCTCCCCTTTCCTCTCTATAGTAGGTCCTTTGAACTTCCTTATATTTATAAGGGAGCAGACCTTATAATTCTAGTGTTTAGAAGGAACAGGAATAGGATCTTTCTTATTAGTGACTCTATATAGGTTTCTTAGGAGTCCCTTACTAAGGTGTGCATATCTTCTATACTATAGCTCCTACTGATCTTCGGACTTAGTATTAGCTATAGCGGTACCGTCACGTTCTTAAGAGAGTATACTAGTATACTATAGCTTAAGAATTTCCGAGATCGAGTAGATAAACGGTACTCCTCCTCGAAGTTTAGTCTAGACAACGGGTTTACTAGACAAGGATTTTAGGGTGAAACTAGGTAGTTAGATAGCAAACTGTTAGCTAAACTAATTCTACGAAACAAGACTAACTCTAAGGCTAGGAATAAACAGGACATTTTCTAAGACAATTTGCTTTCTAGAAGGACTACCTATTACTACACTTCCTGTATATATAGCTTATAGATAGCCACCCCTAACCTTGATCCACTTCCTCTTTTAAAGAGGCTTTAGTATATCACGTTAGAAGTGTAGGAAGTTATTGTACGGGCTTATATAGGGTGTTTCAAAAGCAGGTTGTGTATTGTATATGTCTATCTAGAATGGACAAGTGTTGCTCTTAAAGAGGCTATAGGTAACTAATCAGTCACCTAATTCTTAGCGTACGTAGCCTCAAGTTTTGATAATGGGATGTTGCCTATATGTACGCTCGGATCGCGACATAGTGTCCTTGAGCTTCTATAGTAGAATAGGCAACCTTATTAATATCATTATCTTCTAATAGTATCTTAGAGTCTAATACGTCTTCCTAGGTCGTATAGGCCCTTATAGGCTTACTAGAGGAGGCCTTTGGCTTACGGCTCTCCTTTATCTACTTTATAAGGTCCGTTATTACCTTAAGGATATCACGAAGGTTTAGTAATAATGACCTCCTATAAGGTAGTAACGGTTATCTCTTAGTAGGGTAGGTAGCCCTAGCTAGTTTATCCTTGTTCCTAACAGCCTACTAAGCTATAGAAAGGTGTAGGCACTTGCTTATAAAATGGTCAGCACCGTAGAGATAGTACGTAAGCTTGCCCTAGAAACCCCTTCTTAGTAAATATAGCTGTCCCTTAATAAACTATTAATTCTTGCTTCTCCCTAACAATTGTAAGAATGTCTTATAGTAAGAGATTTACCTAGGTATCAATTGGATCGCGAATTGAGCTAATTGAGTCTAGTAGAGCTACTAAGAGTTACTAGATCTTTCTGTCCTTAGTCTTAATATCTTAGAACTAAGGCGAGATTAAAACAGCCCTCCTTATAATTAAGCTAAGCTCCTACTAGGCGTTATCTGTTAACTAGTCCTCTGTTATTACGAAATTAGTGTATTACTAAAGCAAACTTCTTCTAGTAGCGAGAAGTCTTCTCTTATATTTAGCTTTAGCCTATTCCTATAACTCCTTCGTATACCGGATCTCGTATATTATCTCTTAGTTATCTGTCGACAGACAGATGTACATCTTATATAGGGCCGTTATATTGTGCCGTCTGTACGATGCCTTCCTTGTTACTTAATCTAAAGGAAGGGATAACTCCGATAATATAGAGGGTGTCGCTATATATAGGGTTATAGCGGGAATGTCCGTAATAATGTCTTCGAGGACCTAGTTAACCTGCTTTGATACTAGGTGTATTCTTATTAGCTTGAACTATGTTTCGTAGTTCTCTCTTATTAGAATAGGTACTACTCTCTTTCTTATAAACCTAGTCTCGTTCTCTATTTTTTGTAAGTTAAGGGACAGGTTAGCTACCCTTAGGTAAAAGGATGTATTCGGTCGTACGCGATCGGATCGAAATAGGATAAACCGAACGCGAGGTTAATAGCGGAGAGGATAGCTATCCGCCGGGAAGAGGAGGAAAGTCGGTCGGTAAGGATCGTATTAGTACTAAGACACTGTATTGTATTAGTACTAAGATACTATAGCGTAACTCTCTTAGTAGAGGGGGTTTCTAAGACACTACGGCTCTCTTAGAATAAACAGTTAGTCGGTACGAACGCGATGTCCGGAGAGCGACTCTTCTTAGTAAGCTCGCCTACTTGTCTAAGGTATTAGTATAGGCTCCCTAACTCGGAGTCTAATAGTGCCTTACTAGACTCTTTTACGTCTTATATATACCTATAGTACGGCTATAGCTTCCTATATAAGGCAGGTGCGGCCTCTAGTCTACCTTCCCTTTGTTCTAAAGAGGAATAACTCTTATACGACTTTATCGAGGGTGAAACACCGAGTTACTAACCCGGGCTTATAACCTATTAAATAGGTACGAGTTACGTAGTAGTAGAAGACGGCGGATTATACGAAAGACGAAGAAGGACCTAATAGGATAGCGTATATCTATATATAGTATCGCCGGTGTTAGTATAGGTAGATACTAGGTATCCGGATATTTGCTAGCCTATAGGCTAGTAAACCCTAGTCACGTGATCTAGTCACATAACACACCCACACCTATATGCTTGTCCTACGGCCTATATGTTCTTAACATTAATAATAATAAGATTATATAGTACGTAACACGGACTACGCGCCTATATAGGACCTAGCGGAAAGAGCTAGAGCTCTTATTATTATATTAAGTAGGATAATCCGTATCTACGCGAAGCTACTAGAAAAGCTTTAGCTAGAATATACTATAGTAGCGGTATATATACTCTAGCGATCCCTAATCTAGTTAAAAGGCTAGAAGACCCTACTCGAATTAGTAATAGAACAAGTTCTAAATATAGGTTATATAGTAGTATATAGATTCCTAGTACACGTATTTATCTATAGACTAGATTAGCCTAGTAAGAGTAAGAAACTCTAAGAGAGAGCGCTTATAGACTATCTTATAGAATACGACTCTACTATTATCTACCGCGTAAAGGACCTATTTAAAGATAGAGTTATACGAGTTAAGGACGTCCTCTTTAATAAGACTACGTTCTACGACCGATTAACGTTAATAGTAGGGTATATAACCTCTATTAAAAATATAGCTACGGTAGAACCGGCTAAAGAGCCTAAATAATATAACGACCGAGATATCGCTTATTACGAGTAAGATATAGTATAGGCCGAGAGATTAGAAGAATGGGCTTAATAGTAGCCGTATATCTAATAAGCTCGTAACGTCTACTAAAGACTTCTTAGGTAGGAACCTAACACCTACTAAAGACTTCTTAGGTAAGAATTATACTAGCTAGAATACCGGTTAGTAGTATTTAATAAGATAGGGTTTACTAAACCGTAACTTTCGGATAGCGATTCGGATAGTAATTTCTAACTATCTAATTAGACGATAGTAAATAACGATATAACTATAGCTCCGTACGAGTAGCTTAACGCTACTACAACCGCTATGGCTAATAAGAGTATAGAGAACTCTATATATAGATAGATTTGTTATTCCTCTATTCTAGGACCCTATTCGGCCTATATAGGTATATATCTATTAACGTGCTTTAATACCGAGCAGGCTATACTACCGAGCGGGCTACTTTTACTAAGAACTATACTACTTCCACTTTAATTGCGACGGTATCTTAATACGACGACATCCTATAGAATCGTTACTAGGAGGACAATTCCTCTTCAGATTCTTCGCTATCTAGCGAGTCTACTTAATAGGTGCGTACGTTATACCCCGACTCGCTATATCGCTTATAGCGTCGTAGCCTTAGTACTAGCTAAACACTATCTAGCGACTCTCTACTCACTTCCTACCTTCTAGTATCCTCTAGAGGTATTAATTGCGACGCCTTATCGAAGGTTAGAGACCCTCTAGACTAAATGTACTTGCGCTTTCGTGCTTTCCGCTATATAAGGGCCTCGTTAGACTTACGTAGCTTACTAATTTTGCTTCGTATAAGAGCTATCTAATACGCTATCTCTCTACTCCCTCTCTATCGCCCTATTGAACGACCTTCCTCTTTCTACTACGCCTTTCTAACCCCGTAACGACGCTCTAAGACGTAATGACACCTATTATAAACCCTGTCTCGTCGAAGTTATAGGTGTCCTAGTTAAGGATGCTATACTTCTCCTTTATATTACGTATAAGTAAGAACTACTTCTCGATAACGTCTAGATCTTCTATTAGAGCTCGCTAACAATCGTATCTACGTGTTATACGAACCTTTAGCTCACGATACCGCCTAATGAACCTGTCTGTCTAATTAAGACTAGCGGGCTTAAGACCCTTCTCTTATAGTAATAAATCGGCTATTGCTCGTACACTAGCCTTTAATAGCGGGAAACCTCTAAGATCTAGCTCGAGTATATACTTAAGTATCACTATCTCTTCTAGCTCTATAAGCTTCTTCGAATTGGGCTCGTAGTCACCCCGACGAGGTCGTCTATTCAATCGATACCCTAGTATAGTTCGAGACGCATCGTATACCTTTATAGCAAGTCGATTCGTGATTATCGCGTCGCGTTTCGTGGCCTAGACAGCTAAGGTCAGTTTGGCCTCGTTTAAAGACAATATACGCTATAATAGTGGTTATATAGCTATATCTATCGAAGTAGTATAGTTCTTAGCAAAAGTAGCCCGCTCGGTAGTATAGCCCGCTCGGTAGTAAAGCACGTTATATAATAGCAGTTGTTTAAGAATTGATCAACTTTAGAATGACAGATAGCATGACTATTAGACAGGCCTAGGTCCACCTTAGCAATCTTATAAGAAGGATTGCTAAAGTTGACCTAGTAGAGGCTTACTATAGAGAGCCTATAAGGAAGCTAAAGCATCTACTTCAAGCCCTACCTAAGGTATATCTTAAGACCAAGAACACTATCCTAGCCTAGCTAGGACTATTATATAAAGATTGTCTATAACTACTTAAGTTATATAAATCTAGGCTAGAAGTTATATCTAAGGAAACAGTAATGTTTATAGGAAGAGGTTTCTAGGGCAAGATCACCTACTATCTCTATAATAGTGATTATGTGATTAAGGATTGCCTACACCTATAAGAACCTTAGTGAGTATAAATCTGAGATATAGAAAAGCTACCTAAGAAAACTCTAAATATAAAGCTAAGCGCTAAGCCGGCGGTATGTTCGGATAAGAACGTCATATCCTCCCCTACTAGACCCTAAGACACCTATAGTAGCCTAAGGCGGCCAGCCTGATCGCCTATATACTTAAATCGATAATAAAAGAGATCCTAAAGCTTTAGCTTCCTTCGTCGTAGCTTCCTAGCCTACGACCCTTTAGCTTACTTTACTCCGTATATATAACTGCCTTACGCGGCTTAACTCTACTACCTAAGCTTACTACGAGCTTACTAACCCCGTTAGATAACCTCGCCGCGAGCTTCTTATGCGTGTACGCGCCTTCCTATATCGTTAGAAGCTCGTAGTAATAGGTAGCTCGTATAGAACGTAAGTATAAAAGTACGCTCTTATTCTAAATTAATCTAACTACGAACATCAACCTTTAAGCTTACTAAGTCTTTAATAACCTCTTCGCCCTTCGGTATCTTCTTCCTTAACCTTTTTTAGCCTTAGCTAACTTATTCTTAATTAGATTAAGGTATATAAGCCGCGCCGCGGTATCGGCGTTAACGTAGTAATACTAACGTGTTTTAGACTCCTTTCTTCCTTATAGCTCACTATAGCTCCTGTCCCGCGCTCTTCTTAAGGCGAGGAGTTAATAGCTTAGATAGACACCCTTACCGTCACCTATACTTCGGCCGTATCTAACAACTTCCCGCGGCTCGCCGTTCGTACTAAGACGCGCGTTCCGGATATACCTACCGGATAGTTAGCCGGTTAGTAGACTCGGCTCTACGCCTTCTAGTTTAAAGTCTAGTTCTCTCGCGACGTTATTAAGCTAGACGATTAGATCGCGCTATAGTTAGCCCGTATCGCGCGCTAGTATCTAAGGATCGACGGAGGAGCTAGATTCTTTAAGATGATTTATATACTCCCTTCGCGCTATAGCCGCTTCTAGTTTAGCGGCGTTCTAAAGCTAGTAGCCGCGTTAGACTCCGACTTCGACGTCTTCGAAGAGGTCCCTAAGGGCGGTATTCTAAGGCAGCCTGTCGCTTTTAGACCGTATACCGTATAAACTAGGCTAGCGGCGATCGTCTTTAGCTACTATAGCGGCCGCTCTAGATCTACGCGATACGTATAAAGCTGCCGTTCTAAGGGCGATACCGAGCGTCCGCTAGGAACCTTTACTAAGTACTAGTAACTTAGCCTACCGAGTAGTAAGCTAGAGAAATGCGACTAGGAGGATCCTAAGCCTAATACTATAGGCGACTTTACCTTTATCGAGCGCGGCGGCTATACTAATTGTTTCTAGACTAGTAAGTACTCTACCTACGACCGTAGCCGGTCTCGTACTAAGTTTAGCTATACTAAGCGGTCTTCCTAGTCAAAGGACTCTAAGCGTCTAGTTACCCCTAGTAAGGTAGCTAACTTCCCTAATCTTCCCTAGGCCTACGATATTACTTAGGTTACGGAGTCTAGTTAGTTCTAGAATACTAAGTTTAAGTATCGTAATCTAGCTTAGATTAACGCCCCGACCCTAGCTATATATAGTCTAGTCTTCTAGGTTAGTCGTAAGCCTTATACTACCCGCGACGCCGCTAGCTACCTAAAGGCCGCGTTAAAGGCTAACTTAGCTCACGTCCGCGCCTTTATTCGCGAGAACGCCGAGACTAATACGAATAGACCTAGCTAGGAGGAGAACACCTTAGATAAGGAGGACGACGGCTTATTCGTGTTACTAACTAAGCCTAGTAAGTCCGCTAGTATACCTAAGGTGCCTAGGAAGCCTCGTAGTAAGAAGCCCGTATCTTTAGCTAGTAAGAAGCCCGCGGCCTTAGCTAAGAAGAAGTCGGCTCCTAGGACTCGGCGTAGCCCTCGGTAGATGTCGCCGCGCTATACCCTAGACCGTAACGAGCCGTAGGAGGGTCTAAGCGATACCTCCGACTATATTAGGCAGCTCCGCGAGATTCTAGTATAGACGCCTCTCCTAGAAGACTCTAAGGGTAAGGGCGAGGCGGTCGTAACCTCGCCTACGGTCTACGGTCGTATAGCTAGTCCTCCCGTTCTTCTAGTAGCTAAGCGGTTTAGGTAGTCAATCGCGACTAGACGTATTTTACGATTCGGCTCGATCACCGAGAGGCCGAGAGGGGCTATAGTTCTATCTAGCTCCTTAGCTCGTTCGCCTATACCGATAATAGAGGATAATAATAGAGAGGATCTAGAGGTAGTACCTAGTAATTTCCGGTTCCTATTTTAGAAGTAAGGCTCTAAGAGCCTAGATAATAATAAGCCCGAGGCTACTTTATAATTTAGTACTACGTTCTTATTTTATACGAGCGATAGGTAGCCGAGTAGCCTGACTTAAGAGTACTATAGACTAACAACTATAATTAATAATTCTTACGACCTAACTCCCTTAGCGCCGCTTCGGTAACTAGGCTTGCTCCTATAGTTTCTTCTTCGTTATCCGCTACCTTAGTCCCTTTAGGCGAGCGGTCTTAGCTACTACCTCGGCTTCTTAAAGCAGCTACTACGATAGGTCAGCTTGTCTAACCTCCGGGTCTACTAAGTCCGGTATGTCTATATCTAAAAGGCTATTAGCCGCTTTAGGTTCGGCTATAACTTCGTACGCTACGCTTGATCTAAGTAATGTTCTCTAAGGGAGGGCTAACTCTTTTTCGTCGGCCTAGGGATAGAGCGTCGAGCTGAATACTTTAATCTCCCTAACCGGTATCTCCTACGGGACCTTAGCGGGTTTAGCTAGGGTAGGGATAGCTTCCTAAGGACTTTCTTATTATAGAGGCTAACGATCTTCCTAAGTGTCCTTCTCGAGTAGTAGGGAATGTACCTAATCTTACTCCTCGCCTACTCTTCTTAACTTAATCTAATAAGATCGCCTTTAAGACCTAAGTGCTTTAGCTAAATTCTTTTGCTCGCTTCTTTTCCTCTAAGCATTCTCCGTAACTCTTAGGTCTCGCTAAACTTGCTCTAGCAAGTCAGCTTCTCTTCTTTAACCTTCCTCCCCTACTAAGAACCCTCGCGCTCCTACGTAAGGCTAGCTACGTTCTTTCGTAGTCTAGAGTTCAACTTGTTTCCTTAACCACTTAGCCTCCGGTATAGTTAAAAGGTCCTTCAGATTAAGACTCGTGTCTTAACTAGTACCTAGAACTTCCTTAAGTTCTAGCTTATCTTCTAAAACACCGGACCTATCTAGAAGTCTCCTAGCTAGATACCGATACTAGAATTTAGCTAGATCCTTATACACGGCTAATATAAGCCTATTCCTATAGACGAGATGCCTTAGAATCCTACCTATAGGGGTCTGAAGTATATACGTCCCTAGGAAGCTCGCTTTATAGATCTTATAGGGTCTAAAGTACTTAGGTTCTAGCTTACGCGGATCTAGGTTTATTAGTAAGACCTATTCTCCGACTTTACGTCTTAGCTATACCTCCGGCGGAAGCAACTTTAGACTTATTAGGTTCCTAGTCTAAGCTCGAGAAAGTAGTCTTTTATTTACGAGCTAACGCGTATAGCGGACGCGGACGATACGCTTCCTATAGTCGTTAACTAAGATATTCTTAGCTCGTAGCTCGTTCTCGTCTTCTAGGATTCGTAGGTATTAGCTATATATAAGGTAGAAGGGGCTAAGGTAGGTTATTATATACTAGCGGCATCTAGTATAGTAGATCGCTTTAGGTAGGAAAGTATCCTATAGCCTAATATCGTTGCCGATATATAGCTTCGTTAGTATCGATCCTAGTATACCGTTTAGGTTTTCTACCTTCCTATTCGTTATAGGATAATATAGGGATGCTAGACGATAATTAGCCTTGAACTACTTTATTAGGTAGCTCACAACCCTACTTAGGAAGTTCTTGCTATTATCTAAGAGGAGCTCGCGGGGTGGCCCGTAGTCCTAATAGATTCTCTCGTATAGGAATACTATAGTCGCTTTAGTATCCGTACGCGGAACGGCCTAAGCGACTAGCTAACCCGTAGCGTAATCTATCGCCGTAATGATGTCCTCGTTCCCTAGTAGACTCTTCGGCAAAGGCCCTACGACATTAATCGCCTATCTCTCGAAGGGCCTAAGCTTATCGTCAACCTAGTAAAACCGCGGCTCGCGTATTTAAGGCTTATTAGGCTTCTTTTTCTACGTTAGCTAGTATCTAGGGTAGGATTCGATAAACCTTCGTACGTCCTTTCTTATACTAGGCTACTAGGCTCTTGTCTCGAGCTAATCTATTAGCCCGGGCGCCGTAAAGTGTCCGTATCGCTAGTATACGTAGTTTACTAGATCAAGACGCTAGGTTAGTACGAGGAAAGGCGCTATTCCCTTATCGTCTAGAAGAATGAAGCCTAATCTAGGTTCCTTAGACTCGTCGATCGGTAGGAGTAGCTCGAATTCCTCTTCTCGTGCCTTAATTAAGCTCTCGAGGTAGGGACCGTAACTTAGTATCTATCCCGTTAACTTGAACTACCTTATTAGTTTAGGGAACAAGTCGGTCTCGTCAGCTTTGAATCTTATAGCTACGAGTTGCTTAACCGGCTAAGCTAGGTTAGTAGGTCCTTCTCCGATAAAGTTAGGCCGACGGGAGAGCGTATCGGGAACGATCGCCTCTTCTCCCTTACGATACCTAATGTCTAAGTTGTATTACTAAAACTCTTTAGCCTATTGTACGATCCTCTTGCTCTAGCCCTTAGTACTATTAAGGTACCTAAGCGACTAGTAATCGGTCAGGATTATAATCGTATAGCCATTTTCTACGTAGTTGTCCTAGGTTCGGAGGGCTTCCTTAATTACTAGGCCCTCCTTTTCGTAAACTAGGTAATTTAGCTCGGCTCCCTAAAGCTTCCTTCTAGAGAAGGCTATAGGGTGTAGCTAGTTGTCAGCTCCTATTTAATAGAGAGTAGCGCCTATAGCCTATTTAGATGTATTAGTCTTAATCGTAAAGGGCTTCTTAGGGTTAGGCGGGATTAGTATAGGCCCTAAGGTCAGCGCGAGCTTTAGGCTCTTAAAAGCGTATACGTACTAGGCGTTCTATCGTACTAGGCGACGCTTTTTCCGCCTAAGGGACTCGTCGCTTTCCTTAAGAAGATCTAAGAGGGGTGCTACGAGTTTCGCGAAGCCCTTAATAAAGCGGCGGTAGTAGCCTACGAGGCTAAGGAACTGCCTAATCTACTATATATTAGTAGGCGTAGGCCTACTATTAATCGCGTCGATCTTGTCTTATAGTAGCCTAATCGAATTCTTCTCGATCTAATGCCCGTAGAAGGTGACTGACTTGACTCTAATGTCGTACTTCTTAGGGGAGTAGAACAGTTTAGCTTTCTTTAGGCGGTCGAAGACCTCTATTAGGTCTTTTTCGTGCTGTTCCTTAGAGTCTAAGAAGACTAGGATGTCGTCGAGGTATATAACGACCTTCTTCTAAAGTAGATCTCTTAGGATCTCGTTTATTATAGACTAAAACGAGGCTAGGGCGTTTGTTAGCCTAAAGGGTATAACGAGGAACTCGTACTTCCTATCCATAGTATTAAACGTAGTCTTATATATGTCGGCTAAGTCGATCAGTAGCTACTAGTACCCTAAGACTAGGTCTAGTTTGCTAAAGTATTTAGCCTTTACGACCGTGTCTAGGCACTCCTAGATACGTAGGAGAGGGAAGCCGTTTTTAGTAGTTACGGCATTTAGGGCGCGATAGTCGATATATATACGCTACTAGCCGTCTAGCTTAGGGACAAAGAGGACTAGGGATCCCTAGGGTGAGGACGAGACCCTAATTAGTCCGCGATTAAGGAGCATCTAGATCTAGCGAGCCTATTCTCGAAGCTGACCCGGGTTTAGACGGTATACGGGCTAGTTAATAGGTCGAGCGTTACTAGTAGGGATAGTATAGTCGAAAGCTCTCTTCCGTAGGAGTCTAGCCGGGAGCTAAGCTCTCTAGATCTCTAGGAAGAGATTAACTAACGTCTAGAAGACCTAGTTACCTACCTACGGTAGCTAAGACTCGTCGTCTAGGTCCCCTACTATAGCTATAAGGCGTTCGTATACCTTATCTAAGCCGTGCTCCTCGAAGTCGATGTCGACTAGGGTATCGTCGGGGAGTCGCCTAAGCAAGTAGAAGAGCTAGGGTCCTTCGTATCGTATAGCGAAGTCTACTAAACATATAGAGTTGAACATTTCTAGCTCGCCTTCGTCGTCCTTTAGGTCGAACACCTTAGAGTACGACCTAATCGTATAGTACCGGCTACGCCGGTCCTATAGTCTAGTAGAGCTAGACTACTAGTTTACGTTAGGGTTGACTTCCTAGAACTACTTAAGGCCTAGGATAAGGTCAAATCCTTCTATATTAATAACTCTAGCGGGGACTATGTCCTACTAGGTACTAATCTAATATAGTAGAAGGACACCCTAAGTAGAAATAATCTCCTTACCGTTTAGGAGGACGATTCTTACTAGCGGCAATGCCTCTACTAGCTAGCTCGTTATATAGGCCGAAGTTATCTTCGTCTAGGTAGTCCGCCCTATCTATCTCCGCGTCGCTATCGCGGTTAGGGCGGCGGTACGACCGAGTAGCTAGGGGTATAGCCTAAGTGGCCCTAAAGGTGTCGTTTAGGCCAGTAGGCTAAGCCGCGTAGTTGTCGCCTAGGGCGCGACTATAGGCTAGGCCCTCTCCGACTAAATAAGTGGCGAAACCTTACTAATCCGGTAGGTAATAACCGCCTTAATTAGGGTGTTAGTTAGTGTCCTCTATGCTAAAGGTTTGAGTGGCCCGCCCCGTTCGTAGGAGCTGAGATAAGGTTGGTGAGGTTACCTCGCTTAGCTTTAGTACTAAGGTCCGACTAAGGCGTAAGTTAGAGACTTATAGCTTAGGAGATTCACTTATAGGCTGATTCAACCTAATAGAAAGGCTGAAAGGAAGGGAAGCTACCAGATGTGAGAACCTTGGCGAGTGTGAATCTGAGATATAGGAAAGCTACCTGAGAAAACTCTAAATACAAAGCTGAGCGCCAAGCCGGCGGTGTGTTCGGATAAGAACGTCACACACCTCTCTAGAGCTAAGCATGCTGTCAGGAAGGACAAGCTCAACAGAGGAAACACCTCTGTTGTAAAGAGACAATCATCACCACCAAGAAGGAGGTCCCCATTCCTAAGCCTGAGGGACATCCTAGTGGTGATGAAGGACCGTATAAGGAAGGTGGGTGACAGCCAGAAGAAGAAAGCCTTATCCACCAAGAAGCCTGCAAGAGCCCATGCAACCCAGGAAGACTCATCAGACCCTGAGACACTATCAGAGGATGATGAAGTTGATGAGGTTGCCCATTCAACTGTGGAAGCCAAAGGCAAGTACCCTTCCTCAGAGTGGTTGCTTGACTCTTGTGCTTCATCCTATATGACTGACCAGGATTCACTTTTTAGGACCCTGAAACCTCTTCAGAAGAGGAAGTGGATCAAGGTTAGGGGTGGCTACCTACATGCTACACATAAGGGGAGTGCAGTGATAGGTAGTCCTTCTAGGAAGCAGATTGTCTTGAAGAATGTTTTGTTTGTTCCTGGCCTTAGAGTTAGCCTTGTTTCTTAGAATCAGTTGAGCCAACAGTTTGCTATCCAACCACCCAGTTTCACCCTTAAACCCCTTTTTAGAAAACCTGTTGTCTAGACAAAGCTGAGAGGGGGTGTTCTATTCATTCAAAGTGTTTCAGAGCAGCTTGAAGCTATACCTTAAGTATATGCCTCTCTATAGGAGCATGACTTGGATCTGTCTAAGTTAGGTACACATTTTGAGTGTGAATTAGAACAGGCTATGACTGCCACTGAGTCCTAGGACCAGTAGGAGCTATAGTATAGAAGATGTGCACACCTTGGCAAGGGACTGCTAAGAAACCTATATAGAGTCACTGACAAGAAAGATCCTATTCCTGTTCCTTCTGAACACTAGAACTGCAAGGTCTGCTCCCTTACAGACATGAGGAAGTTTAAAGGACCTGCCACAGAGAGGAAAGGAGAGAGGCTGGCCCTCATCTCTATTGACATCTGTGGGCCTTTTCAAGGTACAGTCTCAAGACTTAGCTTCAAGTACTGGCTTGAGATTGTAGACAACTTCTCAAGGAAGAAGTAGATAATCCCTTTGAAGGCTAGGAGTGATGCTCCTATAGCTCTAAAGGAATGCAAGGTTCAAGTAGAGAACAGCTCAAGGTTTTTTCTATCTACAGTCCGTAGTGATGGTGCAAGGGAAATTCTTTCCTTACTAAAACAGTAGGAGAAGGAGTTTAGCATTTAGATAGACACAACTGATGCCTACAACTCACTTCAGAATGGACCTATAGAAAGGTCAATCCAAGCCTCTAAGAACACAGTAAGAGCTATGCTTAAGGACTCAAATATACTAGTTGAATTCTGGCTAGAGGCCCTTATTACTCAAACTGTGGTCAGGAACAGACTTCTAAATAGACCAATAATAGATGGTACTACTCTTTCACTAGAAGAAGTCTTTACTGGCCAGGTACTATCAGTTGACCATTTGAGAGTCTAGGGATGTAAAGCAGTGGTCTATATAGACCCGAGATCCTAACCTCAAGGCTTAAGAAGTCATAAGCTCATAAATAGGGGTAAATAAGTTGTCTTTATTAGCTATATAGAGAACACCACAAAGCAATAGCTCTTCTAGGAGCCTAATATGAAAGCTATCAAAACATATAGGCAAGTTGACTAGTTTAAGAATAAGAAGGGGGGTGATATAGATCTTAGCATCACCTTCACAAACTAGTCAAGTAGAGCCCTAAAGAGAAACCCTGTTAGAATATCTCCTGCTCAGGTCTCTAGTTCATCAATATAGCTATAGCAGCTCTAGGCAAAGCCTCTGTTTATACAACTTCCCTAACCTCTAAAAGACATTAGAGAGTACTAGAAGATTGGAGTAGAGGAGACTCTAAGAAAAGAAAAGGAAGAGGAAGTTGTTCAGGAGGATTAACCTTAATAGCCACCTTAGCTTATAGGCAATAAGAGGTTAAGGGGGGATGAAGATGATGGCTCTACTAAGTATAAAGCCAAGCATTATAGGGTATTGATGGCTCAGATGTTTCATCTTGATCTAACTATAAGCTAGGTTAAGGAAATCCTGAATAATGTAGAGGGACATACATTTACTGCTGTTAGGTAGGCTATAGCCTACTAGTAGGAAGTGCTAATCCTAAAGTCCTATAAGGAGGCAGTAGGAGACCCTAATTAGGGACATATATAGAAAGAGGTAATCTAGAAAGAACTTATTGCCTTAGGGAGCAACAATACCTTAGATCTAGTTATACTACTAAGGGGTGCAAACCTAGTTATATCTAAGTAGGTTTTTAATATAAAAAGAATGATCAGAAGAGCTATTAAAAAGTTCAAGGCAAGACTAGTTATAAGAGGGTTTTCACAGAAATATAGTGTTAACTTTGAAGGGACCTTTATACCTACTATTAGGTATAATACCCTTAGGGTCTTTATAGCTGTAGTATATAAGAGAGATCTTGAGATGCACTAGGTAGATGTGAATAATGCTTTTACCGAAAGTAGCCTTCTTAAAGACATCTATATGATCCTACCCCTAGGTATTGAAATTCCACTAAATATAGTCTTTAAGGTCCTTAGAAGCCTGTATAGACTGAAGCAAGTAGCTAGAGATTAGAACAAGCTCTATATTGCTAAGCTAGAACAGATTAGATTCACCTAGTTCTAGGTAGATCTATACCTACTTATCTATAGAGGAAGAGACATTATAGTCCTCACCTATATAGATACTATCCCTATTGTAGCTCTAAAGCTATTAGATGTTTAGTAGTTTAAGGCTAAATTTAGAAGAGTGTTCAAGATCAAAGATCTTAGGGAACCTAAGAAGATCCTTAGAATAAGGATTACAAGAAACAGGTCCTAGGTACTTTGAAGCTTAATTAAGGACACTATATCTAAACTAACCTTACTAAGATAGGCATCTCTCTAGAGAAGGCCACACCTACACTCTTACCTATAGACAGCTATAAGGATCTAAGACCTTCAGCTACTATAGATAAGAGGTGTAGCAAACAGGAGTACTAGAGTTATAATAGTACCTAGATATAGCTAATAATAATGATAAGGCTAGACCTTACTTTCCCCCTTAGAAGAATCAGCTTATATATTACTGACCCTTTAAAGCAACATCTTAGAGCTTTAAAGAAACTCTCTAGATATCTAAGATCATACCTAGACCTAGGCTTAATGTATAGAAGAGGAGGAGGTATTCTCTAGGGATACTCAGATTCTGATTATGTTATAGATAAGGCAGACAGAGTCTCAATCCTTAGATATATATAGTTCCTTTATAGATCACCTATGTCCTAGATAAGTAGGAAGCAGAAGTCTGTTACTACATCAATAATAGAGGCTGAGTTTATAGCTATAAATATAGTAGCTAAGTAGTTATAGTTTCTTGCTACAGTCCTTAGAGAGATAAGGTGTCCTGACCTAGTTAGAGAGTATTTATTCTAACCTAGGATTAAGGCAAGCAAAAGTACTATTGATGAGCTAAGACTAGTGAAGCTTATAGGTGACAACTAAGTAGCTTTGACCTTTGTTAAAGATGCCTATATCTATAATAGGTGAAAGTATATTGATGTAGTATACTACTATATTAGGAATCTCTAGTAGTAAAGGAAGATTGTAGTAGATTACTACCACATAAAGGACATAGTTGCTAATAGGCTGACTAAGCCCCTTAATAGCTAGTAGTTTCAAAATTTTATAAGGCAGCTCTAGCTTATATAAGGGATTGTTTAAGACCTTCTGACCTGAGTAGGAGTGTTAAGAATATGTAGGTCATAGGGTCAACATTAGGTGCTTAGGGGGATTAGTAATCAGGGCTTGCTAGTCAAGTCCTAAGTATAACTGTCCCTCCTAAAACACCTATACTATTAACTAGCGATACTATATATAGATATATGCTATCCTATTAGGTCCTTCTTTATTTATATAATCTGCAATTCCTATCTTCTACGGCTACGCAATCCGTCCCTATTTAACATTATATATAAGTTACTAAGTAGTATATAATAGCTAAAATCTCTTTAGATCTTAAAGAGCTTATATCTCTTAAATAGCTATACTACTATAGCTATATAACTAATAGACTTACTCTTCTCTTCTTAGTATAACGTAAAGCACTAGTAAGCTAGGAACACTAGTAAGCTAGGAATTTTGTCTTAGTACGACTAACTCGTATTCTTTATTAATCGTTTTCACTACTATCAAATAGAGAACCAGTGAACTTAATACTCTTATCCGATTTAGAATTGTTCTCTTTGTCTTCCTAGTACGTTCGTACGTTATAGCTAATCCGACCGTAGTTACTATACCGCCGTCTACTTAGCTAGCCCTCTTTTGTACCCTCTAATCTACGACTCTTCTTTGACTATTCTATAGCCTTTAACGACTCGATGACTACCTATAACGAGCCAACTCTATACTCTAAGACCCCGCTGTACTAGAGACGCTTTTATATACGAGATTAGGGCTTTATAAGAGTCTTAACTTATTGTTTAAGCTTAGAGTTACGAGCTCTAAGAAGCGTATTCTCTTATAGTATTACTTCGCCGCCTTTTATAAGCTAAGAGAAGCTATTCTAAGCTGCTTAAGACTTGCTTAGTATAGCGTCGTATTTAAGCTTAGATTACGACGTAAACTCCTTCGAAGTACTCGGAGTTTAAGACTACTATAATGTTATCTAAGGCGGGGGTAGTCCTAGCGGGGTTCGTAGGCGTATATTAAGGCGATTAAGTACTACTTACGCGTTAATAGGAACTAACTCTATAGCCTTAAAGGCCTTTATACGGTTTAACGCGGTAAATACGTCGAAAAACGCGTCTTTAAACGCCGGAAGGAAAGTTTCTTTATTAATATAGAAGACGCGCTAATACGCTAAGTCCCGTATACGTTATAAGTACTTTAGCTTTAACGGCGAAAAACAGACTACGTTAAGAGGCTATAGGATATACGACGAATATGCGGTATATAGAGCGTAAGGATCTTATAGTCTAAGTAATCGTCCTTAAAACCCTAGTTTTAATAGCTCTTATAGCCGTCTAAAATAAGCAACCTATAGCTACCTATAGAACGCGCCTCTATATACGCGTTAAAGTGCTTTAACTACTCGAGGCTAAGTACGTTATTTATCTATCTATTCTCGGAGACCGTAAGCTTCTAATTCCGCCGTATATCTACCTCTTTATATAAGGGCGCGCGTACTATAGGGTCCGAATGAGATAGTTGTTGTTCTACGAAGCTACGAAAGAGGAGCGCGAGGCGCGGCGAAGTTATAAAGCAAAGCTAAGCCGCGCTAACCCGATGTAGAAGGTCCGCGGTTTAGCCGGGCCGACGTAGCTATAGTAAGGGGTCGCGGGCTGCCCGTGACACTTTGTACTATACTAAAATATAGACGCGCCCTTTATAGATAATAAAGGGCGGGGTCGAGTAGCTAGCGGTATAGATACTCTAAATGACTATAACCTACTCTCTATTACTAGGCTAAGTAGCCGTAGGGCGAGAGCGTCGTTCTAAGCTAGTAACGACTTTTATAGAGCTTATTACGCCTATTTAAAAGCGCGTCTTATTAAAGTTATAGATATCCTCGCTATATACGCTATACTTAGCAATCGTCTCTTATATAAGCTTGAACTAGGCGCTTATAACTTCTAGATCTTCCTAGAGTATTCTCTAACGGTCCTTTGCTTAGTTAAAGGCCGTTTTAAGCTCGGTAGAGCGCGAAGCGAATCTCTCTACCTAGTTCTTACCTACCGGATCTGCGTCGCGTTTACTAAGTAGCTTGTCCGCTATATCTACTACCTCGCTAAGGGTAGGCGCGAATCCTCGCAAATCGAGGTCGAGGATATATTAAACAATCGTCTATTCTTCGGTTAACCTAAGTTTATACTAGATAGGGCGAGTATCGACGCGAGGAGTGATTCCGTAGTACCGGCTACTTAGCATCGAACAAGGTACGTGATATACTATAGCTACGCGTAGGAGACTTAGAAATTAGCCCTAACGATAGGTAGAGAGGGTAAGAGCAATTCTACCTTCTTTATTAGACGATTATATATTATGTTATTAAGACATAGTATAATAATCAAGAAGTTAGTTATAATAGAACAAAATTCCTAGCTCACTAGTGTTCCTAGCTTACTAGTACTTTACGTTATCTAAAAAAAGAAATTTATATTATACTATAGTAAGATATTATAAGACTAAACGTATTAAGATAATTAGTACTTCTATTACGGAGTAACGGCCCGTCCCGTAAGCCTTATATAGAACGCTACTAAAATAAGTAACGTTATTGTTTATTTCTCGTCTTTTATCCTTTAGAGCGCGGGGTTAGCCGAGTTAGTAGTACGCTTAGTAGTACCCGTAAAAACTTCTTAAGCCAATTACTTAATAATTAGGCTATATATTTAAATTATCTCTTTCTAGAGTTAAAGTCCCTATTATAGAGTATATAACTTATAGTAAAAGTTTTATAATATTTAAATAAGTAGTTATAAAGGAGTAGGAGTTCCAAAATTTACTAATAAATAAAAAAATTCCTAAGACTTCCTTTTAAGCATTAAGGCTTTTAAACTACTAGAAATCTTAGATTTTTGAAAAATAAAGATTATTCTCCTTTTAATTTCCTTATAGATCTATAAAGGGATATTTAGAAGTATATTTATAGAGTACTATAGACTGGGGGTAGGAGTAATATATATACGAAGCTATTACCCGTAGAGTTAGCTATAGCTCTGTAAAGCGATAGCGCTTTTTACGACTTACGCCCTTAGACTATCTACTGTCGCGATTCGAGCGTGCACATGGGCAACATCCCATCATCAAAACTTGAGGCCACGTACGCCAAGAATCAGGTGACTGATTAGTCACCTGCAGCCTCTTCAAGAGCAACACTTGTCTATTCTAGATAGACACATGCAATACACAACCTGCTTTTGAAACACCCTATATGAGCCCGTACAATAACTTCCCACACTTCTAACGTGATACAGTCCTGGGCATAGTTTTTACAACCCCTGTATTTACGCTAACCACTTCCGGCTATCCATGTCCATCTCAGGTGTTGCTACCTTCAATCTCACTATCAAGAATGGGCCAATCTCACACCTAAGGACATACAACGTATATGCAAGAGTATGCGAGAACGCTGCGAGGCAGTAATAGCCAACAATGGAGGACACACCAGGTGGTGAGCTACGCCAAGCAGTGGATACATCCTTCCTAATGGGGAAAGGTGGAAGAACAGGGGTTGTAAAAACTATGCCCAGGACTGTACCTACGCCTTAGAAACCTAGACTTGCCCCTATTAGGCGACGAAGCGAGCTTGCGGTAGGGGTTCTAATAGGCTAAGACTATCTGGACAACATTTCGTACTTCTTATTCCGCCGAACTTTTCCCGCTCGGCAGATCGCGACATCGAGCTTCAGACACATGCATGTTGCCCTGTGAGAGACATCAACTTCTAATACGTGACCACCGACACCTCAACATGGCTGCCACCGCACACAGCCTACCGCCGGATCCATTGCTACTTCTCCGACAGTCAATAGCTGCCAACACACTCCCAGTACCCGCGACACATCCCGACCCTTCGAACCAGGCGCAATCCGATGTCTCAATCGCAGACGCCTCACATCTGATCTTCAACTCCCACGCGCAGCAAGATGGGCCTCAACACATTGCAGTACCGCTCACACAACATACGCGCTTCACCTCGGGCTCAGGCCGGCCGCTGGACTTGCGATCAATATACTTGGCCTGGCATAACAGGGACAAAGCAATCGCAGAGTACCTGTCGGCCATATCCTCCACCAATGAAGAGCTGAAGGCGGCTGGCAAGAGCGAGACGGTGACGAACCTGGTCTTCGCCGAGAGACTCGACATTCGCGCATGGTTGGCCGGCGAGATTGGCGTCAACGACAGCGAGTACATCAAGAGCCTCGACGACAACAAACAGCTCAGGGCAGAGGCTGAAGATGCCGCCGAGAAGGCAGCCGGTGACGCCGATGTCGAGATGCGCGACATCGCCTCAGACGAGTCAAGACGTCGCGAGGAGGAAGAACGTTTGCACCTGATCTACGCTGCGGAACGCAAGATGGGAAACCACAACACCGTCCTGCGCGGCAGCAAGACCCAAGACTTCAGCGGAATTCGAAAGTACAGCGCTCTCTTCCTTGGCAAGCAAAAGCCAACTGCCCAGGCTCCAGCGCTCAACAACAACCCTGCGATGCGGCCATCTGTCAAACCGTCGCAACAGGGCCGCCGCCCAGAACCGATCATTCTACTGTCATCATCCTTCTCCAGCTTAATCCGAATGCCCAACATCAAGTCCTTCCTCGCAGAAGGTACCTACACTCCCCTCGAGGCGAGCGGCGAAGCTGCCAACATTCTACACATCACCCGCAATCTACGGACCATCCACCCGGGTCATGCTACGAGATTCATTCTGGTCGACGATCCTTTGCACTTCCGGCCGGACTACTGGAACAGAGTTGTGGCAGTGTTCACGACTGGTCAGACGTGGCAGTTCAAGAACTACAAGTGGCAGAACCCGGCGGAGCTGTTCAGTCACGCTCTAGGCGTGTACGTTGGCTGGAAGGGAGAAGTCGTGCCGGATACTGTGAAAGGTTGGGGAAGAGGCGTGCTGAGTGTGCAAATTGATAAGGGCAGCAATAGGTGGAGAGATCGGGAAGTGGTCGAGGATATCTGGAGTCAGATTGAGGCGCGGATGAGAGCAATGGGATGGGGCAAGGATGCTCAAAGATGATCTTGGGGCCCATCTGGAGATGGTGTGCTCTTGTTACATTGTAGCGTTCAAGCGGGAAGACGCTGGTACTAAGGCTACTGTACTGGCCAAAATGCATCTTCACGGGACACAAGACCTCTACCACATTCCTTGTCTGCTGGTGAACGCCTCGCAATGCCTGAATGTTCCGAGCTCTGAGCTTACCTCTCGGATCCCTTTGCGACCATTCAATCATCCCAGACATGCTGCACGGTCCTAAGCACAACACTATCTTGCTGCAGATCACGAAATCTCCAGCGAGATCCTTCCTGGTTCAGCACTTGCCCCACTGTCACCTTCGAATCCTCCTTTGAAGCATCGCGTACAGCCGTCAGGCATGGCTTGCAGGTCTCCATGATCTGGGCATGTCGCTCATGCGACCCGTTCGGATCGTAGACCGTGCGATGAGCACCCGAAAGATACATCTTCGATGCAGGATCCTGAGCAAGAAGGGTCGTAAAGATGTCCACATCCTGTCCCGGCTTGAAGGTCCGGAACTCGGGTCTCTTGCTCTTCGGGATGCGGCCGCTGGATTCGGAGAAGGCTTCTGTCGAGAAATCGTTACCTTGGGTCTTGATGACGCAGTCGAGAACTGCAGCGACTGTGGAGATGGGTGTTCCTGCGAGCGGCTTTGACTGCGAGACGCTTTTGCCTGCATCGAGCAAGATGTCGTACACCAGCTTGTGTGGCGACAGACCTTTGTTTGGCTGCACCTGGAATCTGTACTTCGAATGAGTCTCGGCGAGGGCAAGGAATATGTCGACATAGACGTCCCACAGCATCTGCCAGAACCCAAAGTAGTTGAAGTTGATGTGCGGCTCGTCGGCGATCAAATTGCATTTGTAAGCCGTGAGAAGCTCGAGAGGAGTGAAGGAGGCGCTGTGTTGGGCTGCGTTACCGCGCTCGGATGACTTTGCAGTGATCGCGGTCAAGACGGTCTCTATGAGCTCTCCTCGAAGGAACTCTCGATGCTTGCCGGATCGATGACGCTCTGCCGACTCTCGCATCATCGCAGAAGTGACCACGATCTTACGTTGCTGGTCGAACACCTCGGCACTACGTGGAGGAAGAGTTGGTATGTTGCCCTTCGAAAACGCCGAGGCTGGCAAACCTAGCGCGGCCAGAAAGTGCTTGAGCGGTGTCATCGCGTCGTTGGATTTGTTGCCCTTTGTGACTAGCGGTCGTAGGGTTTCGAAGGTCACGAAGGAAGTAGCCAGCAGCTGGACAGACCAACTCGCAAGGGTCGAGTTCTGGCGCTGCACGCAGTCTGTCTGCCCAAGCATGCAACGGATACACATAGCAAACGCGGCCCTCGTTCTCGACTTGTAGAGACAACAGACCTGGTACCATCATCCAGTCACCGACTTCCTCGTTGTCTTTCAGAAACAATATGTTCGCCGTGCGAAGAAGACTAAAGCCGGTTTCGGTGATGGATCCCGCTGCTAGGATACTCAGCTCACCCGCTGCATAGTCTCGCCAAGCTTGCTTGATGAAGAGACGCACGTCTCGCGCGTCCTGGAGAAGACAGTACAGCTTAAAGAGCTGCTCCTACCGCCGTCGTGCTCTAGCTCGATTTCCGCATCGTGTTCCGTGGCTTCGAGTCGGATCGTCACATCGGGTGCATTACCGAGCGGCGCCGCAGCTGGTTCTTCGACCTCGAGTCGTGCGAAGATATTGCTCAAGTTGGCGACCTCGTCATTGTCATCTCTGACCGCCTTTGCCTTGGCTCGAACGGTCCGTGGCTCTTCCTGTCTCAAAAGCTTAAGCAGATCATATACTTGACGCAAGACCTGGATGAAGTGCGCATGCGACTTGTTCTGTTCCTAACTTCGGTACTGGCCGGCTCTAATGCATACCAGTCGGCGCATGCTTGTCGACCTTCGATGACCTGGGCGATAAGGTCGATGATAGCTGGTGGCACCCTAGATAATGAAGCGGTCGCGATGACCCGTGCGAAAGCCAGCAGCTCTCGAGTCTTGACTATGGTCACACTTTTTTGCTTCCTCTGAGTGCTATTAGGTGCACCATCGAGGGTGTTGAGGGAGCAAAGGCTTTTGGGTGTGTCGGCAATCTTGCTCGCTGTCTCTACGAGCCAAGCGACAATTCGCGCTGTGCCTTGCTTGTAGAGCTGGTAGCGGCCTGTCGCCGGGTTCTGCGCGGCATGCGGCATTGTGTACTAGAGTGATTGAATGTGTTGTTGTTATGAGATGCGACGAGAGGTAGAGATTATGGAAGCTTACAGCGAATAGAAAGTGTCGAAATCGGGTCTTCTTACGTCAGCTTCGCGACAAGTGAATGTAGCGAAGAGCACGTGCACGAGCTATTCATCAGCCAACACCACGAGGATAGCCTAGACTAGCCTGTTGATGACCATGAACCATGACAGTACAAGTAAGCCTTTTCCAAAAACATGCCTCGATCTCCTGGCGATCTCTCAATCTTGGTAGTTCACTTTGCCTGATATGCGATGCATGTCCTCTCTTGTCTTCTGCCTCAAAATCCATTGCGACCATGAATCTGCTCTCTCTTCCCATCCCAAATCAAATCGTAGTACTCGTACACATCAGTGAGCTTGTGATCCGGTAAGTCCCTTCTCGCAGTCTCCTCAGCCTCACCAAGCTCCTCGACCGGGACGATGATGTGAGTAGCTTTGCTCATACCCTGTGGCATGATCTTCCGCATGTCGTTGTTGTACAGCAGATCGTTGAAGCGTGTAGTGGATCCTTGCGAGTCGTAGAACTCAACTGTGGTGCGCGATGTGCCGACTGACAATCCGGGGTACTTGTTGATGAGCTTTGCGATGTCATCACTTGGGTCCGGGCGGGTGTTCTCAAACTTGGGCAAGTGCGACTTGGGGATGCGTCCACTGCATTGCTGCTGTGCTTTGGTAAAGAAGTCCTTGCCGCACTTTTCAATCATGGCCCGCAAGGTGCGGGTGACATACGCCAGCGGCGTTGCAGAGAGCGGCACTGATTTTGCTTCGAACTCGGCCGTGACTTGGAGAATTTGGAACGCGTAGCCATATGTCGCTCCTTCTTCAGTCCGGCCACTTGAAGCATGTCGCGCATGGTCATCTGACACAGTCGTGAGAATCCTGCATAGTCGAAATTGACCCGAGGCTCGTCGCGCTTTGAGTATCCGGTCAGGGTTTGAAGAAGCTGTAGAGGGCTGTACTTGATTTGTCCTGAAGAGGACTTCATAGAACCGCGTGCTTGATCTTCTCGCTTCCGTCTATCAGTGAATGTGGCAAGGACGACGTCGTATGTGTTGCCGCGCTGGTGTCCCAAGACTTGGTTCTCCTCATGGCGCTCTCGGAACGCCCATCGCAGCTCAGACAGCCGATTGCTGACTTGCTTGCCATTCTTTAGCATACGCTTCCAGTCTAGATTGGCAGGAAACTCAGGCTTGATCGTAGCAGCCACGTCAGCTCCGAGGTCAATGGCATAGTGGCGCAAGTATTCCATAATGCTGGCCTCATTTCTGGTCTTGGTCACCAATGGCTTGCGGCCTGACTGGATACGCTCGAGGAATATCATGTCTTCCCAGGGTACCTGAAGCAGACCACGACCTTTAGCAGCTCCATACAGGTGTGCCATGGCCACGATCGCGTGATCATCGTTGCCCACCCCAGTGAGAAGGTCGTATGACCAGTCCTTGAATGCGTGTATCATGAGTGCCGCTCGATACGGTAATACCTCAAGACCTGGGATTGTGCATCTGCTCTTGTAAAGGACCCATGTATCGTCTGTGTCGAGCGGAGAAATTTTCTTAGCACTTTCCAGCCGTCTGATGGTCTTGATGTTGTCTTTGAAGCCGGCTACAAGGGACTCCAGCAGCTGAAACTCTGACTTACGTGTGGCGAAAGCGCTAACGTTCATCTCCTTTTGTACCCAAGTGAGGGCCTCATTGAGGCTGTTCTGGATGTCGGTCGTAGTCTTCAGAAGCCCATCAGCACCACACGTGCCCATACCTTGCACCACCTCGTTAATGTCCATGCATATTTGGCATGCAAAGACAAGCCAAATAGGTGTGTCGAGCACAGGTATGTCTTGGTTAGCGTCGATCAAGCTCATCAGGCCATCCGTAATCTTTGAATGATCATGGATTGACAAGTTGAGTTGCGTAGGTCGCTTCGTCAGCTCGTAGCATTCTTTCCAGGTCTTAAGGGAGGTTAACGCTGGGAGCATGAAGAGCAGCACTTCTTCGAATTCGGAGTAAGGTCGCTCCGCTGACAATCTATTGCCGTCGACATGACCACCGAGTGAGCCCGAGTCGGAAGTTGTGAGCGATTGTTGAAAAGTCCATGCACCCTCGGCGAAGGTGCGCAGGAGGAAGCTCGCAGTCGGGCAGATCAGATCGGCGGGACTTGGATTGGCTGCAGCGTGCTTCGTGAGGGCATTCGAGTATTTGCAGAACAAGTAGACGAGATTATTGTTGATGCCGATGGTGATTCGAAGGTACTCTGGCATAGACATCCAGTCAGTGAAGCCGGGCCATTGTCTAACGAAGTCGTTACTGGCACGCTCGATCATACCGAGAGCAGTCTCAGTCACCATGCCAGCAACCGCTAGACGGGTCTGGCCTTCCAGATACTCGAGCCAGAGCTGCCGTACATTCTGGCGGACGTCGTTCATGTCTGTCAGAAAATACCACAATGCCACAGCTTCGTTGTCCTGATCATCTTCGAGCGAAAGGGACTTGCCGTTCCATTCGTTGGGTGGTTTAGAGGAAGGCGATGGAGCCTCACCGAGCGGTGTGAGTATCGGTTCCTCAAGATCCAGCATCTCGAACAGATTCGCCAGCTTGTCGAGGCTATTCTTCCTCGGGCCTTTCTTGTTCTTCTTGCTCTTGCTAGACTTATTTTCTTCGGACTGGGAAGTAGTAGTGGCAGAGGCTTGTATGTTCGTAGACTTGCTCAACATCGCATGTACCTCCTTGAGTACCTTGATGAAATGTTGGTGACTCTTGTTGCGGGCTGCCAGATCAGTGCTGTCACTGACGGCCTGAGCCCCGTACCACGTAGCACATTCTGTTCGAAGTTCGATGACATCTTCGAGGACCTGCAAGATGTGTTTGGGGACTGCCACATCCGCCTCGGCAGACGCGATGATGTCTGCAAGTGCTGTGAGGACCTTTGATGGCACCTTGATCTCCGATCGTGAAGTCGAGCCTGACTGAAAGCAGCTGAATTTGGCGGCAACGTCGCAGCATGTACTTGCGCTACGAGCAAGCCAGCCAACGACTTTCTTGGTGCCAGCTTTGTAACGGCGGTAGCGACTCACAACTGCTGTCGGCTCGGTGTCTGCCATGGTGTCAGGCACGTGGCGGCGGTGGTAGTCGCAGTGTTGGTGGTATTGCTGTGATAAAATCGGCGGAGGAACAGAATGTGGGATCCAGAATTGCAGGCAGCGATGGGTGAAAACCGTGATCAAATACAGTGAATGAGATCCACAATACGCGAAGCGCCGTTTGTTGTTGAAACGGGGGCCTTTCCGGATCTCGAAGGTGGATTATGTTGGGGTCCTGCATCAAGTAGGACACCACATAGCTTGTAAACCATACGTTACCGTGATGTGCGGTAGACTCGCTGCGAGATCCCATCCTTTGAGCGGAGGCACCGGACCACCAGAGAATTGGTAATGTATTGAGTGCTCGTGGTGTAGGCTCCCAGCTGCAGCACTCGATAGGAACTCTGCCCCTCATCTGGGTGGCTGGGAAGTTGGAACAGCAATCCCGCTGCCATTGTTGCACGCCCAGAGTGAATAGCGCTTCATTGGTCGTTTGTTTGGCATGCAGTCGGCTGTGAAACACAAGCTGCAATTGGTCCATACTTTGAGAACCTGAGGACTCGTGTGGCTGGCATCCCTACAAGAGCCGTGCAGCTCATCGTCTTCTCCTTCTTTCTTTCTCATACTCAAACCACAAAGTGCGACGAGACATATCAGTGACCCACACTTTTTCTGATCTTCTTCGAGCAAGCAACAGCTTTGTAAGGACCTGTCAAGCACTGTCAGCCTCACCAACAGCATATCAACAAGATGTGTCAAGTAAAGACTTTCCAGTACGACATGTGCGGACACTTCTACGCCAAAATCCTGAGCGCCTGCAAAGGAACCATCACGCACACCACTCGTGCTGGCATCACCAAACCCTCCTGCAACCCAACTAAAAGCCTGAGGGAGAAGAAGGATGCCCCGGTCATCCATTATCCAGGACGGTGCCTGCACTGCCAGATGGAAGCCTTGAGGGCGCATGGCCAAGCTCAGGTTGACGTGCTCAAGGAACAAAGTGAGGCCTCCCCAGTGAAGAAGCTCAAGCGAAGGGCGCGCGAGGCAGAGCTACAGCACGAAAGAACTTGCGCAACTCTGGACAGCCTGAAGATCGAAGTGCCTGTTGCCAAGCGAGATATTGTGCTGCCATCACCCCAGATGCGGCAGCGCGTTATTGTTGGAAGCCCTTTGCAGAACGAGGTCACATACGGTGCGCCCGACATCGACGAAGCCATGCCGAACGAGGAAGCCAAGCCAACGAAGATTAACAGCCCACGCAGACTCCAGCAGTCATCGCTACGCTCCCGACGAGCTTGCAGGACATACCTCGGCCAGTGTATCACACAGGACTGCCGCCATTGCAAGAAGCCGAAAAGAGCGGTCCAAGACACGGTCGTCGCGAAAGAGGTGGTAATGCCGCATGTCGGCGGCGGCATGAACCTAACAGCACATGAGCGACGTACTCTGCCTATCGCGGTCAGTTTCGACCGGGCATGAAGTTGGATCTCGCACACAGGGGTGCCGGCTACACCCGAAAGCTTAAGCTGCTCAGCCGCATCTGCGCCTCGCGAGCGTTGCATTACGAGGCAAGCGCAATTCACAGCGGGCTGGCCAAACGAGGAGCAGACACGCCCATCGCCCTTTGCGCGCGTGTCTCTCCAACACAGTGATGTCTACCATGCGGTAGCGATAGCATCTACTACGACACCATCCATACCACACCACACCAACATGCCATCGCGCGACGTCTCGCCCAACCGCAAAGACTCTGGCAGCGCACCCAACTCGCCTACCAAAGATGGCCTCGACAAAGTCGAACTCAGCGACCTGGACTCGAGTCCTCCGCCGCTCCCGATCGAGTCCGACTTGATGCAACTGGCACGACTGGGGGAGCTGCGAGCAATACAAAAGTTATTTGATAGTGGGAGGTACAATGCAAAGTCGACAGATGATCAAGGCATCACAGCACTACATGTATGGGCGGACGCATCTGATAGCATTATATACCGTGAACAAGACACTGATCTGACAACAGTGGGCTGCCATCAACGGCCACCACGCCCTCTGCCATTTCCTTCTCCAGTCCGGCGCAGATGTCAACGCCAAAGGCGGCGATGCGCAAGCTACTCCAGTCCTTTGGGCGAGCAAGCGCTTCAACCTCCAAGTCGTGTCCCTTCTTCTCCAACACGGTGCCGATCCTTTGATAAAAGACGATCAAGGCTACAATCTTTTGCATTCCGCAACGCTCGACGGCAATGTATACCAACTTATGCTTCTGCTACACCAGCCAGACATCCCTGTCGATGTGACAGATGCGCAAGGACATACGGCGCTCATGTGGGCAGCGTACAAAGGCTTCCCGGCATGCATAGCCATCCTGCTACGATTCGGCGCCGATCTGCATGCTGTGGATGATATGGGCTTCACAGCACTACATTGGGCGCTAGTCAAGGGTAGCTATCCTTGCATACAGAAACTGATCGAACATGGAGCGGACCGCTTTGCGCCTAGCAAACCCACTGAAGGGCAGACCGAAGGCGACACTCCTAGCATGACTGCGTCGAAGATGAAGAGTCAACGACAATGGCACAAGGCGCTTCTGGATTCTGGCTACGATGAGAATGGCACGCCCCTCCACTTTCCGCTGCCTATGATCCAGGACAAGCGATGGTTTTTCAATCGGTTCTTCTTCTTGTGGCCCTTCGTGCTGGGTGGTCTCCAGCTCCATATGTTGGCGTACATGATAGTCTGGATATCAGTACCCGCGGTGCTCATAGTTGGCTACGCCCTGCAGTATGGTGCGAATAAGCTTCTACGTTGGGCGCCAAGCGACATGAAGCACATGCACAAGACCCCCTTCTTGGCAGGAATCTTTGCTGGAACACTTTTCTGGGTGGGCGTGCGATATATCTTTCGCATACTGCCCGGTAAGTCTTTACGCTCTTTAGTACCTTCGTATGTGCTAACAATATTCCAGCGACATTATCGTCCAACTTCTTTCTCAACCTCTTCTTTGCGACTTGTTACGGCCTATGTACCTACTTCTATTTCATGACCATGACCGGAGACCCAGGCTTCATCCCCAAAGGTGCCAGCCGAGGTCAAATGAAGAAGACGATCGACGACCTCGTAGAACATAACGCGTTTAACGAGACGCACTTCTGTACAACTTGTATGATACGCAAGCCTTTACGAAGCAAGCATTGCAGGCGTTGTGGGAGATGCGTCGCCAGGGAGGACCAGTGAGTGGCTGCGCACAGTCTTCCATTGGAGCTACCTACTAACCAAGTCTAGTCACTGTCCTTGGGTTGACAACTGTGTTGCTGTGAATAACCACAAGCAATTCTTGTTATATGTCACCTTCATGATCCTCGGCATTGGACTACTGATACGACTTACCATTGCCTGTAAGTCATCTCACCCCAGTTAATGATGTTCTCGTGATGCTGACAGCATGTTCAGATCTCGAAGTACTCCCGACACCATTACCGGAAGACCTCAACTGCGCAGTCCTCAAGGATGAGTACTGCGCCATACTCTCGAAAGACCCTCTCACCATCATCACGAACGCATGGGCCGCCCTACAGCTTACATGGACCTTCATGCTCCTCTTCGTGCACCTATTCCAAGTCGCCAAGAACCTCACCACCTTCGAGTCTATGCGACACACCGATCAAGTCAACCCCCTCATGTCCGCCATCACCGCCGGCACTATGAGTGTCGATGGCGCCCAAATCACAGAAGCCGGAGCTGGGCCCGACCCCGTCAATGCACACGACCACAGCCACGGCCACAAGCACTCTCATCAAAAGAAAGAAGGGTTCCTCACGAGATGGTCAAAGATCTTAGGCATCGACACATTCATGGCAATCGCGTTCCAGGGCTACAAGGGTAGCAAGGACGGCAAGAAAACGAAGTCACCGGCAAGGAAGACGAATCCGTTCTCCCGAGGTGTCGTGCGGAATTGCCAGGATTTCTGGTTGGATGGACCGGTCTTTGGGAGGAAGGAGAGCAATAAGGGTTTGATAGGTGGTCAAACTGTGGATTACGCGAACCTATATGAGGTGCCGAAGGGAGGTATGCAGTATCGTGGTGGCTATGAACAGGTTGCCACGGCGGATGATGAAGTGTAGGCTTTGTATATTGGCGTGAACGAGACCTATGATACCCTATTGGCACTTTTGAGAGTTCTTGCCACTGTTTTCGCTCTTGGGTGACGTTGTCATTGTGTCGTTCAGGTGATGACGAATTCCTGATCAGCTATGCCTTCGAGCCGACATTTCTGCCCGTACTGGCCTTGCATTATACCACGAACATAGCAGGGTCCCATCATACGATATGTGCCTTCGGGCGCGTCTTTAGAAGGATAGAGCACGTATGGCAGTCTGCACTGATGAAATACTGCGACGATAGCGTCATTGAGGTCGAGACTTGGGCCCACGCCCAGGTAGCCTGCATTCGTTGCGAAGATGCGGCGGTTGGGGCATATCTGCCGTAGTCTGAAGTGAGCATCGATGGCCCTAAGGTCGATATCGCTTGGTATTTCTCCAGGCAGATCAGGTAGCTTGTCGTGCTGCCGTATGTAGCTTTCGAGATCTTCCAGTCCGTTAGTGGGCCATGAGCGTCCCGGGTGTGCGAGCAAGCAGCCTGCGAGAACTATGGTGGGGACTGATATGCTACTCTGGCGTGCCTTTGGCGTAGCTTTCGTGGCCAACAAGAACGACAGCCCACCACGAGTCGGGTCGTGTCACTACCAAATATACTTTTTGATATCGTGCTCGGATCAACCCCCCGACTTTCACGACACCCACCCCAACACCGTCGGGACATTGTTCTCTTGCGAGACATCCCGCTGCTGAGGAGAGTGGTATGCTGCTACCGCCACTCACTCTCGAGCTCTGCAGGCTCACCGCTGGCACGCCGGCATGCTCACACTGCGGCTGACCATCTCCGCTCCCCGAGCAGTGTCATTAGCGACAGCCTCACCATGCATTTCCACCACACGAGCCTTCTGGACCCTCACAGCGAGACATGAAGAAGCAGAGCCATCGACCATCATCAGTAGCAGCAAGAAGCGTGAACGGTCCCGCGATCCTCAGGCCGGCCTCGCGACACCCGCCCCAGACGAAGCCCGCGATAAGAAGAGCGCCTCACCTTTCTACTTCTCCGCAGGCTACGCAGGATGGGCGAAACGCCCCTCACGACCCTTCCCGCCTCCATTCTTCTCTCCGCCCAGCGGCTCCTTCTCCGATCCCCTGTCGACACACCACCGATCGATCGATCGCCGACCGAAGGTAGACGGACAGATGATTCGTGGTGTTACCAACGGCGACGATGCGATCCTGGTCAGTGATAGTCTCATCTGCGCCAACGATGGGGTGGGACAGTGGGCGCAGCGAGAAAGAGGACATGCGCCGCTCTGGAGCAGGCTGATAGCGCATTTTTGGGCCTTGGCTGCTGAGCGAGATCTGTACGGACAAGTACATGAAGAGGGAGAAGGTGGAAAGGGCAAAGGCGAGCCAGATATGATCAGATACCTCGCAGAAGCCTATGAGAGGGCCAAAGAGGCGCTGAGTGAGCCGAACGAGTGGCACGGGACGACAACCGCGAGCGCAGCACTTCTCCACTGGATCGATGGACCGGAAGGGCAACATCCAATGCTATACGTAACACAGCTGGGCGACTGTAAGATACTCGTCGTAAGACCGAAGAAAGACACCGAAGGAGAAGGCGATGTCATCTTCGCCAGCCAAGAGCAATACCACTACTTTGACTGCCCTCGCCAACTTGGCACGAATTCGCCTGACACACCCGAAGAAAACGGCGTTTTAGACCGCGTAGAGCTGTTTGAGGACGACCTGGTCCTAGCCATGAGCGACGGTGTCACGGATAATCTGTGGCAAGAGGAGATTGCGGACTATGCCGTAGCAGGATTGAAGAGCTACAAAGAGAAGCACAGCGATGATGATGGAGCTGAGGCGATGAAGTATGTCGCGCAAGAAATTGTGCTCAATGCAAGGAAGATTGCGGAAGATCCATTTGCGGCGAGTCCGTTCATGGAAAAGGCCGTGGAGGAGGGACTGGCAATTGAAGGTGGCAAGATTGACGATATTAGTGTGGTCGTGGCCATGTGTAAGAGGAGGGATGGGCAGGGATGAATGAAAGGAGGCCACCCATACACACACTCCACTACCTCTTGCACATTGCGATAGCAACACTGCACCGCAGTCATTGCATGCGAAGTCGAAACAGTAAAGCGCCCCCTCGCTTCGCTTCGACACACTCACCTTGTTCGAAGGTGCTTAGCTTGCTCTGCGCAGGTTGATGTTGCTGCCGCTTCTGGTGCGCGGCCGCTCACATCTTTGGTCCGGAGGCCCACTTACGATGACGCGGCTCAGGTGTCTGGATATCAGACAACGATGTACCGTTTCATGAGGCGACCCCATACGTTTGAGCCACCAACAAAGGCAAAGTTGTGTCGACATTGTATGCGCTGGTCTTCGATCACTGAAAGCTTTGATGCTGCTTCCACGAGAATCTCTGGGCCCCAGAGACACTCCGCCGGATGTGGGCAGACGCCGTTTGCACCATCCATGACCGGAGACAGCCATATCCACTAGGTCTAAAAAGCGAATGCTATAGTTGAAGTCGATCGAGAATACTGGACCGCGTTGCTTTCAGTGGCCGAACCACTGAGTTCCCTCATCTGCCGCGACCTCGTGAGGTAGTCGAGCATGTTACAGGTTACACTGTTGCTTTCCGCAGCAGTCGTATTGCGCATAGCCGAACAAAGAGCCATGGTGCGCGAGAATTGATCGCTAGCGTCTCTTAGACTTGCGTGTTGCGCTGTTCGATGTTCCAGGGCGCGTCGGCTTGTTGAGAAATCCGGCGTCAGGCTGGCTCGCAATTGGGCGAAGCTGCCATGGACGTGAATAACTTAGTGGAAGGACACCCGGTTTACTACACCGACACATGAACACTGCATGAGTTTGGATGTAAAGACCTTCGAGGTTGAACAGCTACAATGAAGTGGATGCAGGGAGCTTCGACATCGATCACGCTTCATTGGTCCGGGACGAACACCGTGCGGCATACATGCTGCAATCCTCGACGGAGTCTACTTTCCGCCTGCTGAGATCGGCCGGAGCCAGAGCGCGATATCCTTTGACACATTCACTCTGCTGGGTCGTCAAATGGCGTGCAGAACTGGATCAACCTACTCCACCATAACTCTCGACCAACCCGGGAAAGACTCATTCCCACTTCACCCTGTACTCCGCCGCCGGACTGGGCCTCTACACCTTGCCATCAGCCGACATGCGTCCGAAGGGGTGGCATTATAATGCCACGTAATTGTTCCGCTACATCATCAAATGTCAGGCCTGGTGCTGAAAGCTCGTGTTCACGACAACTGCACCATGGCGAACAGGCCGTAATTCCGTGTCCATCCACTTCAGTCTCGCCATGTCTCCGTATTGACGATGATGTATCGAGGCGTTCGTAGTCACGAAGCTGTAGAAGTGGCACCCAAAGGACCTTGGGTCGTGGTGCCGAGCGTTGTTTTCGAAGGATGTTTGTAGGCATGGATCGAGTTAGGGAATGGGAATTTGAGAGTGGCGTGCTGGGAGTAGACATTCTAGGATGTGTAGCGGGATCAAGTTGTTCCCTTGCAGGGGCATGGCGCTTCATCTTGGTGCCGATGCAGTCCACTGCATGTCACGATTCCATCCACACCGTACCTCGACGACCAGAGCTTCCACACGACATGGAATGATGTCATGCAATATACGCTGTCGTGTCGTATACGATATCACTTTCTGTACTTTCTCCCCTGAAGTCTGTACTCTGCACTATACGTATAGCGCTTCAAGTCTCGCACTCGCTAAGCACGATCACATCGCATTCGCAGGGCCCCGGCAAGCATGCCAGTGATGCTCGTCCGCTCCTCACCCCATCTCATGCATACCCACCCCCGATAAACATCTTCTGATACCCTTCAATACTCTCCCTGGTCTTCACAAGCACTCCCGCCGCCAAAGTCCTAACCCTCACCTCCTCCCCACTCCCATCTGTGACGAGGTGTCCACCGCCTGTCCTCTCAAATACTACCTCAACCCACTGCTGCGTCTCCATAAGCTGCTTCGGGGTTTCTTGTGCTAGGCGCTGCTTGTTAGCGTCGTTGACTTCGAGTAGTGTCAGAAGAGAGAAGAGGACTGCTTCCAGGATACTGATGTTTGAGATCGCTTGGACGCGGAGCGAAAGTAAGAGGTCCCAGAACACGGTGGTGATGTCTGAGAGGTTCAATGTCGCGGGCCCGGAAGCGTGTAAGAGGAGGGCGAGAGTTTTGAGGTATGTGACGACGACGAATGGTGCAGAGGCGAAGACGGAGCTTTGGCCGTAGGCAGAGATTTCTTGTTGATATCTGCTGACTAGCGGGGAGAAGAATGATTCTCCAAAGACCTTGGCGAGCTGGTTCGGTGCTGGTTTGCGTTTCGTGCGCTCGACCTCCATCCGGCTGGAAAACGTTCGAACTTTGACGGCGTTGAGGTGGGATGTCGTCTCGTCCGCGGCGGAGAGCGCGAGGGGCTTGATCAAGCGGTGCTCGAGGTTCTTGGAAGCGGCTTCGAGACGCTTCACTGAGAGGTCGCCTGGGCTATAGATAGCGTGGAGATGGCCGGGCAGACGTTTGCTGGGAAAGGAAGTGGTGCTGGCGGGAAGTGTTGGGTTGAGGTCGTCTTGGTCTTTGAAACCGGCGAGTTCGCGACCTCCGAGGCCGAGAGCGCTGAGGATAAGGCAGCGTTGGGCGATGGAGTAGTCGCCGCTGAAGCCTTGTTTGCTGAGGTAGGGTGCGAGGATTGGTACGTCCGTGAGGAGAAGGGCGATGAGGGTTTGGAGTCTCAGCTCGTCGAAGTCCTCGGTGTCGAAGGGGTCTTGTAGATCACAGAGCATCAAGGCTAGCTCTTCGGCATGATCACGAACTTCACCACCGAAATCCGTCTTCCTTCTGATGAGGCCTGGAGCGCTCTTGATCGCTAGCTGGAAGCGATCGTGGTCCTTGTCGTCTTTGAGCATTCTCATCAGATCTCGCACATAGACTGGCGCTCTGGCTTTGTTCCGGTTGACGAGTGTAGCGTCTTCGTCACTGTCTTCGGGGTCGCTGTCAGGCTTGGCATAGGGTTTGAGATCATCGTCTTCATCATCCTCGTCATCCAAGATCTCTGTCACTTTCTCGCCTTCTACTCCCGTCTGAGCTGGCAGCGGTGGTCTTTCAGGTCCATATGTACGCTTCCCATTGATGATAGGCAACTGTACAGATTTGGCAACCGGCCGCAGGGCTTTGCGAGCGCCTTGACTGGATCCTTCTAGGAACTGCAAAGACTCCGCAATGGTTCCAATATGAGCCGTCAGGGAGATCATACTGCCGTACCATTTCGCTTCATCAGTCTGCATGTCTTCGGTGCCGAAGTTCATCCTGGATCCTTCCTTGTCGACCAGCTTAGACAATGCTGTCCCAACAACCATACCGAGCCATCTAGATTTGCTGTTGGAGCTATCGAGTCTGTTACTCACGCCTTGCATGTGACCTGAAGACCGTGCGGTCATCAGAACAGCCATGGGAGTAGTGCGATGTAACGATCCTGCACACAGGAGCAGCACCTGAGCAGCACATTCTTGCTGCACGATCGGCGCATGGTCGATGAAGAGGCGGTCACCAAAGCATGTCAGGATTCTCTCGAGCAGGGTCTGAAGCTCGTCAGGACCTAGCTTGGCAAGCACGGCTACGCACGCCCGCCGTACGGCGAAGGAGAAAGCACTCGGCAGAGCAGGATCTGACAGCAGCTCCAACAAAGCTCGTTGCGTGGAGGCAGAAGGAGCCGCTAAAGAATCGATCACGGCAGCGATGGCCGCTATCAATTCTTCTGAGGAGTCCTGCTGCGCAGAGATAGCGGAGAGCCACCTCGACGCATTCTCCAGCAATCGCCGCTGATCGTACTCGGGAAGATTTAGTGAAAGTGCCGCTAGTGTTCGTGTCGTGGCTTCCGAACGCTGCACTGCTTTGCGAATGGAGCTCATGATCACACTTTGGATGAGGTGAGTCGAGTAGCCCAGTCCAAAAGCGCGGCTCAGTAGCTGAGAAGCGGCAGTCGAGCGCTGCTCATCGCCACCGGCACACAAGGCATCGACATTGCGACCAAGCCAAGCTGCATACTCTGCGCCACGAGTCAGCCAAGGGCTGGGTTTGATCTTTCGCGATGCATCTTTCGTCGACAGCGTGTCTTCAGCACGGGCGATGGTAGCGGTGAGCTTGCCAGAAGCCATCAAGCCGATGAAGTCCTTGCATGCCATGTGGCGCTTGCGGTCATCCGTCAGAGCCTCCGTCAAGCCAGTCCAGATGGTGAGAGCGAAGTCATCGCCGACGAACAGCTCCCTGGCGAGGAGCAGGAGAGCCTCGAGCTCCGAGGCGGAGCCATCTGATGGCTTCGACTTCTCCGACGAGTCGAGTAAGAAGCGCAGTCTCGCCACCAAAGCATTGGATCCAGCCACGCTCCGAAGACAGCGCACTAGGAGCGATGTGTCGGATTTCTGCAATGGCGAGCAGAATGTCGGCACGATGGAGCTGACCAGGGTATTGATGATTTGTGCCTGCAATGGACCCGGTGCTCGAATGTCGAAGTCGCCGTCGTGCTTCAAGATTCTGCCAAGGATCCCGATCAGATCATGTGCGGCTGGCTGGGACCTGAGCGCTTGCAAGCAGTGTCGAGGTGAGTTGATGCTGCCAGGGTGCTGAGGAGGCTTCTGGGGCTCCGTGTATGCTAGAACTATCGGCGTCGGTCGTTGGACTGGCGGGCGGGAAAGTGCTTGCAGAAGTTGTGCTGGCGCATCGTCGCTTCTCTGCTTCACGCTGACGGACTTGACGGCCGTCAAGAAGTCTGCCATGTCCTCTGCTTGGGCACATTGTATGTGGACGTTGACGTTGGTGGAGGAAGAGGCGCTGGCACGTGAAGTGGAGTGGATCTCGCGTCGTGCTTTGATATGCAGCTCGTTCTGCGATCAACAGCCCTGCGTGCCTGTGTGTCTAGGTAGCTGTCGCGTGCCGGTATGTAGACCATGGCTGCCCTCAACGGAGACAGCCAGACCACGACACGCTCTCGCTCCAAAGACATGGCCTACATCCTGTCCCGCGCCGGGGCCTGCACCGATGCCAGCACATTCACGCCGGGTCAGGCAGCTTTCGACTCGCTCAGCACGACCAAAGTCCTCGTCATCGGCGCAGGCGGGTTAGGATGTGAGATTCTCAAGAACCTGGCCTTGTCGGGCTTCAAGAGCATCGACGTGATTGATATGGACACCATCGACGTCTCCAACCTCAACCGCCAGTTCCTCTTCCGACAGAGCGACGTCGGTCAGCCCAAGGCCACGGTGGCAGCCAACTTCGTCATGAAGCGCGTGCCGGGCTGTCAGATCAATGCGTACGTCGGCAAGATACAGGACAAGGACGAGAGCTACTACATGCAGTTCAACATGCTCATTTGCGGTCTCGACTCGGTCGAAGCACGACGCTGGATCAATGCTACGCTGGTGGGCATGGTCGATGAACAGAACCAGGAGAGTCTCAAGCCGTTGATCGATGTAAGTACTGGCCGCCATCCGCGTGACATCACATACCGAGGCGCCGATACGCCATTCTCGAGCATACCTAACACCATGCTTCCAGGGCGGCACAGAAGGCTTCAAGGGACAGTCGCGCGTCATCCTTCCAACCATGACCTCCTGTATCGAATGCCAGCTCGACATGCACGCGCCTCGCGCCGCCGTGCCTCTCTGCACACTCGCTACTATCCCACGCCAGCCACAACACTGCATCGAATGGGCTCACATCATCAAGTGGGAGGAGGAGCGCAAGGGCGTCACACTGGATACAGACGATCCAGAGCACATCACGTGGCTATACCAGACCGCCCTCAAGCGGGCACAAGAGTTTGGGATCCAGGGCGTCACGTACACCATGACACAAGGTGTCGTGAAGAACATCATCCCCGCCATCGCCTCCACCAACGCCATTATTGCCGCCTCGAGCTGTAATGAGGCCTTCAAGATCGCTACCAATTCGGCGCCCTTCCTGGCAAATCCGATGAACATTCCGACTGGTGTTGATCCTGATGACTACATGGCCGATATGGATGGTTAGTACCTCGTATCCTCTTGGGGCCTCCTCATAGCTGACGTTTCCAGGTGAATTCATGCCAGCGCCGGACAATTACATGCTGTACACTGGCGATAACAGCGTCTACACCTACACGTTCGGACACAAGAGGAAACCGGATTGCCCAGTGTGTGGCAACCTTCCGAAGGATCTTTCAGTCAGTGGCGATACCACGCTGGGTGAGCTTGTGGAGAGCTTCGCAGAGCGTCCAGACGCTCAGCTGAAGAAGGTATGTGTGAAGAGGGCGCGTCGTGCAGTGGAGGACAGCGCGTCGTGTAGTGCTAGATCCCCACTGCTACGCGTCCATCTGAGACACTGTCACATCGCTCGCGCTAACATGCTCACAGCCAAACCTCAGAACAGGCGAGAAATCGCTCTTCTACTCCTCACCAGAAAGCTTACGTCAGCAAACTGAGGGTAACCTGAAATTGAAGTTGAAAGACCTCATCGAAGACGGTGAGATCGTGGCGATTAGCGACCCCGCTTTCTCCATCGACTTCAACTACCGCCTGAGCCTGACCTAGGCACATCCATGACCGTAGCTACCAAAATGATTGCTGAGAGAGCGAGGCGTTGGGCGTAAGGAGAAGAGGTAGATATCCCAGAAATTGAGTCAATTCGCGCTTCGGAAAGCGGCCTCTCCACCGTTCCGAGGCGTCTCTGCGGTGCTGGAAGGTTGTATGACACGACGTTCGCAAGCGAGATGGTTGGAGCGTGGCACGGTTCGACATGGATCGTGCCGTGGTTCTCGCCGGCCTGGCCACTGGACATACGATGGATGGCTGGATCAGGGCACAGGGTACGTGCTCACGGCCCTCTAATAAGAAGCGTGTGCTGGCTGAGCTGCAAGTGCCCGTCCCTGGTGCATCAATAGCATCAACCCTATGTTTGCATGCCATCCAGCGGTGACCCCGACGAGTCAGTACTTACTTCTGCCTCTGCCTCTCTCAAACCACATCGCCACCGCACCTCTCTACTCCAACAACCACAATCCGATTCCTCACCACCAACGAACCCCACCATGTTAACCGCCCGAGACCCCACCAGAATCCCACTCCTCAAAGCAAGCATCGGCCTCTCCACTGAGAAGGTAGAGACACAACAATGCACTTGCAATGCGCAGTACAAGTATGAGAAATCAAGAGCAGAGTATAGTCTGCTGCTGCAGCACGCGGGAATGGTACGGCAAGAAGATGGCAGGAGGGGGGAGGAGTTGAGGAAGCTGCAGGCTGAGAATGAGGAGCTCAGGAGGAGTCTCGATGCGGCGAGGGAGATGGAACTTGTTAGTGGGAAGCAGATTCGGGAGTTGGAGCGAAAGGCTGTGGACGCTGTCAAGGTTTGGATGAAGGGTTGAGGATGGGAGAGGGTGGGCGGGTAGACTCTATCTTAATTGGGTTGGAAAGGTGATGGCGGCTGACGATATACAGAACTGCGCGCAAGGAACAAAGTCTTGGGGTCGGGATGGTTGCGGCACGCACTTTGACATATTCAAACACATCAGGCAGCACGACTGATTGACCGGATGTCCGAAACACAGAGATTCCAGGATTTCTCAACCTGGGTCCGACTCTGCAGGCTGCAGGCGAAATGTGTTTATCGTCACGGCCACAGCCGTCAACTTACAGTAGGGAGCACTGAAGGCGATAGAGTATGACTGTTGCATGAGTTGTAACGGTAACGCGCGCATGGTCGGGTCATACCATAATCGAGGCAAATCTGGCTGCTTGGTATGCGAGGTACGGCTCAGACTGAATCTACAACGCAGTCCCTTGGCTGCTCAGTGCTCGGCGCGATGTGAGGTCCATGTGGCCTGCTGCGAGTAGCCGCTCATGACACACCGACAGCATCATCCCTCTGTTTGCATGTGGAAAGGCGGTGACAGCATAGACAGAAACTTGCAGTGATCTTCTTGCAGTTTCGATCTTCAATGCGCGTCCCGGCGACGTCTTCCTCGTCCCAGGTCACTCGAATCTAAATCTGGCAGAACCTGTCGAACTCGACCCCATCCCACCATCACCACGATGCCATCCTCTCCATCCTCCAGCCTGACCCACCTCGAAGCAACCATCACCTCCCTGTCTTCCAACATCGCCCAGGCCGAGCGGCAACAAGAACATCAAAACATCAAGTATGCGCTGCTCGGAGCCTCCCATCTGCTTCTCCAGCAAGAAGTCGCGGACCTATATGCCAAATATCTCCGCCTCCAAGTTTCCCACCTCCTGCTCCAGGAAGATGTCAAGGACCTCCTGATCGAGAGTATCGCGAAGGAGGAGCGGTACAAGACGATTCGGGAGGGCTCGGAGAAGGTGCAGGAGAATGCGAAGAAGGTGGAGGATACCGCTAGAAAAGCCATGGCCGACCATGAGAAGCTCTTGGAGAGGCTGGAGGATGCCGAGGAGGTGGTTGCGAAGAGTGAGGGGAGGATTAGGGAGTCGGAGGAGAGGGTTGAGATGAAGGAGGCTTCTAAGCGGGTTTGAGGGGGGTTCAGAGCCGAAAGGAGGTCTTGGTTGGGTAAGTTGATGTCTCCCAGGCGGGAATGGAATCTGGGACTTGTGCTGACCTTGTCACAGCATCTGTCCCCATCGATTTGCGACGTATCTGGGAGGGGAGCTTCGGCGTGACGTTTGAAGAGACTATGCATGCATGCACAGCATGCCAGATCGTTTGCTTGCTCGCGGAGTCTGTTCGGCTGAGCAGCATCGGCGAGGTTGGCCATGCCAATGAGAACCGGTACAACGTCGTAAAGCTGTCGACTCAATGCTTTGCCATCATCCAGCTGCTCATCGCACTGCTGCAGAAGTCTACTGTCCTCTGCATCTAAGCTGAAAGAGTTCTCGCTGTCAGAGCTCTTCATGACGTTGACCGCATGTTCACGTTTGTAGAATGACAGCGATTCGTTCTTCATTATCTTCAGATCAGCCTTCAAAGTGAATATGAACCACCGCTGCCAATCCCACTGCTTCAGCATGTCTTCGCCAGATTTTGCGCCTTCCAAGACGGCCGAAGATGCATGGTCAGCGCTCCATGACATGGAGCCAAAGTTCTGCCGAGTATTATGTAAGACCAGTTGAGACCATAATCGTTGATGCGACGTTCTCGCCTGGCGTTGAAGAGTTCCGGTAACGAGGTCCAGTGGTTCAAAATCGAGTGTCAGGGCTTCATCCGAAGATGAACTCATCAGTTATCCTGACTTCAAATCATGCTTCACGGAGTTTGCAGCGATTCGCCGGAATGCATCTAGCTGCGTCTCTGCCGGAGACGGTGCCTTCCACATCGGTAGATTTGGTTCCAGTGGTGTGGGCCGAGGACGCAGACTGCTTTGTAGCCAGGCTCTCAGTCGGCAGTCCTCGGGTCGGTTGGCCTCTTCGAAGTCGAGACGGATGGCTTCGCTCACTAAGAAGAGATCTATGGTCTGGTCGGTATCATTAGATCAGGTCATCCGATGTAAGCTTCACATACGGTGCTTGTTGTCGGCTGTCTTGATACAGGATATTGTCGACGACTTTCCAGTAGCGTAAACGGGACTATCCCATCTGTCCACGGTCGTACATGGTACAAGGCACATGTGCCATTCTGATTCATCCGCACAAACATCATTCCAGAAGGCTGCTGGGGTGTGCGTTGTGGTTTCGCTTACCGCCCAGCCCATCGCCAGATTGCGTGCGAAGAAGTCTGGTGCGATCACGAACCTCGAAGCCAGAGCATAGATTTCACCAGGTGTCAGAGGTCCTTCTTGGAAGTAATGGGTTGTTGGTCCATCCCTTTTTGCATAGCGAAATTTACCCCTATGCCTTGGAGCATCGGCCTTGATGCATCCTAGCCCGTCATCACCAACGACCAACAAAGGCTCACCGTCTTGATGGAACTCTATAGGAACTCTGTTTCTCCAGGAACTGAGGAAGACATCGTACTTGTCGTGAAGCCAGCTCGGCAGTGCTTCTCGAATTTGTGCAAGGTACTCCTCCAGGGACACAGGCAAGAGTTCAAACTGCTCATCGAAAGGCTCAGGGGCACAAGGTCCGAAGTCGCCATGTAGGCCTTGCTCTCTGAGAAAGTAATCATTGCTCTGGTGAGAATCGTAGTTCAACCAGGCAACTCTCAAGGACTTCATATAGCTCGTCTTGTTTGCAGGAGCATTGCTGACCCACGTCTTGTTCGGAACAAACCTCAGCCACTCTCAGACACCCTTTGACTTAGTCGACCACTGCAGCCGTTGTTAGCAACATCCGAAAGAGCTAGAAACTTGGATGGCCGCCGACACATTCGACTCGCGTGGAGGGCTCATGCTCAAGTATCCTCCATCCCAGAAATCCCAGCATAGACTCTGACCAAGAGCTTCGCTCGACAAAGTCGCCATGCTCGCCAAAGTCCAAAGCTCCAACAAAAGTATTGATACCTGTGAGCCTCACGGCATCACCACAAAACCACAACGTCGCTTGCTCATTCGCGCATCTATACACAAACCGGACATCTATACACCTCCCTCCTCAACGGCCTGCCCTCCCTAAACTCCTCATCGAGACAAACCCGATGGAACACATGCCTACACGCAAACACCACCAGCGCAAGCTTCTTAGCCTCCTCACTTCCACCCTCCCTCTCTATCGTAGGTGTAGCCGGCGCCTTAGCTTTTCCCCTCGATAGTCGTCTCGCCTGCTCCCCTCCACCACGTTCCAGCATCTTCCTCGCTTTGTCCGCCTCACGTTCTTGCTCCCGAGCGACCCACTCGTCCCAGACAATCTCCCCTATCCCTGGCCCCCAAGCACGTCGTTTGCAGCGTTCGCAAACCTGGGTTCGGGGTCGCCAGCCGCGTTGGCGAAGGGTGTTGGCTTCTTGGATCTCGGTGAAGACGTCTGAGCCAAGGAGTTCGTTGGCTAGGCTGAGGACTCCGCTCTCGAAAGTGTAGGCTGAGAAGATGTCTTGAAGGACTGCGCGAAGATCTGCTAGGGATGGAGCGCTTGAGGCAGCGCGGGAGAGGAAAGCTCGAAGGACTCGTAGGAAGCTAAGGTGATCAGCGCGCTGTTTGGGTTTGTTTGGTGCGTCTTCGTTCTCTTTGAGCTTGACGCTGGGGATGGCGGTGGTGGCCATGAGGGCTGTGAAGGCTTGTTGGACATTGGCTCGAAGAGACGACGCGAGCTTGCTCGGATCGAAAGGATCTCCTGCTTGGTCGCTTGGATGTTCCTCGAAGTGGTTTAGAGCTTCCATGACGCTCTGTGTCACCTTAACCACGATATCGACTAGATTAAGCCACAGGTATTCGTCCAGATCAAGGTCGTTTTCGTCTATGTCCCAGACCATATTACTCCGAGGTCGTGGTTTCCGGGTGACGACAGCACTCTGGCTTTGGCACAGCCAGATACCCACTGTAGTATACTTCTCTAGGTCTTCAACCAGATCATCCGACGTTTCTTCCGAGGCAGTGACTTCGGGCAATGCCGCAGCGTCGATTAGACTCGTTAAAGCAAGTTGAAGACTTTGCATATGCGATACGAGCCGGTCCATTGCATCGCGAGCCAGGCCATCTCGTGCAAGTAGAGCGACTGCCGCATCGATGACACCGCTGTTTTCCATAGCTGGAAGCACCCTCTCAAGTCGTAGGTCGCTCGAAGGCAAGACTTTGATATAGTCTGCAACATGTGTAGGATCGTGCCGGCACATGAGCTGTACATACTGCTCTGTGAAGTCCTTTTGGCTCTCCTGCGTCAGCGGAGAGACACTAAGCTGCTGCGCACGCAGTGATGATGGCTCAAGCAGGGCTCTGAGGAATATGAACTGCTGGTGCGAGTCCTCTAGTGCATCAACGCTCGATTGCAACAGATCCGGCGCTGAGATCGCCAGCGTACGAGCAGTGAGCACGATGTCGATAGCCGCAAGATCGTACACATGATGATCAATGACTTGCTTGATGGATTGAGTCTGTTTGTTGCTCAGTCCCGTACTATCGCGCAGACACAACTTTATAAGATCAAACACAGCATCTTTGTCATCGGGATCCTCGAAGTAAGTGTCGAGAAGCTCAGTGTAGAGTCGCTCGCTTCGGTAGACCGATTTCAGGACCCGAAAGAACCGTGCTTTCCTCAATGCTTCGATCAAAGTGGTAACGCTTGAAGGGTGGTATGCTGAGAGCAAGTACTCCACGCTGAGTTGGCAATCATCCCGGAGAGACTCAAGTGGCGGATGACACAGCCGCTGCAATACGCTGTTGAGCAGAGTTCCCGACAAGATCAGCTGCCCCGGGTATTTTGACAGACTTCGCGCGATGAACATGTCGAGATAGACAACTTGTTCAGGCTCGAATTCGCCTTGCCGCATTACTATCAGCAAGATTTCGATAATCTGCTGTCGACTTATCCTATACCCTTGTCGCGCGGTGAGTCCATTCGTGAGTGACGTGCCATTGGTGCCGCTATCGTCTTCGGCCTCGTTGAGAAAAGGATCTTCGAACGCCTCATTGAGCATGCTCATGAAGCTGCCTACGTCGAATTGGAGCAATAAGCTCAGGTAAGGGTAGGCCGGCTCGTCGTTGGACTGGGACGTTGTGCGGAAGGTTTTCTTGCTTGCCTGTGGCCACGCCACTGGCGTGCCTGCGAAGAGGTAACCATACAAGTCTGTCTTCGCTTGCGATCCTTCCTCGTCGTCCATTATGTCGCCGCTCGGGTATTGCCTGCTTGTAAGAGAGTAGGCGAGATACGGAAACGTCTTCGCAGCTGAATCGTAGAACAGGTTTTCCGTGATGTCTTCATCTTCGTCGCCCTCGAGAAGCATCTTGACGAGCGTCAACAGGTCGATTAGCGGCGTGACATAATCTTGCAGAGCCTGTGTCCAGATGTATATGAGAGCATCGTACAAAGTGTGCTGCCTGCAAAGCATGGTGACTTGATCCAGGTCAAAGGAATGAGGATCAAGCCGACACAGCAGCTCCTCCAATCGAGACCCTTGCGCTTCGCCGATGAAGTGCGAGACAACGGCCTTGACTACCTCCGGCGGCAGCATGTTCACTTCTCCATCAAGGACATAGGGCTCGAGAGTAATGACGAACACAGAGCCTTCGTCTGCTTCCTCGAAGTACTCAAAGACATCGGCGAAAAGATAGTCCGTCTCTTCCATCATGACACACGCCTCGAAGCACACTTCTGCAAGCTCTCGCAGCCTTGTCGATCTTTCACTGTCCTGCTGTGCGAAAGTGTAGTTCAGCGATGCCGAGATCATGGCTAGCAGACGTTCTTCCACCAGCTCATGCCTAGCACCATCCGTGGCAGGTAGACCTATGGTCAAGTTGTTGGCACTTCCTGAATAGTATTCCGTTGCAAGGCGGATCGCAGCGATGTGGTCTCCAGCTTCCATCAATGCCATGAGCCTATCAGCCCAGTTTGAGAGGATGCCCACAGTCAGATCGTTGAATCCCAGTAAGAAGGTCCGACCCTTGTACACCTTGTAGCTCATGTAGAATGCATCAGCGACGACTCCATGTAGCGAAGGGTCATCGGTGTTGAGCTGCTCCACGACTGCGTGTAACTGCTGCGAGATCAGATCCTGATGATAGATGTGCTTGTGCAACAGATCGATTGTATCAGTCACCTGCAGCGACACATCTTCTACGATGAGCAATCTTTGACTAATTGTGAGCACACCTAGTACAGAACGGCCCAGCCATTGTACTGCAACTATGGCCTCGTCTGCTCGCCAACGACTGCGTGGGGCGAACTCCAAAGAAGGCTGCTTTTGCGGATCGGCGTTTTCGATGACCTTGACGTCTAGCACTGTAAGCACATTCGACCAGCAGTAGACAAGCTTGGTGTCAGAATTGCCCTTCTCAGCGTCCGCACTTGAGCTCTTCAGCTTGACAGCTGGAAACCAGGCGAGGCAACCGCTGAGCGTACTGTGTGGAGTGAGCTCCTTTGGTCGTGGAGCTTTGTGTTGCGTCTGGGCGATGGGTGTGGTAGAAACTATCACAAGGAGGTACGGTGTGAGCAGTGCTGTGAGACCCATGCCATCTGTGGCTTGCTCCACATTACCAAGTGGCAGTGGTGAGAACGCAAGCACTGAACTCGGCTTCTTGCTGGGCTGAACCTGAGGTTCAGCAGAGGGATATCTGCCCAGCAACCGTGTAGTCTTGATGGACCTTGTGACTGCACCAAGACCGCGTGTAGCCAGATGTGAGAATGCCATACCGGCTGCATCTGCAGAAACGAGCGCCGTGTGTCGAGTCCCGAGAAAGCCGATATGTAGGATCGCGCAGTTCTCCAAGTGGCCGTCCGGATGTTGTGCCTGCTGTAGAACATTTCGGTCCAGGGGTGGGATCATTAGGAATGGGCGAGCTGGGCGATTGATCTCCCAGGTCAGTATGAAGCCATTAGCATGACCCGTTGCTATCGTGGAGTAGTCCGCAGATATGGCTATGGCGGTCACCGAGCCACATTCCGTAGCCTTCGTGCCTTGACCGATAATGATCTTTAGGGTTTCATGGTAGTCAAATCCCAGGACCAGGCCTTTCGATGTGCCAATCGCTATCAAGGCAGAGACAGCCACACATGTTGGTCGACCGAAACTTCGCTTTCCAGATTCCGAAAACGCCTGACCTGTGACTTTACGCAACTTCCTCCACCGCACTACTTCCCATGGAGCTTGCGGGGTGTCGGTCGCTGAGCCACCGTCCTGTGAGGAAACGCCAGATAGCTGCGAAGAGATGGAGATGTGTCTGGACTGTGGGCTAAGAAAGCCCGGTGATTGGGCTCTGGGTGAGCCGGCGGGCGATGCTGACAGACGTGTCTCGAATCTACGCTCAAATGGCTGCAGTGCCCCAGATGGCGTTCTTGACACTGTCTTCCGCGGTCCTGACGACATGATCCGGCCGGGGGAGGATGCCAAAGAGCCTCGCTGAGACAGTGTGTCGTCGGGTATCGAGCCCGAGTCCGGCCAACTGGCCAGAGGGCTCACTGGAGTTGGCGTGGATGGACCCACATCCAGGTCGATTTCTGGGCTCACACTACCCGTAGCTTGTCCCTCTTCTCTGCTGAGTTGTGGGAAGTCCTGATCATCTATGTCCTCTGATATGGAACTGCTGTTGCCATTGCCTCCAGCCTCGGGGAGAAGCTCCTCTTCAGCCGGATCTCCTGCACCACCCTCTGCGGCATCCTCACAGTCTCCATAGTCTGCGTCTTCTTCCGCTCTTTCGTCCTCGATCCGCGCCTCCGATGTTCGCGCCAGTTCATCCGTCTCCATATCCACATTGTTACCGCCTTCGTGGCCATCTCCGGGAGAGGAGCTCATCTGTCTCTCGTAGACACACACATCGCTCTACCTTTACTGAGTCTCTGGTTCAATGCGTCAAGCTTCGACTGCGTTCTGGTGGCCAAGTTGTGAAGCAGCAGGATTCGAGGGCTTCAGGCAGCGGGATATGGGGATGGAGGTCGAACGACGACTGTTGTGTTTGCTCCGCCTTGTGAGCAATGGTCGTGAGAGAGTCGTAAAGGTCGTGACGTCGTGCTGTACTGTCTGTCCTTGCGTGCACATCGAGGGTGGTTGATGTTCCACCTTTGAATGCGTGCCGCGAAGCCGCGTGCTTCTGCTTCGTCACTTGGTCAAGCTCCACCTCAACGTCGAGATGAATCATATCACCACGTCCGAACATCACCAACATGTCGGCCATAGGAGCGGACCTTCCGCCACACCTCCTCGCCAAGCGCAAACGGCAGCAAGAGGAAGAGGAACAGAATGCATCTACCACAACCTCCGGCGCAAAGCGATCGGCGAGTCCAGACGAGCCAGAAAAGCGACGGCGAGTAGTGGGACCTGCAATGCCTCCTGCACCCATAGACGAAAGACCCGAACAGCCACCAAATGCCCACGACAACGATAGCAGTGACGACGACGACGGTTTCGGCCCATCATTACCTACTGGCGGTGCTACCACGCAAGCACACGAAGATGAAGAAGATGGCACGCAGGCTGGAGGCACAACAGGGCCACAATCAGAGGAGAAGCTGAAGAGAGACGACTGGATGATGATGCCGCCCAAGCAGGATGATCTTGCTGCTCGCCTAGACCCTACCAAGCAGCGGCCCACCAAGTTCAACACCGGCAAAGGCGCAAGAGGGCCAAACAACATGGACGGCGACAGCTCAACGTGGCATGAGACCCCAGAGCAGAAGCAGAAACGCCTACAAGACGAGATGATGGGCATCTCCAAGCCCAATCCTATACCCAACACAGCCTCCGGCAAGACCTCGAAAGTCGCAAAGGAAGACACCACGAATCGCAAAGTCAAGGAGCAACTGGTAAGACTTCATCTCCCACGATCTGTACTCAGCCTTACTTGGCGCATTCGTCTACTAACTTCATGGCACAGGAGACAACGGCTCGTGGCCCCTCCCTTCTCGAACAGCACCAGAAGAGCAAAGGCGCCGAAGCTGAAGACGACCCGAGCAAACGGGCCTTTGACCGTGAGAAGGACATGGCCAGCTCGAGTCGCATATCTTCTACCCAGAAAAGACAGATGCTCAACAAAGCCTCTGACTTCTCTGGAAAATTCTCGGGAGGTTCGTACCTGTAACGAGGAAGTAGCCTGTAGATGCCGTGCCGCTGAAGCATATTCGATGCCGGTATGGACATGTTCCATCCGCATAACGTCGATAACCATCACTCGCAGAATGTATGATGTATCTGCTTCAACGGCCGCGTTTCCCTCGGCACGTCTTGCAGCATCAGGCATCAATTCATGCCGGTAGATACATTGTACCGCTCGCTCGCTCGCCTTCCGGACACGCTTCCGTGCAACACATCTCCTGCCCGTATCCGTACCCGTCTGGCGGAGCATGTCTGGCAAGGGATGGCATGCATGGAAAAACCTAGAAGGATGTTTGTGCAGAAGTACAGTATCACGTGACATGCACATGCTGCCCTGCGAGTCTGCCCAAGATCGTCTTACGCCACAGAGTGCGTGGCGCTGCTCGCCAACAAGCCAATGCTGTCAAACGATTCAACACAGTGGCCAAAAGTCTGTTGCGAAAGAGGGCTGGATGAAGGTTCGGACGACGGGTGGCTTTGTCGGAGAGTGGAGGCAGGCTTCACCTCGAAATCGTGCATTTGCTGGTGGAGCTAGATCTTGTGACTCCATGCAATGCTATGTCATGGCGAACATGCCCATAATGTTATTCTCAGGACTGACAGCAAGAGTCTCGACTTCTATATTACGGTTGTGTATGAAATTTGTACTCGAACAGCCAAAGGCTACAGATGGCAAATGCTGAGCGTCTCGTGATGTTTCGAAGACGCTCCGCACCGACGCTAGGAGACGATGTGAAACACTCCTGTCCCGCCCGCCATGCATGAAGCCTCAGAAAGCATCGCCCTCACTTCCAACCTTAGTTTGCACCACCCCGTGGCATTCGCACACGTCCCTTCCCACAATCCTTTGTTGCAACTGTCGTACACACGGCCACCTGGCTAATCCTCACTCGCTCTCGTAATTCTACCACCCTTTCGATCTACTCGATTCACAATCCCGAGTTACGTACCGCGCCGATCACTTGGCGAAACACTGCATTGTCAGAACGCCGACAGAAAGAGGGAAATCGCCGCGACCTTGCAGTAGTGCGAAAAGTAGACGGTTACAGACGGGCTTCGACATACCACACGGTAGAACGACTGCGCCATGGCAGCGAGGCTGCTGGCACATACGCTGCTGAAGCGGCAGTCAGGAGATCAGACGTTGGGAGGGACGGGAGTGTACGATGATGTGGATGCCGACACATTCAGCAACAACGACGAGTATGATGACCACAATAGCTGGTGGTGGTCACCGGTAAGCCGAGAAACCAATACAGCCTTGCAGGAAGCTGAACCAATGCTCACACACTTGTTACTCAGACGGGCATGGCAGTGCGCTACACCGTAATAGTGCTCCTCTTCGGGGGCATCATCCTCTTCTTCCTCGGCGGCTACTACCACGCGCAACGCAGAATCCGAAAAGGCCTCCCACCCAAACCCTACCACGCATGGATGGTCCGCCGCGCTTATAGGCGGTCTCCGCAATACAACCCATACTATCAGCAGCAACAGCCATACCACTACCAACCGCAAGAAGGCTACCCAATGCAATCCTACCCACAAGCTTCAGGCGCATACGGCGCGGCTCCGCCTCCCGCTTATTACCCACATACTGCACCTCCACCAGCGTATCAGCCTCCCGAGGGCGCAAGCAAAGCCATGGCGGATCAGAATATCGGTAGGGCGGGCGTCTATAGGGCTGCAGAGGGCGGACAGGCGAGTCGTCTTGATCAGCCACTTCCGCCTCCTGGACAGATGGGACCTCTGCCGCCTGTGCCCTCGACGGCACATCAATAGACGGAAGCTTGGTGTTTTCTAGCGTGTGGAGCGTTGCAGCAGAGTGGAACGGAGACCCAATGCATAGCGTCAGGAGGACATCATTATTGTTGAAGCGACACATTCGGGTCTGAAGAGTGTCTGGAATCAGATCATGACCGGGTTTGGCAGGCGTTAATGCAGTCATGGCGTATCATCATAGTCTATCCGCACATGGCACTAGGCTGAAGGGGAAGGGGCGAGGGTCGCCAGAGCGCGGCCGCTGCGGACCTGTCCTTTCCCACGCTTTCTTCTGGAAGAGTGATGGAAGCAATGCAAATGATTGACAAGCCCTCGACGGCAACTTTAAGCTAACGTCACTTCATCATGGTACTGGTCGGAATATTGTGGCCCGTGGCCCATGTCCCATGTCGCGGATGCCAACTTTGTAAGCGAGGTGTGTGACGCAGTGCGTGCTTGTGCGTGTGCTTGCATTTATTGGGTTGAATCAAGGGGCTTTGCACGCTTTGGTGGTATTGGGACCCGCGTCAAAGTGGCCTGACAGCTTTCTTGATTTTGAGTGAGCCGACCTTTAGCAGAAAGCGGGTGGTGAGCCGGGAATCGAAATACGATGGCCTGCCTCCGCCGTTGCCGGTGCCGTACCGTGCGTCTGTGCCATTTGCATGTGCGAATGATCTGCTTGCAATGCCTCGGCTTGAGTTGTGCATCTCGCAATCCCTGGTCGGTGAGTGACATCTGTTCGTGGAGTTGGGCACGCATGTTGCATGTACCGTAGCATGATCTGCTTTGCTTGCGGGGTGTCTTTCTCCCGGACTGGAAGGTAATAACCCGATGGTGTGCTCATCGTTTAAGTGCATCGTACAGCACATGTACAATGAGAGCCGTTGGAGGTAGCGATGATTGCTGCGCTAATGCAGGAACCCACACCTCGCTCGTGTGTTAGATGAAAATTCGTCACTCGCACGAGGACAGCATGTGGTTGACCATGTTGACTAGATTGCGGTTCTCCATGGCGGCTGCGACACGTTCCTTGTCGCCAAGTTGCTTGTTGGCCTCGTCTGCCGAAGAACTGGTTCCTTCCTTGATGCGCACATCTACGCGAATCCGGGGTGGGAGGGCGTTGACTAGGCGGACTTTGACTCCCAGGCCAATGACTGTTGTCAATGAGCAGGCGGATGTTGTGGGCGTTATGAGCACGCGCACGGAGCTGATGCGGGATGTTGGCGAGGTGGGCGGGATTATGGCAATGTCTGACAGATTCACCACGCCCAAGCTGCCGAGGGAGAGCGGGTGTTCCGGGTCGGTGATGTTGGAGATGAGATCGTAGACCTCTTGCTCGTCAATTTCTTCGCGGTCCGACTCATCTTCTGAAGACGATAGGCTGTCGTTCAGAGTGTCGGAGTCTGTAAGGCTGGGATAAGCCGGTGCCAAGGTGTCGAACATGGCATGCTTCGTCAGCGTCGATGGCGTGGACCGCGTGCGGCGAGGTATGTCGTCCGGGTTGAGGATGGTCGGGTTGGCGTTGTCTTTGCCGGCGTCCATGGCGCAAGTGGGCGTTGGAGACAATGTAACGATAGTGATTTTGGTGAGATGTCTGTGTGTTGTGGGTGGGAGGGTGCAGCCCAAGGTTGTGGTTGTGGCGAGAGGCGAGAGAATCGAGATGTCAGAATCAGATGCGCCGAAGCCCTAAACGTAAAGGGAGGGGTCACGGCGATATGGATTGATTGACTGGGAGAAGACAATTTTTAATTTTTTCTGTTGCTAGCATAAGCATACGCTACCGTGTCTCGATAGCGAGGGCGCAGCAAACCTGCGGGACACTGGCGTCAATGAACGGCGCCCAACTCTTCCTTGCCGCCGCAGCGGCAGATTGACACAGAGAAGCTGCAGGTGCAGGTGCAGGTGCAGGTGCAGGTCAACGTCGTCAGGCCTGCTGCAGGTGTGCATTACCACTGCGGCCAGTGGAGCCGGGCAAATCGCTGTTCGCCTTCCGTGTGGCTAGCGGAACTTCAGTGGACACGCGTTGATCTGCAGGTCCCCCCCCCCCACAGGTCAACGTCAGGCCAAGGTCAAGGTCACGTCGAGTAGACTAGACTTTTGGCCTGCTCACCATACGCACGCACGCACACCTCGCGCTGCGGCACAGACTACAGTATACCTATCCCTCCGACGATGGCGCAACTGCTGCAAATACTACTCCTACTACTCAACCCACACCTGCACCGGACTTCGTCGCCGCGCTGAGCCAGGAGCCAGGAGCCGTCTGCAAGTCACCACGCCGGACCACTCGGCCTTCATCATCCTTTCGCCATCAAAACCCCGATGATTTCCACCACCACACTCACCACCCGGATGCGCATCAGCTAACACCTCCATATACTGCTCTTTCATCCGGATGGACCACGCTACGACTGCGCCGGCGCCGCCGCTCACTGGCCACACGAAACAGTATGTCTTCGTGGACGAGTACAACCGCCACAAACGCCTCAAAGTTATGCGCGCTTGTGACGGCTGCCGTAAGCGGAAAATCAGATGTGACGGCGCACTTCAGAATGGTCCATGGCCTTGCGGCGCGTGTGTACGTCTGAAGCTGAAGTGCGTGCCACCGACACTCGATCAAGATGATGACCAAGAGACCCCCGGCGGCCTTCCTGCCCAGACTACATTCTCTTTTCAGAATACGACATTTCCAAACACCAGTCCGGTCAACACCAAAAGCAATGGTTTTGCGCAACAGCCTCCCATGGTCCATGAATGGCCTGCTTCAGCTTCTGCGCCAGTCATGACACCCACCACAACTTCAGCGCCATCTTTACAGCATGACTTCGATCCAGCCGGCTACAGCTACAACCAACAGACATATCAGCAACAGCCGGCACAACGATTAGATCCAGCTTACGCCGACGACCCGTACTTCAACCCAACTCCTGTGCAATACCAGTCTGGTTACCCGCCAAGCCTGGCACGCACACAGACGGTGGAGTCGCGCAGCTCCAGCGGTGATCCAGAGGAGATAGATGTTGGGGTTCAGCAACTTTCCGCGCAGATGGGTGACCTGCAGATCGACATCACATCGGCCGCTCCCTACATCACAAATCAGGGACTTGCGCCAGATGCACCTGCTGTCGAGGAGGAAGCGGAAGTCGTCTTGCCACAGTCGGTGTATACCGATTCTCCCGTCCGTATACCGCCTGAGATGATGCCCGACGAGGGGAAAGCCATGGAATACTTTGGCTATTTCTTCGAGCATGTGCATCCATACGTGCCAGTACTGCATCGAGCCACATTCTACCAACAGTGGCGGACCTCGCGAGCGAGCATCTCACCACTTCTTCTGGAAGGCATCTTCGCTTGTGTGACACGATACGTGGCACCAATCTCTATGTCTCGCAGATGGCTTGCTCTAGCATCCAAGCACGAAGAGAGCTTCAAGGATGTACCACGGCTGAGCACCGTCCAGGCTATGCTCATCCTCATGAAAGCACGGGAAAGCATCTCGAAGAGAGGCTACTACTATCGCTCCTGGATGGCCATGAAGTACATGACCACCATGGGCTTCGATCTTTCGCTCCACGAACACAACGACAAGCGCATGGAGAGCTCGTGTGGTCTCGACCGGCAAGACTGCATAGTCAGGACGCGCGTATGGCAGACCCTGTTCATTCTTGAGATTCTGGTTGGAGCTCCGCAAGGCAGAACCGACTTTGCGGTAGACGCTGAAACCGTGCAGCTCAACCCACCCCTGCCAGCTAACGACATTGATGCCTACGAGCACAAAACATCTCGAAGGTCGACATTTATGGCTCAGAATGTCGCGAACATCAAGCAGTCGAACCTGTTGTGGCAGCACATGCGCCGCTACAAGAAGGACTGGGCATTAGACCCTGTGTTCACACGGCACAACGAAGACCTACCGAACTGGCTACGGGACCTTCCGGCTGATTTTCAACTGCACTATCCAGAGGATGGCAGCCCACCTGTGCTTAACGGCGATCACTTCACTGCCAACCTTCACTGCTACCATCATCTGGTAGTGATTATGCACCATCGGCCACAGCTACAGATGTTGCTTGAAAAGCGGGATCCCAGTTTCAGAGCGCAACTTGACATTTGCTTGTCGTCTGCGTCTCACATGTGTCGGATACAGGAAGCTTTACACCGGGATTTTGGGTTCCATGGACTGCACTTCATGAGTCGGGGAGTGAATTTCACAATCTACTGCGTCCTGACCTGCACGATGCTACATCTTGTGAGTGAAGACGAAACAAGAACATGGACAAACACTGATGACTGCACAGGCTGCGATCACTTCCCCAGATCCGGTAATGAACTCACAAGCTAGGCTTTATTTCACACGTCACATGCGTGTTCTCGAACACTGTCTTCCTTCTTCGACACAGGAAATGCAGGTGCAAATCAATGCCCTCCGTGAAGCTTTCAGCTCGGACACAACACAGCCTTTCGAGCTGAAACCCACGCTTGGGCTGCGCAGTCCTACTATGGGTGACCATCCGACTCCACCAAGCACGAATTCTGGCCCGACGAGTGCACCCATCATGTCTAACCAGGCTTGGTCAAGCCTTGATGCTGCATCATCAAAGACTATGACACCTGCTACCGAATACGGGCAGCCATTCGACAATGTCTCACCGTATGGCATGACTCCTCGACCAGCAATGCCACGCCACTCGAGCAGCTACGACCTATCCAGTCACGGCACGTACGCCCCTCCTCATATGCAGCCTGTCGCTTCTGCGCAACAGATGGGCTATGCGTTGGAGCCGGTGATAAGCAACGAACAGCACACACCTGTCTGGGATCCTTCTAGCATCTTCAACAATTGGAACACGGCCTTCGGTGGTGCGCAGGCGCCGTCGCAACCATCACCACCTGATCCGCGCACGATGCAACCCACCTCCGCGCCAATGATGCCCAATCAGACCTCTCCCATCAACAGCCATGCAATGTATGGTTCACAACAGCTCCCGGTCAATGCAAACTCGGTGGTTCCGGATGCACCACCTCCAATGCCCACGGTAACGCCGGTCATGTGGCAAGACGCCTTCACAAGCGCCTACGTGTCTGGCCATGGCCAAAAACGATATTTTGAGGCATCCGTCGACCATTCGGCATACAGCCAGTACCCCAACAACAAACGTCGAGGATGACTGATCACGGAAGCAAAGTCCGGATAATGCACCCCACCGAAGATATCACGAGCGGACTTGATCCGTGACCGTGACCATGAGTGCAGCACCTCGAATCATCAAGATCGACGCGGCTGTGAAACAGACCAGGACACGTTGCAAGGGCGTGCCTGATAGTGTGCCTTGTTGTGGCCCAAACTGGCCCACCTTTTGCCATCAGCTGATGCCGAGTCGCGGCTGAAAAGGGATCCCGGTATCTCGCGGCCCACAAAGTGGCCTTCACGTGTGGCCACGATGTCTTGGCTTATAACGATCCGTGTCTCAGCTCGTGTCGCTCGCTCGCGATTGAGCTCAACACCGAAGCTCGCGCGATTTGACACCATAGGTATGCCTGAGGCACTCTGTGACCTCGCCTCTGTGCCATCAAGATCCGATAACACACCAACGAGTCGGCCATTCACAAGACGATCTGCGCTGGACGCACTCGAAGCATCGGTACAGCGACGATGTTGTCTCTGCCTTACCGAATGATCTGAGTAACATTTTCACGCATGTCGGCAACGACTATGACTCCAAAACGTCAAGATGAAATGATGAACGACCTTCAGCATACTTTACCAGCATTTCTATACCTTTCTTTTCAGTCTGCGACCTTCACACGCCGGCCGGGTGTCTGTCGAATGAGTCGGCATGTTTGCCGATCATATTCTGTGTTGGGAAGCTTTAAAAGTTCTTGCGTGGAGAAACTATCTACCAGTGCTAGGGAACGGCGGGGTTGATGCGGAGGACGACCTGTCGTACTGGCGTGACCATGCAAGGCGGGTTTTGCTTCATCATTGGGGGGCGGCCGCGTGCTACCATATCGGCATCCTCGCTCTGCCGTTGGGGGAGCTGTTGTATTTGAGGCAGAATCGCCCTCTTCTTTGCCGTGTACACCTATTCATGGGTGTTTGATGCACGTCTCTCCTGTCTGCTCTCGCTTCAGCTCAAGTGGCTCCCCGTTCAAGAAGCTCAGTCTCGATGACCAGTAGCTTTAGCTAAGCCTCACCAAGCCCGCCATCAAGCGCCACCATCAAGCTCGCCCAAGATGGGCCTCTTCAAGAGAAGCAACGTCCACACCGACGACAACATAACCACCACCTCCCCTCCGTCCTCCAACCAAGACCCCGACAAAGTCGACATCACATACCAAGAAACAGCCTCCATCGCGCCCTCCACCACCAAATGGAAACTCAACAAAGCTGGCGACGGCGATGCCGCCATGGCCCTCTTCAACTCCCCCACCGACCTCCACGAACCCATCGACCCCTCCGAAGAAAAGGCCCTAGTCCGCAAGATCGACCTCATGATCCTCCCCTACCTGGCCGTCTGCTACGCCTTCTTCTACATCGACAAAACAACCCTCTCCTACGCCGCCATCTTCGGGATCCGCGAGGATCTTAACCTCGTCGGGACCGAGTATAGTTGGTTGTCGAGTATTTTCTACTTTGGGTTTCTCGCTTGGGCGTTACCTACCAATTTACTCTTGCAACAACTTCCGGTGGGGAAGTATCTGGGTAGTCAGATCTTTATGTGGGGCTTCTTCCTCATGCTGCAGGCTGTTGCGAAGAATTTCGCGACGCTGGCGGCGCTGAGGGCGTTGGCCGGTGCGGCGGAGGCGTGTGCGGATCCGGCATTTATGTTGGTGACGGCGATGTGGTATACGAGACGGCAGCAGCCTATCAGGATGGGACTGTGGTACACGGCGAATGGGGTGGGTATTGCGTTGGGTGGGTTGTTGGGCTTTGGGATTGGGAATATCAAGGGCAGCCTTCCGAGCTGGAAGTATGAGTTCTTGATCATTGGGGCGCTTTGTTCGGTCTGGGGGATTGTGATGGTGGTGTTCCTGCCTGATAGCCCTGTCACTGCGAAGGGTTTGACGCATCGCGAGAAGAGGATTGCGGTGGAACGACTACGAGAGGATCAAACCGGCATTGAGAACAAGAATTTCAAGTGGTATCAAGTCCGCGAAGCTTTCATGGACTACAAACTCTACCTCTTCTTCATCCTCGGCATGGTCTGCAACGTGCCCAACGGCGGCATCTCCAACTTCGGCACCATCATCATCAAAGGCTTCGGTTTCAGCACGCTGGTCACAACGCTCATGCAAATCCCCTACGGCGCCATCATCGCCATCTCAATCCTAGCATGCGTCTACTTAAACGACTACATGGCCCGCCACGGCCGCCAGACGCGCTGCTGGTTCATCCTAATCTTCCTCCTCCCCAACATCGCCGGTACCTTCGGCCTTCGATTCCTCGCAGCCGACAACATGGGCGGCCGCCTAACATGCTACTACCTCACCGGCCCCTACAACGCAGCCTTCTGCATGATCCTCTCCATGACGACCGCCAACACCGCCGGCCACACTAAGAAAGTCATCACCAACGGCGTCCTCTTCTTGGGCTACTGTACCGGCAACATTGTTGGTCCGTTCTTCTACCTTGAGGTGCAGCGGCCGGAGTATCCGTTGGGGATTTGGAGTATGATTGTTAGTCATTTGATTGAGTTTTGTGTTATTTTGCTGCTGAGGTTCGCGCTGGATTGGGAGAATAAGAAGAGGGATAGGATCCAGAGTCAGCAGGAGGGAGGGCTGGAGGGGAGAGATCTGGATGCTACGGCGTTTAGTGATATGACGGATCGGGATAATATGAATTTTAGGTATATCTACTAGGGGATGTAGTTGATAGCGACAGTGTGATCATGAAGGGTGAAAACAGGGTCAGGACCTCATCCATACGCTTCATCTGCACCACTCCAACCACTTCACGGTAGATTCCTGCCATCACCCTATTCAGGTCCCTGCCCACCGAAAGCCGGATCCTCAGTGTATGAGTGGTTCTGCTTCGGATCAGAATAAAAGTTGCCCGCTTCTCGATTCTCTACGATAGCTTTCTTGAACTAAGCCACGTGTCAGCGTTAATGTCACTCACATCGAAGGGGGACTCACATCGTGGTTGGCCTTGATATCCACTGCACCTACTCCGGCAGTGACCGCAGCTCCGATTGCGTTTCCCAAACCCGAGACATCAGAGCCAGCTCCAGCGCCCACGGTGGCAGTCTTGACGACGTCTGCTGCTGCGTCTCCTTTAACGGGACTGCCGTGGGTCAATTCTTGTTTCAGGGTGTCGAATTGACCCTGCTGACTGGGTCTGGACATGTTGCGAGATGTAGTATCGATATTTGGTCGATGACGTGTGGTGTCTGTGCTAGAGGATGAGGAGGATTGCAATGCGACGACGTTGCCCTGGTATGGCCAATCGAGCCAAGAAGTATTGGATGCATCAGGCCAAAGACGAGGCGGCTGTGCTGACACTGCCAGCTCAGAGCTCAGCTGAAGTGTCGGCAAATGCAGATGCTCCCATTCTTGTCCATGTGCTTCGCTCAATATGGTTGGAGCTGGAATAAGCGAGACGTTGGTACAGGCCGTGTAACATGAGCACGCAGCCTTGTTGGCCGCCACCCTGGGGCGGTCGTTCTGACAAGTAGGCAGCAGATCTTGAATCCGTCTGACAGCCTCTGCCTCTGGGACATGTATCGTGGACATCGTCGATATTCACCTCTGACTTGTTGCCTCATACCAGGTACACGAGAATCTGTCGTCAATCGCTTCCTTCATTCTGAGCTGCAGAGTACCTACAACCTCGCCTGCCCCTTACTCAAGCTCTCCCACTCCCCCTTCGTAAAAACCTCATACGCATCCGTCTCGGGCCTCCACCAATAAAACTCATCCTCCCCACCCTCCTTCTCCAACGTGCCCACCTTCTCTGGATCAACACCTTCCTGCCGTAAACCAACTTTGTTCTGTTTATGGTTATGAATATGCGAGCTCCCCTTTACAATCCTCAAAAACACGGGCACTGCATACCGCGGCAATCTCGCGCGGCAGTACTTTAGCAGATCCGCGAAGAAGGCTGGGTTGGGAGTTGTTGTGAGATGAAGTGCGGCACAGCCTGCGCGACCTTCGTGGCCGGGCACTGTGACGCCGTAGACGTTGGCTTCTGCGATGCCGGGGTAGTGGCCTAGAACTTCGCCGACTTCTGCTGTTGAGACGTTCTCGGATTTCCAGCGGAAGGTGTCGCCGAGGCGGTCCATGAAGTACCAATGGCCGTCTGGGGATCTTCGCAAGGCGTCACCGCTGCGGTAGTAGAGGTCACCTTTGACGAAGACGTCGTGGGCGAAGCGCTTGTTCGTTGCCTCGGGGTTGCGCCAGTAACCGCCGAACTCTGCTTTACTCTGGACTTTGACGAGCATTTCGCCGCCTTCTTCGTAGGGAGTGCGTTTGGCGAAGCCGGTCTTGGGGTCTCGCCAGATGTCGCCGGTGTCGACGTCGATTGCTACTGGGACGTATGTTTTGTTGGTGATGGCGCGGAGGAGGAGACCGTGGTGTCCGACACATGCGTTTGTGTATGGGCCGGTGGCGTAGTTGAGGAGTTGGAATACGCCTTCACTGGAGTTGAAGAATCTGCGCATCAAAGTCAGTATGTGTTTGTGACCATTCACGCTGAATCGGACACTCACTCTGCAACTTCGGGTATATTGAATCGTTCTTGAAGCTTGTGCCAGACGTCAGGTCTGAGGCCATTGCCGTATGCAACACGCAGGATGTGATCCCGCTCGAGAGGCTGCTTTGGTGCAGCGAGTAGATATCGGGCAGTCTCGCCAACATAGATGAACATGGTTGATCTGCTGTCATGGATGTCCTGCCAGAAGTTCCTGACGGAGAAGCGTGGTGCGATAGCAACACCGATCCCACCAAGCAGGGCGATCGATGTTGTGATGAGACCTGTTCCGTGGTAAAGTGGCATGGGACTGTACCAGCAGTCTCTGCCTGGCTTTGCGCCGAAAACTGGCTCGAAGTGGCTTCCGAGATGCCATGTTCGCTGGACAGTGAACGGACACCCTTTGGGCAGTCCTGTGGTTCCAGAAGTGTAGATCAGAGCATAAGGCCACTCGCCTTTCATGCCCGACCGCAGCCTGTCTTCGGGAACGGTGGTGGGCATGGACTTGACTGTGCGTTTGAGATCGTTGTTCAGTGTGACAATCTTGGCTCCAGCATTCTCGATGTCTTGACGTTTGGCTTCGATCCTTTGCTGACAACCAGCGTCCTCGTCAACGATCAAGAACTTGCTCTCGGCAACAGCCAGGCAGTGCATCAATGCCTTGTCTTCAAGATTGTAGTTGAACAAGGCCGGACCAGCTCCAATGCTCAAGGTCGCGAAGAAGACCATCAAGAACTCGGCACTGTTGGTCAAGTACATGGCGACAAGGTCGCCTGGCCGGATGCCCTGGTCCAGCATCCACTGAGCATACCGGACAGTCTCGTCATGAAACTGTTGGAAAGTCCATTCTCCATGCCTAGTCCAGACAGCACGGTTCTTTGGGTTCTTTGCGCATGCCTCGGCGAGGAGGTACCATGGCGAGACCTTGTCGTCCTTCAGCGCTTTCTCGTACACTTTTTCGGCCTTTTTCCGCTTGAGTATGGTTGTTGCATCTCGTCGTAGTTGGTATTTCCCATCCAGATATGCTGCGGCGGCCAAGCCACCAGCAGCGACAGCTGTTCATTGATGATCAGCGGTTGATCTTCTCGGAGGAGGCGAACCATGACGATGTTCTTACCCAAAGCCATGCTTTCAGCACTAATTAGCGCGAAATGAGGTGAAGTATATTGGATGTGTCTTCTTGTGGAGGAAGGGGCAACGACTAGCTGGCTGGAGGAGATACAGATCATACAGTACTTCCAAGGTATGGTGAAGAGCACTTTCTCGGGTGCACTCTGTCCTTCAGGAAATCAGAACACGTTCATCCTACAGCAGTAATGTGGGCACGATGTCTCTGCCTCGGTCCTCGGTGTGCGGCAAGAACAACTCCGAAGCAGAGCCGGCCATGTCGTACACTCGTACTGCACAAACGTCTGCGAGTCGTCTGCAAAGACATGGATAATGTTCTGCATTTCTCATGGCAACGCCGTGGCCCGTGGTGGTGGGTGGAACGTTCAAAGACAGCCTCGACACTACAGACCACGCTCCTTATAACCACATTCCGGTTCCCTCCTGCCAATCGCTCCTGCAAAGTGCACTTCCTCTCCACTGTCGCGACAGCCGCCTTGCTATTAGCAAGCTTCACCGTAGCCTCACCATTACCGGAAGACTTTCCGGGGAGACGGGCTTACAACAAGGGACGGGCAGTACGTAAAGTTCCTGTGCATTCTCGCACTGTGCGATGGAAGCCAACGGGTTGGAGGTGCACCTTATACGACCGATGCCAACGGGGACGATAATTCTGGAAGTACACATTAGATCGCCCTGAAGCGGGATCATACTCTGCTACGGAGTATCGTCAACATTCGACATGAATGGAAAGTCGATAGATATCAGGTGTGAAGCATTAGACTGGCCGAATTGACTTCCACCGCGCAAGTGTCAGGAGTGCACCCTACGTGCGACCTCACGTCTGGCCCACTTCACCGCCTAGATCCCTTTGTATCGGAAATGCCAAAGAGAGCGCCGGACCACGATACCTACCGTGAGGGGCATCACATATGGACAGGGATGAAAGTCGATGGTAGATATACGATACACGGTTTGACTCCGCTTCATACCTCCGAATCACTTTAAGACATGCTCAGTCTAGAACCCTGTTCATCTGCATTGCACATGCACCACGGCGCAACCCCTTGTCTCCAACTTAACAAGAAATAAAAGTCCTAGCAAGCAGCAAAGGTCAGCCAAACACAACAGCAACATGCAGAACGGCGACTCACCTCAAACCCGACCCACACCCGGAATCAAACTCCTCAACGAAGACACGCCGCCCCCAACGTCTTGACCTCCACATCGATCTTCCTCCCGATTTCTTCCACCACTGTCTTCATCTCCAGCAGCTGCTTAAGCGTATCTCGAACACTCCAGCGCACGCGCTCCTGCTCCTCCTCAAACTCGGCTTCGGTCTGCTCCAGTCCACGTTGAAGGAGGAGAACTCGCTGCTTGAGGTGTTGGTTCTCTTCAGTAACTTCTGCCGCGCGGGTCTGGAGGTGGGCGACGTCCTCGCGGAGTCGGTCGTTCTCGATTTCGAGGGCTTCGATTTCGTATGTGCGGGAGAACATTGCAGGAGGTGGGATGTTTGGCTTGTTGATGTGGGGTGTGTGGAACTTGGAGAGATGAGGCTGTGGATGATGCTTGAGATTGGATGGAAGGTTGGAGAGCTGGGCTGGCGGATGGTGTCTTTTTATGAGGCGTGGGAGATGGGGGAAGAGTTGTGTCTTGCTTTAGGAAGTCTATGTATCAATGCTGGTTCAGCCGATTCTGCTGATGGAAGCGGTTCCAGACACTGAGCCGCAACGAAAGCCACCAATGTCGATGTGGCATGTTAGGAGAGACGCTAGAAGTGCCAACATCTCGCACCACACACTCTCCACAATGATAACGTCTCACACCTGACACGCCAGAATATGAGACTCAAAGAAGACACAATCGAAGAGGCGCAGACCCACAACATCACGCCAGGCCTGAAGCCCAAGGACACTTCATCGCCTTCTTCACAACGAGATCGAACCTACAAGACCCGTCAGTCCTCCTTATTCCATGCACCACAGCACTGTCTTCGGATGTCTCACCTCTCACGGTAAGTTCGGGAACTTCTTCAGAAACCCATTCTCCTCCCTCAACTTGCGTACTTCATCGAGCAGCTCAGTCTGCCTCTCTTCAGAAGCTGCCATGGCTCCCTTGAGCTGATAGTACTCTTGCTCAAGCACCTTGTACTCGTTTTGAAGCTTATCGTATCCTTTCCTCAGTCCGTTCTTTTGCTCGTTGAGGCTAAGGACTGCTTGGTGGAGCCGCATTGCAAGGTCTTTGGAATTGGCGGCGATGTCTTGGGTCTTGGTGCTGGAGGTATTGGAGATGGAGGCGCAGGTTCCAAATCAATATCAGATGTTAGCTACTTCCCTGAGAGCACTACATAGGCAAGAGTGAGTCAGTCGTAAGTGGTGAATCGGACGGGGACGACTGGTGCTTGTCATATCGTGTTGTTTGATGGTGCATACGACGGAGGCGGTGGTCGGAGGTCTGGCAAAACAGAGTTCAGCTCTCAGCCTCTCACGAGTCACCAGACACGGAGTCACCACCGTGCCCGTGCCACCGATCAGCAGGGGGTGGTCTAGCCTCCTTCAGACAACGCGCCACGCCTCTGTTATCGACGCGACAGCTTCCTCTTTCCTTCATCAACCCGAGTGGTGCTGCGGGAAGCCTTCTATCTACAACTCATATACATCATGTCGAAACGAAAGGCCGAAGATGTGTGCAGCCCTGCAAGATCGAAGCAGAGCTGTTTCCAGGCCCCCAAATGGGTGCATGATGGACAACATCGAACACTCCACATGATCTCCTCTCCCGTCCGCATGAGCACGGCGTCTTACGAGGGCGACATCAACATGGACTTCCAGCAGCAATCATCCCACAGACACCGACGAAACGGCAGCAGGCACGGCCAGCAGGACATCGACATGGACTGCTCGTATGCTCAAACAGCCTGGATCGAGTACCTCGATGCGACGCGGACACAGGAGCTTCCGGACGTCAGTCGTGAGCAGTTCAATCAGGTCGTTGCCCAGAACGAGGCGCTTGAAGCGACAGTCGATTCCTTGACACAAGATCTGACAAGAGCGAAGTCCAGAATCAGCGAGCTCCTCGAAGCACAACGTCTCCAGCAATATGTCTATCAGAACTGTGCAATCGAGGTATCCCACATGCCACGACCGGGATTCCAGCAGCCTCTGTACTTTGCACCACATCAGTCCGTACCGGCACCACGAGTGTCATGATGCAGTCAACCATGAGACGACGGGGGCACGTCATGGCCTTGTTTTATTCGACAGGAGCTGTGAAATTGGGGATCTCGATTAGAAAGTACAGGGCATTGGTTGCAAGGTGTGAAAAACTATGTCATTTCAAAGTAGTGCCTTATTAGCTCTTATATAGAGTAAGTTGATTGCCCTGAATCAGTTATCGCAATCTCCTCGGCTAATACTTATTAAATCCTTATACCCTATAAGTTAACGCTTATTAAATCTTATAATCTTATCTTACGCTATAAAGTTATACTATCTTTTTATATACCCCCTTAGAGTTTTAAAGTAAGGTACTTTAGGACTCTAACTTCCTTACCGAGTACCGTAAGAGCTATAGTTACTTTCCTAAGCCTACCCTTAATATCCTTAATTAGGTTCTTAATCTCCTTCTTATCACGTTAGAAGTATAGGAAGTTATTATACGGGCTTATATAGGGTGTTTCAAAAGTAGGTTATATATTATATATGTCTATCTAGAATAGACAAGTGTTGCTCTTAAAGAGGCTATAGGTGACTAATTAGTCACCTAATTCTTAGCGTACGTAGCCTTCAGTTTTAATAATAGGATGTTACCTATATATACGCTCGGATCGCGACATACCCTCTTAGCTCGTACGCTAGAGTAAATGAGCTGATTTCTATATAATCGCGTGCACCCTATTATAACTACCCCCCTACCTATAGTAGTGACGTTAGGCCCTCGGTATTACTACTACTATAGTAAGAGTAAGTTAGCTATTTTAAGTAAAGTACGCTAAGGTGAGTAAGGTGAGCTTTATACCCCTTTCCTCATTCCTTACTCCACTCCTACTATTATTACCTATATAATAAAGTATAGATTATATAACTATTACCGGTGAGATAGCTTAGGTAATAGTCCCGTTATACGGACTTTTACTTAAGTATATAATTATCTTACCTACCGGCAAATAATTAGAGGTCCTAAGTTCAATCTATAGGTAGCCTTAGTCCTATTATATACTTAAACATATATTGTCGTCCGCTTAACTTATTAAATTGTCCGATAATTACTCTATACTAAGTTATTTTACTCCGGCAAATAGTAAGAGAGCTCGCTCTACCCCTAGGGAGTATAAGGTACTAGTTAGTAGCGTAATGTACTAGGCTGTCTACGATAGAGCTTATACTATATAAGGTATAATAGGGCTCTAATAGGTAATACCGGAGTAACGGTATCGGAAAGTTAAAAAGGCACCTTTAGGGTGCCTTACTTTCTATACTTTTAAAGGTCATTACCTTAGGGTTATAACACCTTTTTGTTTTAGGCAAGTATATACTATATATAAGGTGCGAAAGTAGCGGATAATGTAGTAATAAGGTAGTAGTATTATTACTAGTAGTAGGTTAGAGACGTTTCTCGCGTTCTAATTAGACGCGCTACTTTTGTCGCGCGCGTACGCTACTACTAGTAATAGGGGTGTTTCTCGCCCTTACGCTATCAGCTAATAGGAGTCCGAGAAACACCTATTTATAATAGTACTAGGGCCGTACCGGTAAATAGTAGATACTTTACCCTAGCTTCGTCATCGTCTATAGTATTAGTAGCTACTAGTGGCCGTGTTTTGCGCCTACTAGCGCTTCTAGAGAGGTGTCCGTAAAGATAAAGCCGTTCGGTATTCGTTTCGAGATAAAGTAAGGCCGCTACTACGGGCTTCTTAGGCGTCTATTAGCCCGTTACCTCCTAATATAGCTATAGAGGGTACTAAGGTACGTAGGTCTACGCCTTCCTTAGCTATATTAAGTAGCTTAACGAAGTGCTTATACTTCTATAGTAGAAGTAGCTTAGTCAGCCTGTCTATAGGTATGTCGTTACTACTAAGATACTTGATCTTAATGTCTCCGTACTAGTCTCGCTATTAGAGCTAGTAGTAGTAGAAATTAACGTAGCGTAGCTTCGTATTAAGCTTTTGCCCTTATTAGTTAATAAGGCGGATAGTCTACGTATTATCGTAGTATAAGTAGGTACGCTAATTAAACTAAAGGTATATCTTAGCGAAGACTCGTTCCTACTATATAAGCTCTAAGGCGGCTTACGAAAGCCCGAGTAGCTTAGCCTCTGTTAAGGACTTAGTAATAGTGATTTGTTTAGATGCCTTATAATCTACTAGTCTACCGAACAGTATAAAGACCTAGCTATTTAAGCTAGTCCTATTATTATCTATGCCGTAGGACGCGTCCGATACTCTAAAGAACTTATAGTTACTACCGAGGTGTTCTAGTTAGCTTTAAAGGCTAGTAATGTGTTTACTAGCGCTATATATAAGGCAGAGGTTCTTAGTCTCTAGGAGATAGCGTAAGTACTAATCTATAAGCTTAAGGTATATCTTAGTTAGCTTAGTTAGATACTACGATAGTATAGATAAGGAAAAGGCGATGTTAGGCCGCGTGTATATAGCGGCGAAGTTAAGGGATCCTATACGTTATTAGTACGTAAGGATAGCGATAGAGGTAGGTTAATGACCCTCTAGAACGGTCCAATTAAGGTGTTAATCTACTAGTACTGTCGTTTTGCGTATATTCGTAGATATACTAAATTTAGCGGCTAGCTTCTTAATGTAGTCTTCTTAAGAGAGCTATAGTAAGCGCTTGTTTCTGTCGCGCGTAACCTTAATTCCTAGGAACTAGGAGAGATTACCGAGCTCGTATATCTCGTACTTAGTAAGTAGCCGCTACTTAATGTTAGTAGTATAGGCCTTATACTTACGGTAGTAGAGTATAACTAGGTCGTTAACGTAAAAGAAGAACATAACCTTATTATTATAGTATATATATTTAGAGTCCGATAGAAGTACTAGTCTTAGGGAGGCTAGCGTCTCGGTTAGGGAGTTATACTATAATAAAGGGGACTCCTTCAGACCGTAGAGGGCCTTAACTAGCTTAAGGTCGTGTCTATAGGATGGCCTGTCGATTCTAGGAGGTAGTTATAGATATATAGTATATAGTAGGTCCGAGTTTAGGAAGACGTTAATAATATCGAATTATTCGGCTTCTAGGTCGAAGCTCGCGGCTATAGTATAGTAGAGGCGGAGTATACTTACTAGTAGTATAGCGGCGTATATGTCTAAGTATATTCCTTACAAATCGCCTCTTACGTATAGCCTAGCCTTAAAGCTCTTTAGTATACCGTACTCGTCTAGTTTATATTTATATACCTAACCGATATTTACTACGCAAACGAGAAAGTCTCCTAGACATATTCGAAAGCTCTTATTAAGGCCATTCTAACGATCTATAAAGTAGGCCACTACCCCTAGGATTAAGGGAGTTCTACCTTATTTAATCTAGATAGCTTAAAGTTCTCCTCACCCTATTTCTTTAGCTCTAAACGCCGCGGAGGTGCCTAGCTACATTAGGCAACTCCTAGGTAATAGTAGCCTAGGCTACGGTACTAACGGCGCCTACGGCTCTATAGGCAAAGCTCCCCTAAGACAACTAGTAGCAACTTATAGAGGACGTAAAAAGTATAGAAACTAACGATCAGCTCCTATACCGGTCTCTATAGGTAATAATCACTTAGCTACGTACGGCGCTTATACTATCGTATTACCGAGGGCAATAAGAAATAAGGACGACGTCTTAGGCGATTAGTAAGGCCACCCGGAATCAACACCCCTATAGCTAGGTATCGGTCGCGGTATCGATACTAGGCCCCCGCCTAACGTACGATATAGTTACGATCCGTATTATAGTAAAGGAAGACTAGGCCGAAGTTACGAAGCTATCGAACAAGGAGCTCGCCTAACGAATCAACTAACTAGGGGTGGTCGTAGTGAACTAATAGTCTAACGGTACTCTATAGATCTATACTAGCTCTACTACTACTAGGAGGCACCTAGAGGTATAGCTATAGTAGGTATCTAAGGTTACGGTATTAGCGAAGGTCTTAACGAAGCAATTTACGATCCTAGTCTACGATATGCCTAAGGAGTTCGACCTAACTAACTAAGGTCACCTACGTGCTCTCTAAGAGGACAACTTAGTCACTCTTAACTCTCTAATCTAGAAGGCGGCTTGGCTCTATAGGAAATGGCCAGAAGGTAAGAAGGCCTCGGCGCTAATAGTATAGCTATAAGACGCGAAAGCGGCGGATCTAGCGATAGAATAAGGCCTGATCTAGTAATATAGCCTTAAGATAGTAGAAAAGCACTCCTTATCCTTTCGTGTCCTCTAATGCTTTAAATACTAATAGTATAGACACTAAAACTATACGTATATAAACAAGTAGGCCTACTCGAACTATATAGGAGACTATATATCTAGGGACTATATATCGGCTACGAGACGGTACGCGAACGGTCCGGGGTACTACCTATCGTATAGCGCGGAATGCCTATAGCAGAAACTGGCGAAAAACAAGGCAATTATAAACAGAACCGTCGCCCTAAGATTCTACGGCGACCGTAAGGCTAGCCTATACCGGAACTAGCTAGCGGCGGTCGGGTATAAGCGCCTTAGGGCCGAGAACGATATAAAGGATACGTAACCTAGGGCGTACGGGAGGCTACGTGCTCTACTAGCTACGGCGAGGGAATCTAACTAGGCCCGGCTCCCCTTTAGTATATAGCCGATAGGCGTAGACTAGGACGTATAAGGTAGTAGTATATAGGATGCTATAGAGGAAATAATTGTCGATGCCGATAACTAGCCTCGACACGCTTAGTATTATCTAGTATAATGTTAACTATAGCAAGGATATAGTCTAGAACCATTTCCTATACGAGGCGGACCCGTACGTCTACTACGTCCTAGTAATCTAGGAGCTATAGATTAACCCGTACTATAAGAGACTAACGACCTATAAGTGACTAGGCTATACGACATACCTACGAAGCGACGGTAGACCCCGTACGTACTTCTATATTAGTAAGGACATACTAGAATCCGACTAGGAGGTAGTATACTACGTAGACGAAGAAGGCGGGGGAGACATTACCTCCCTTTACGTAGGTAGTACTTAGATATATAACCTATATATATAACCGCTAGGCTCGAGGTCTAGCCGCGACCTTAGGGTCTATAGATACCTAGATAGTACGCTTAAGAGACAAGGGTACTATATCGTAGTAGGAGAATTTAATATATACTACCCTTTCTAGGAAAGCCTTATATAGCCGCACCCTATAGCCGACGAAGTACTCGACTTGATAGCGAGCAACGCAATTGCCCTTAATACCCCGAAGGACCTAGGTACCTAGAAGAGAGGGGGACTCTAAGGCACGATCGACCTCTCCTAGATCTTAGATAGCTACTACTATACGGTAACCTACTATAGGATCGAACATAAACTCGTTACGTCGTTAGACTATATACTAGTTAGGACCTCTATTACGATATAGATATAATATATACTAGCGAGGACCCCTAAGCTAAACTAGGGAAAGGCCTACTAGGCCAATATCTAGGCGTACCTTAATAACTCCGAGAGGCTAGTCTAGATCGCGTAGTAGCAATATAATAGTAACGACGAGATAGATAAGGTAGTCTAAGGGTTAATAGACGAAATAAGAAAAGCGACCTTACTTTACGTTCCGCTTACCTAACTAACGATATAGTCTAAACTATACTAGACGCCGAAGTATACTACGGTAGTATAAGAAGTATAGAGAGCCCGCCGGGTATAGACGAGTAGCTATAGCGAGGAGGCCTAGAACGTATATAGGGAGGTATACTAATAGAAGAAAGCTATAATACGGAGGGAGAAAGCAGTCGGCTAGAGGGCTATAGTAGAAGAAATCGCCGGCAAGCTAGCGAGGATGTGGAAGCTAGCAAAATAGGCCCGATAGGACCCTATAAAGGGCCCCTCCTTCTCTATCCTAGCGCTATAACCGCCTAGTAGCCCGGTTAGCGACCCCGAGGCTAAGGCGCGTCTACTAGCTAGTAAGTTCTTCGCGCCCCTAGTCGAGGCTAATCTAAGCGACATAAATAGCTCTACTCCCGTAGCCCCTAGTATCGCGGTCTAATAGGATATATCCGAGGGAGATATTACCGCTATACTTAGGAATTTACCGGCGAAGAAAGCCCCGGGGCCGGATAGGATCCTAAACGAGCTACTAAAGAAGTATAGAGATCAACTAGCCCTAGTAGTCGTAGCGATCTTTAACGCCTACCTATAGACCGGATACTATCTAATAGTATTTAAACGATCGACGATAGTAGTCCTACGTAAGCCGTAAAAGGAAGACTATACATAGGTAAAGTCGTACCGCCTAATTACGCTCCTTAATACTCTTAGGAAGGCGCTTAAGAAGCTAGTTATAACGAGACTCTCCGAGGCGGTAGAGGAGTACTCCCTACTCCCGGACACCTAGATAGGTACGCGCCTATAGCGATCGACGCTATCCGCGATAGAACTTATTACCTCTTAGGTAAAGGCTATCTAGTATAAGAATAGGAACAAGGTAGTATCCTTACTTAGCCTAGACATATCGGGAGCCTTCGACTACGTGTTATACCCGCGGCTACTCTATATCCTAAGGTCGAAAGGACTCCCTAAGGAGCTTATTAACTTCGTACGGTCCTACCTCTAAAACCGTAGCACGTCGATCCTAGTCGGCTAGTATAAAAGCCTATTTCAAGTAGTCTATACTAGAATCCCGTAACGCTTAACGCTAGTACCTATTCTATTCCTCTTCTTTATAGCGACGCTACTCCTAGCCCTAGAATCCTAGAACACCGCTACGAGCGGCTTCGTAGACGACACAAATATCCTAGCGTAGTCTTCCTCGACTAAGGAGAACTATAGGCTACTAGAAGAGAAGCACAAGATCTACGAGGACTAGGCTAGGAGGTACGGGGCTCGGTTTACCCTAGAAAAGTATAATCTGATATACTTTACGCGCCGGCCACGGTTCTATAATATATAAGCTTCTATCTAGATATAGGGGTATACGGCTAACCCGGTAAATCAGCTTAGGATCCTCGGACTATAGGTAGACCCGGCGCTACGGTAGAGGAAGTACGTATAGGCAATATTACGGAAAGCTAAACAGAATATAGCATTATACTAGAGGCTTACTACGTCTATATAGGGGGCGGACTTACGGTAGTTACGACTTCTATATACGGCTATTATACGGCTAGTCCTTACCTATAGTAGCTAAGTATAGTCCTTAGGCGAGAGGGCCTACCTATCAAAGGGACTCGTCGCGCCGCTAGCGAAGATCTAAAACTAATGCCTAAGGAAGGTTACCGGGGTATATAAGTCGATACTAATAAGGATACTTAAGTATAAGACCGCTATACCGCCGATCGACCTATATATCTAGAGACTACGGACCTCCTACTTAAGTAAGTCGGCATAGTACCTAGTATAGAAGGTTATCGCTAGTATAGTCGTAAGGGCCCGCGAATAAGTACTAGCGTATAAGGGCATTCGACCCGGAAACGAGCCGAACTACCGGGTAAGGGACGAATAGCTAGTAATACGATAGGAAGGTAAGAAATCGTTTATAGAGCAACTATAGAAAGAGAGGTAGAACAACTAGGTTATAGGGTATAGTAGACGCCCTTAGCTAGCGGGACAACCTAAGGAATAGTTAGCTACGAAATCCGCGGTTAAGTACCCCCCGAAGCCTATCTACTACCGCCTTACGAGGGTATAGAGTAGTATAGTAACCTAACTACGAAGCGAACATATCGGCCTCTAGGGGTACCTATTATAGAGGAAGGTTCTAGGATACACGAATACTAGCTACCCCTACGGCTATTACTCCTAGAACGTACGGCACGTACTCCTTGTCTATCCGAGGTAGTCGCTAGGAAGGGGGGAGTAGATAGTAAAGGCGAGGAACCGGACGATTAGGGCACTTCTTAATAACGTTAAGGACCTACGGCGTATTACGAACTAGATACTAGAGAAGGGCTAGCTAGAACAGTACCGCCTAGTAGGAGTAGTATAGGAAGAGAGGACACGACGTAGCGTAACGAGACCGGCTAGGAGCGGGGGCTAACGGGGTAGTGATATAGACTACGTACGTTTAGAGGGAAAGCTAATCTAGATAAGGAGAGGTCGGGGGCGGGAAGGGTTTTCACCTATTCGGGTTTCCCTTTGTATATAATAATAGATATATACCTATATAGGCCGAATAGGGTCCTAGAATAGGAGAATAACAAATCTAATCTAATCTATTTATATACCTACTTTAGCGGTAGTAGTAGCTAAAGTCCCTCCTTATTAAGATATAGCATCTTAAAGAGAGTTAATAATTAGGAAGTGATCTAGTAGCCTAAGGTATCTACGATAACTCAGCTTATAGGGAGATACCTTCTCTCCCTATTAGCTTAGATAGACATCTAACACAATTAATATATTGGTTCCTAATATATTGCTATATACTCGTACTATTGGTCAGTTAAAGATCGATCTCTTACTCTACTCCGCTACTATCTACCCGTACCTATTTAACAGGTTATAAGCCCGGGGTTATATAGGAATAAGAGCAACCTATATTAGTATAGGTTACTCGTATCCCTTACTATCGTAGTAGAAAATATCTAGGAATTAGAAGTCTACCCTATCTATCCTATTAAGGAGCTTAGTTCGATACTAAGTAATAGGTAACCTAGATAAGGACTCTATACGGCTTACTTAAAGCCAATACCTTAAAGATACTCTATAGGTAGAACTACATCGAGATACTATTAAGAAGGACTTCAAGTAAGTCATTTGAAGCTCTACTAGGAGAGACAGACCTATGTCCTAGCCTAGAGACCTTATACCGCTCCTTCTTTACTTTCCTAAGTAGGCCTTAGTATCTATACCTACGAACTTTCCTATTCTATACTAGAAGCCTTAGTAGGATCTAAGCCACCACTTTGGAATATATACACCTTGTTTCATTACATCTAATCTATTATAGATTTATACTAAGAGAAGACAGAGGAGAAGGGAGGTAAAATCCTAATTCTTAGGAGGGACAATTAGAAGAGATAGTTTAACCTTTAGAGATATAAGATAGAGAGCTAATTAGCATTCTTTGTAATTAATAACCTAATAGAAGTGTCTTTTAATAACATTAAGGGCAAGACTCTAAAACTCTAAGAAGAGGCTATAACTAAAGAGATCCTTAATACGCTAATATAGACAAGACAAAATATAGTGTACAACTTCAGTATCCTTAGTAGGATTATAGAAGAAGATGAATTTGAGCTTAAGGGCTTATATAAATCTAGAAGAGCTACTAAGAAGTAGGTGTATCTCTAGAACAAGTATAGCTAGGTGCTACTAACCTATATATATAAGCTTATAAAGCAATTTGTGACCTTTAAGATAAGTAAAGAGTTCACTATTAGATCTATATAGACACACCTAGTTTCTCTTAGAAAAAGGATTGCTAATATTGACCTAGAGGGTTAGTATTATAGGAAAGCTAATGTAAGGATGACCTAGCTCTTAAGCTCACTACTACCTAACTACTATATAGCTAGGAATACTATTATAGCTCAGCTAAAGATGGATTATAAAAGGACCTTAAAGATCCTTAAAGCTTAAGAAGCTAGGTTAGATCCCTCTAAGGCTAAGTATAGTATAGTAGCCACCTAGGTTAAGCCCTTAGGTCTAGTAAGACCACTCTCCTGCCTTCTCTATAAGAAGGATCATCTAATCAAGGACTGCCCTAGTCTGCCTAAGGTAAGAAAGGTCCTTAGATCTCATTCCTAACTACTATCTTCCTAGAATATAATATATATTAAGAAGAAGAGAACTCTACTACCTACTTTAAGGAGGACACTAAGAGAGAAGTCCTCTATAGAAGAACTTAAGAAAATGGTGAAGAAACTCAGCTCTAATATACTATCGCTCTAGAAGAACTAGGCCTAGTCTTATACCTCTAAAGTAAAGAAGACTAGAAAAGGTTTTTCCGCCTAAGAGTCACGTGACTTATATAGCTCATCCCTAGAGACAATGTCTGATGATAATAAGTATAATAAAGTGGCTCACTTAAATATAGAAGTCTAAGGCAAGTTCCCCTCGTAAGAGTGGTTACTTAACTCCTATACTTCATTCTCTATAACTGACTAAAGCTACCTCTTTAGATCTATAACTCCCTTAATAAGGAAGAAATAGATCAAAGTAGGAGGTAGGTTTTTATTAGCCACTTATATTAGGAATATAGAGATGAGTAGGAGAGCTAGTAGAAAAGTTGTTTTAGAAGATATCCTACTTATACCTAAGCTAGGAGTAAACCTGGTTTTATAGAACTAGTTTAGTAAGCAGTTTAGTGTTCAACCTCTATCATTTTCTCTTGTTCCCCCCTCTAGCAAGACTATTGTCTAGACAAAGCTCCTTAGGGGGGTTCTATTTATTAATAAGATTTCTCCTCTCCTATAAGAACGGGCACATTACTCATTATATATACTACTAATAGAGAATGCCTTTGTGACTACTTAATTAGAGACCGACCTAAAGTAGTAGGAGCTTTAGTATAGAAGATTTGCACACTTTAGGAAGAATTTGCTCTAGAATCTTTATAAGGTAACAGACTTGAAAGAACCTATTCCTATCCCTAAGGATAGCTTTTACTAGTACAGAGTATATTCAATAGCAAAGATAAAGAAGTACAAAGGCAAAGTTATAGAGAGAAGACCTAAAAGACTTGCCCTTATATCTATTAATATATATGGCCTACTACTAATCTTAAGACTAGGATTCAAATACTAGCTTAAGATTGTTAACAACTTCTCTAGGAAGAAGTAGACCTTTCCTCTTAGGAAAAGAGAAGATGCTCTAGTTGCTCTCTAGAACTAGAAGATCAAAGTAGAGAGGAAATTATTAGCGTAGCTGAAAGTAGTAAGGCTTGATAATATAAAAGAACTTATTACATTAGTGAAGTAGTAGGAGAAGGATTTAGGGATTAGGCTCGAGCCGACTAAGGCATATAACTCTCTATAGAATGGACTAGTTAAGAGGTCAATACAAACCTTAGAGGACTCTATAAGGGCAATGCTTAAAGAGGCTAAAATGCCGGTTAAACTTTGGCCTAAAGTACTAGAGGCCCAAACTTATATAAGGAACAAACTGCTAAATAGCCTAGATTAGGATAGGTTTAAGGTTTTACTAGATAAGGCTTTTGATAGTATCAAACCGACTATCAACTATTTAAAAGTTTAGGGATATAAAGCTCCTGTCTATATAGACATAAGATCCTAACCTCAATAGGCAAGAAGTGACAAGCTAATAAATAGGGGTAAAGAAGTAGTGTTTATTAGGTATATTAAAAACATAGCTAAAGCCTAGCTCTTTTAGGAACTAGACATAAGAGCTGTTAAACAACATATATATATAGACTTCTTTAAGGACTAGCCTAGAGGTTATATAGGTCTTAATGTTCTAACATTAAATCTACTAAGTAGTATACTAGCTAGGAAGACCTTAGGAAGGCCGAGGAAGAACGTATCCTTAGGACAATCTACCTACTATTTAGGCGTCTATTAAAGCACCCCCGAAATAGATTAGCCAATTAAGAGCCCTAAAGTCGCTTAGCCGAGAAAGCTGTTTGTATAACTTCCCTAAACTCCGGAGAACGTAGGGGAATTTCAGAAAATTGATTAGCTAATTAAGAGAAGCTCCCTAGATCCCTAGGAAATAGACGTTACTAGGTTATAAGTAACGGTCCCTAAATTATGCCTTAGAAAGAGAAAGGCTGAGTATAATGTTGAGGGCTATAATATAAAACAGAAAGCCCTAAAATCTATAGTCCCTAAGCCCGAACTAGCTACCAAAGTAGGAGAAGTAATAGACCTCTTAGGGAACCTTACTACTTTTTACTAAGCTTTCTTTATAGCTATACAATCAGTAGACAGTTCAATACTATAGGATAACGAATTCCTAGAAGAAGTTAAGGAAATAGCCTTTGTAGTAACTATAGAAGCTATTATATATAAGTAAGAGGTCCCAATTCTAAAATCATACAAGGATGCTATAAATAATAAGAAATGGGGACATCTTTAGAAGGAAGTAATCCAAAAGGAACTAGATACTCTATAGAGTAACAACACCTAGGAAAATTCTGTTCTACTAAAAGGAGTAAATCTAGTTACATTAAGATAGGTCTTTGATATTAAGAGAAGCATTAGTAGAGCTATTGAAAAGTTCAAGGCTAGACTAGTTATAAGGGGCTTCTTACAGAAGTTTAGTATTGACTTTGTAGAGACATTTGTACCTATAGTAAGACAGGACACCCTTAGGGTGTTTATAGCTATTGTGTATAAGAAGGATCTTCATCTTTACTAAGTGGATGTGAACAATACATTTATAGAAAGCACCCTCTATAAAGACATCTTTATGTTACTACTACTAGGAGTTGAGCTTCTACTAAACATAGTGTTCAAAATCCTTAAAAGCTTATATAGACTTAAGTAAGCAGCTAGAGATTGGAATCAACTCTATGTATTAAAGCTTAGAGAGATTAGATTCATATAGTCAGAAGTAGATCTATGCCTACTTATCTATAAGAAGAGGGAGATCATAATCCTTATATATATAGATAACATTCCAATTGCTACACCAAAGTTAATAGATATTCTCTAGTTCAAAAGAGAACTTAGTAAGATCTTCAAGATCAAAGATCTAGGTGAACCTAAAAAGATCCTTAGTATAAGAGTCATAAGGGACAGGAAGAGAGGAATCCTAAAACCTGACTAAGGACACTTTATTAGGGACAGCCTAGCTAAGATAGGAATGAACTATAAGAAGGTAGCACCTACACACTCACCTATAGACAGCTATAAGGCCCTCAAACCTTCAAGCCACATAGATAAGAGGTGTAACAAGGCAGAGTACTAGAGTATCAATAGTACTTAGATATAGCTAGTAACAATTATAAGGGTAGACATTGCTTTTGCCCTAGGAAGGATGAGCTCGTTTATAAGTGACCTATCCACCTACTACATAAAGGCTTTGAAGAAGATCACTAGGTACCTAAGATCATACCCTAATCTAGGACTTTAGTTCTTAAAGTCTAGAAAAGGACACCTTATTAGATACTATAATTCTAATTATGCTATAGACAAAGCAGACAGAGTCTCAATCCTTAGGTATATCTTCTTCCTCTATAGGGCACTAGTTTCTTAGATGAGCAAGAAGCAAAAGTCTGTAGTAACATCTATAATAGAGGCTGAATATATAGCTATGAATGTATATACGAAGCAGTCCTAATTCCTAGCTTTACTACTAAGAGAAATGGATTGCCTAGAGTTAGTAGGAGACTGTTCCTATTAACTAAGAATCACTAGAAACTAGGAGACTGTATCAAATTTGAGACTAGTCTAATTAAGAGGTGACAATCAAGCTGCCCTTACCCTAGTAAAAGATATATATATTTATAACAAGTCGAAGCACATTGACATTGCCTATAACGCTGTTAGGAAACTTTAGTAGAGGAGGCTTATTGCTATTAAGTACACCCTAACCTCTAAGATAGTTGTAGACGGCTTTATAAAACTAAAGACTAGTCTACACTTCTAGAGGTTTATAAGCTAGCTGAACCTATTATAAAAAGGTCTAAGTACTATTAACAGGAAGTGAGTAGACTATAACCTCCTATACGAGATAAGTAGGAGTGTTAAGATGTAGTATCTCAAAGGGAGTTAACAATCAGGAAGTAATCTAGTAGCCTAAGGCATCTACGATGACTTAGCTTATAGGGAGATACCTTCTATCTGTCGCGATCCGAGCGTACATATAGGCAACATCCTATTATTAAAACTTAAGGCCACGTACGCTAAGAATTAGGTGACTAATTAGTCACCTATAGCCTCTTTAAGAGTAACACTTATCTATTCTAGATAGACATATACAATATATAACCTACTTTTGAAACACCCTATATAAGCCCGTACAATAACTTCCTACACTTCTAACGTAATAGTTATAAGCCCGATTAGCGCTTACTAACATTCGCTACGACAAGGAAGCCCTAAAGTAGAGTTTGTATTGTTATAGCACTACTACTATAACTAGTACAGTAGTATCCCCTAGGCCTAGTAAACCCGCGTAGAACTTTTACTAGCCTACAACCTATTTTATAGTTATAGCTACTACCGAGACGCCGGTAACTACCAGTACCCTACCTTAGGGTACCGTGGTTCTAAAGAGCTATAACTAATAGGACAAGTTTGACCGTTAGCTAGAGCTCTACGTAGAGTCTTTGAATGTCTAGAAGTATATAGATCCTTACTAACTAAGTAACGAGCTAATAGAGCCTACTTACTTAACGTTTAAGGAAATCTAATAAGCGTATACGGTAGGAGACGCTACATTAAGAGATCTTATTAAGCTACGACAAATAGACGTAGACCGAAGGTAACGGATATACGACATCTTTACTACTACGCGATTAAAGCTCATTACCTACCTTATCCGTACGACGACAGAGCTAGGGCAAGAGCTAATACACGGCTAGAACACCCTTAGAGCGAAATACTAGGCTCTTAAGGATTAGTATAGTCTAGACGATATACTACGTAAGCGGTAGCTTACGCTTAAGCTATCTAGGCTTTAGAAGGCTAGCGTATATAGAATCGATAACTAGTACTTAGACTAGTTAGTTTTGTAGACTAAGATGCTTAAGTATAACTACGCCGAGTACGACGACCTCAGTAGACACTTCCTACTTGCTATTTAGTAGAAGTAGGCTCTAGCCTATAGTGCTTCTCTATATAACGAGTAGAAGCGTAACAAAATATTACTATAAAAGCTTACTAAGCGTTACCTCGAATAGATACGCGACACCGTACTAGTAATAACTAACGGTCGATTAGTCTTCGTAACCTTCTCCGGAGAAACCTTAGTAGAGGATAAAATAGTACCTATAGGTACTAGTTAAAATAAGAGTGACCGTAGTAGTAGCCGTAGTAATAATAACCCTAGTAATAGCCGCGGTAATAAGGGTCGTAGTAGTAGCCGCGGCGACAAGAATAAAGACAAGGACAATAATAGGCCAAGCGGCTACTAGAACATTACCGGCGAGCCTAAGGACACCTATTATAAGGGCCTGTTCTTATACGATATAATCAACCCCGACAAGCGCCTAGTAAAGGATTAGCGCTTAGAGCAGTAGAAGAAGTACTAGAAAAACTTTATTAACTACTACTTAAGCGACGACGGCGAGCGTCTACTTAGCGTGTTCAATCGTAACAATCGTAAGGACTAGGAACGTAACAAGGCTATTACTAATACAAAGAAGGTATTACTAAGCGATAAGGGCTTTATTGGCCTTACTGTTCTTTCTAGCTCAATTAGTAAGTTAAGCGTCAACTTTAGGGATTACTAGGTATATAATAACTGTTCAGACACTTATATAATCAATTATTACGACTAGGAGGGTATAGAGTTTATTATAGAGCGCCTTACTACCTTAGAAATCTAGGCTAGAACAACTACCTTTCTAATTATAGCGTTAGGGCGTGTTTATATATTAATTAGGGGCCATTCATTCACCTTACTAGATGTGGCTTACTGCCTAGGCTTTTATATAAACGTTATCTCTTATATACGTATAGAAAGAGCCGGACTCTAGTAGCACGGACGTAGTAATTTAATATAGCATAACGACACTAAATTGATAGACCTATACCGCCCTACTAGTACAATCCCTTTCTTTAAGGTGGTTATACTACCTAAGTCACCTATCATTTACTAATAGCCTATAAAAGAGGGCCTAGTACTACCGAAGGTCACTA